>NC_141085.1:32246098-32433598 GCF_041138505.1 Cibotium barometz | reverse complement strand
ACCTCAAGATTTCTTTTTTGTGTGGTTGTTGTAGTATCCTTCTATAGAACCATTGAAACACTTCTTGTAGGTTGTTATGTTGTGTGTGCCTGAAATATGCATTTCGAGCCATATAGTGTGATTTTTCAAGCCCTTGTGTGTTCCAAATGCTAGGATCTCCATACTTGTTGATAAAGTAAGGCATGTGATTGTAGAGAATATGCTACATATAAGAAAACATACAATGTAAGTTAGTATCGAGGGCTAGGAAACAACAGTAAGCTAGAAACATACCATGTAGTGTGTAATGTTGGTGTCAGTCCAAGCAGCTCTTAATGCAATTTTGAATGCTTGAAGCTCTTTTTGTCTTGCTGGGAGAGTAGTTGACTTTCTCACACATTTGGAACAAAGTATCAATTGAACGTCAAACATCTTTTTTGACATTCCTTGAAGCACCTTCATGGCCTTTCACTGCATTATGAAGCTTTTTCCATTGTTGTTGGTATTTGATTATGCTTGTATAGGTTGTTGTGTATTGCCTTCCTAACTTTGTAGGTTTGTGTTGCTGATTATTCATTGGCTTGGAAAGAAATCTTCTTGCCTTAATACCTCCAATAGAGGGCTTTATTGGAACTTCCTTTTCATTAGATGAATTTTTAGTGTCCTTCAGAATCTGGACATTACCTCCATGTAGTCTAATTTCTGACACCACCTTCTCCAATGCACGGATGGCTTCTTTCCTCTCTGCTACATTCTTGATCTTCCAAGCAAAGCCAATGTGGAGATATACCAGTTTCTCTATGATACAACACAAAGCATGAAGCGTGCATATATGCACATTGGAAAGAGGAATCTCAAACACTAGTTTAAAGTTCTCATCCAAAATTTATCTGTTCGGTGGTCGTTTCCACCACTTAGAGTCCATCACTCTTGTGGAGTCCATGCAGTAAAGGCATGCAGACTTTGCATTGGCCCCTTTGCTGCATATGTGTCTGATGAAATACCCAAAACAAGGATTCATGGTCCTCTTTCTTGACCTCAAATGAACCTAGCCACCAGATGTTTGTCTCGGACTGCACGCTAAAATACTTTGGATCATCCCTACTGCAATTACAAAGAGCCCTATTCATAAGTTTTATTGTGTCCCTTTCCATATTTTTCTCCTTGATAATCTCACACTCATCAAGCTTGATGACAAACTGAAGTACACCTCCTATCTACTCAAATGTAACATCATAGAACTTCACCATTCTCTTTTGCAAGAGCTCCAAGTCCATGAGCTCCAAGTCCATGAATATATTGTTGTATTCATTATAGAAAATGCTGCCACTTTCTCCCTTAAACTCTTCTACAATGTGGTATGAGTGACCAACATAGTGCAGCTGTTCTGTGTTTAATTCCTCCCTATGTCTGCAAACTTTTGTAGGTGTTGGAAGCAGCTTTGCTTTAATGCCTTTGGCCTCAAGGAGTGATGACACTGACTTTTGGATGGCACTATAACGCTTACAACTGACTCCACTTGAATACATGGCAGATTGAATATCCGTAGAGCTGAAACTATATTGTTGGTTAGAAATTCATCCACTATATCTCGTTGAACCACCTTGAACTTCTTCTCTTTTATCATTTCCCTTGCCATTCTTGATGTCACAAATGGTTTTAGTTGCTTTGCTGGATTAAGATTGGGATTGATATTCTCTTTGTCAGGATGTATGACAACCCTACAAATACAACACTACTCATTACTAACATGGAGAACATGTAAATCACAAGCAGCCCAGCAAATAAAATAATATTAACTGCTAACATAAAAGACATGTGAATGGGAATTCATGAATTCTACCTACAATGATCCTTGATTTAAGACTAACTTAGATTTCTAACAAGCTAGGAAGGATAATCATAAATAGCAAATTGATTGCTGAGCAACAAAAGCATAAAAACGTAATTGCATAAATGTAGAACAGTTGACACCAAATTATCACATTAATTTGTTTCCCCAATGAGAACCTACAACTAAAATGTTATATAGCCTCCAAGTGAGGTGCTTTTAGATGCACATGGTTATTAACTCTATAAGCACACTGCCCTACTGAAGTTTGCACATTCAACACAACCCTTGATGGCATTGTTTAGATTATCTATATCTCACCTTTTGTCTTCATTTTTAACCAATTATAAGTTAACTTTGAGAAATGAAACCAAATGATAATACACTCAAATACAGAAAGCACCACAACTCATGTCATCCTGCACATGATTATCAGATCACATTTTCAATACATTTGAGCATTTAACTAAGCCATTCCATCCCAAAGAAGCTAGTAGCAAAATCTTATACAAATCTAGCTAAGCTCAAATACCATTTTAAAGAAGACACATTAAAAGCCATACAGCCATAAATTTTCACTTATACAATGCAAGAGTATTTCAAAACATGATTTATAACTTGCAAAGTAGCCAAAAAAATCACAAACCTTAATTAGTTTTGAAAAGCTTACAAGAGATGGAAACTTTTCTCAATTGTGTAGTTTTGAGATGGAAGCATAGATGCTAATACAAAACATATAACATAGGCTAGATATTTCTTTAAAATAGTGAATACTTCCTCAATTGTGTATTTTTGAGATGGAAGCTTAGATGCCATACATAAGTTATAATATAGGCTGGATATTGCTTCAAAATAGATGAGATTCCTTAATAACTTGATGGAAACACAAGAGATACATGGTCCTATAGGTCCATAGTGCTACAATTAGCATGCCAATCAACTTGTGAGAATGCAAAGTTGACCCTTACTAGCTATCACCATAAATACTATGGCCTCATCTTGACTCATCTCGGAGCTTCAACTCATAAATAGTGTGTGTTTCAAGCACCACCCCTAAAGTCCTTATTAGCATGTCACTATGTGTGAAAATTAATTTTTAAGTTTGTGTTCCATGGATATGACTATAAGACAAACGTTTTCAAAGCTATAAGATAAACAATGTGTGTTTCAAGTAGCACCCCTAAATTCCTTTATTAGCATGTCACTATGTGGTGTGAACATCGATTTCTAAGTGTGCCTTCCATGGATATGGCTATAAGACAAATGTTTTCAAAACTTTAATTACCCATACTCTACTTGAACATTAATTTCTTCCACATATATATGATAAACCTTTCTGGTTTCTAAGTGTGTACACTCCACATATATATGGCTATACGATAAAACTTTTAAAAGCTTTCACTAACCATATGAGCCTTATGTTTTTTATTTATAAATTGAGAGGTCAATAATAAAGCTCCTAATACATGATTAATCAACTGATGAATAAAGCAGATATAGGGCAAGTGATGATGATAAGGGTACAATATTATTTTCTAGTAGTAGATCTTACACACTACCAAACCTAGATCCACATGATGGTAGTAGTTAATGAAAATAAACCATGCTTTATATTGAGTTCTCACTTTTGTTTGCATGCCTCCTTTTAGGCTTATTCATGACATTTATGATCATATTGGTCTTTTATTATGAGTGTTATTTTGAGAAAATGAAAGAGATATAAAAAGAACATAATGAGAGATGTGGAGAAAGGTTCACACTGACCCTACTTTGTTCATGCTACCCATTGTCCAGGAAGAAGTTAAAAAAATATGGGGAGACTTCTTTGGGAGAGGTCTCACTCCAACCAAGGCATGGAGTTTGGCCATCAAATCTACCCAATCCTTACTAATTTGCATCAGAAGGAAGTGACCAAAATTAGGAAGCAAAGGAAATATCTGCTCTACATGAAGCTGAAGGATCTGGAGGAACATAAAAATAAGAATGATCTCTCTATCCAAGATGAGGTGTGTAGGGTTAGAGTAGAAATTAGGAAGGATGAAGAGATTTCCCTTCAACAAGCCAACCTCTATTGGTGGGCAGGAAAGAGTGATCTCCCCACTCCCGAAATGTTCAAGATGCTTAAGGTGAATCAAAGCAAGGACAAACTTCCCCCCCTCAAGGACAGTAATGGCTAATGTAGTAGTTCTGAGGAAGGAAACAGGAAAAAAATTTTCCAACACTTCACAATATCTTCAACAAGGGAGGTGAGCTTACCAAGGATCAAATCAAATGTATTGCAATCATAGGGGAGGCTAAGAAACCTACCATCCTAGTAGGTATCTTTAAGACCATGGATGCTAATCTCTCAAAAGAAGAAATTAGGAGGACAATAGACAATAGGAGTGGATGGCTTGTCCTCAACATTCTTCAAATATTTTAAAGAGATATTGATGGGTCCCCTATTAGATGTCTATCAAGAGGCTCTCTCGTATGGGGCTCTCCCCCTCTCTCTATAAATGACAGATGGATCAAACTCATTTCATAAGAAAGGGGCAAAAGAAAACTTGGGTAGCTGGAGACCCATCACTATGCTAACATGTGCTTACAAAGTCTATTCAAAAGCCTTGGCATTGAGACTGTCCAACCAACTGAAATTTTGGATTAGGCAGGAACAGAAGGGGTTCATAAAGGGTATGTATATCCTTAATGCTATTATCACACAGTGGGAGGGAATCGAATTTGCTGAAGAATCTGAACATGAATATATTTTTTTAAAATTGATTTTGATAAAGCCTATGACATACTAAGGTGGCACTATGTATTGGAATCTCTGGGTGCAGGCAAACACTTTATCCAGATGGTTGGGACCCTATTTGGCAGTGTATCAGCAAGAGTTAATGTAAATGGGGTGCTATATCTGAGGCCTTCCCACTAACCAAATCCATAAGGCAAGGCTGCCCTTTGGCCCCTATGCTTTATGCAATTGCTACAGATGGTCTGAACTGGTAATCAAAGATAGGATGGACAAAGGTGAGATGCCGGGTATTGCCCTCCCAAATGGTAAACAACTATGTACACATATGTTTGTGCAGATGATACAAATGCAATGGTTGCTAATTCTGATCAAAGTATTAGATGCTTCTGGTCTTACCTAGACATACATTGTAGAGCTCTAGGCGTAGTGATTAACCATCAAAAAATAGGTATTAGATCATTGATTGACAAGTCTCCAGACTGGCTCATGCATGCAAGCTGCAGCACCTTGTAAGATGGTGTGATATTTAGGCAACTAGTAGGTATTCCAATGGGCTTGAAAGTCACTACTATGAAACAAAGATGGCAATGGGTTCTTAACAAAGTAGAAGGCAAACTCATAAGGTGGCAAAAAATGCAACTCAACCTTGCATGTAGGAAAATGATTATTAACCACTTTGTAATCCCCTCTATCATCTACTATCTAAGCTGCTAGAGACCTCCAGATGAAGACCTAAACTAATTCATTAGGCTATGCAGGAACTTTCTATGGGGGGGGACCCTTGGTTAAAGAAAGCACCCAATGTAAAATAGGACTGGTGTGCTGTATTAGAATTTAAAAAAGGGGACTAGGTATCCTAGATGTGACAAACCTAGTTGATAGACTGGCTACTAAATGGATCCTGAGAAGCTTCCTCAACCCCTCAAAAGATTGGGCCTGGTTGAGGTTGATTAATAGGAACACTAATCATTTTAAACTCAAAGACCACCCCAAATGGAAGAATCTGCTTCCCCTCACAATTATGGGTGGTGATGAGTAACTTTCATATCAAACCTATTGGTAGCCCTCTAATCCTTTCTTTATGGTCATCTTGGAATGCATTAAAAGGGGACCTAATCCTATCAAGAACACCTACTCACACATAGGGGCTCCATGGAAGAGACTCAATCTAGTGGCCTATGCTCCCCTTTACCCCAGTGTGGTGGATGATCACATGGTTGAGGCTACTCTCAAGCTACATAAGCTAGGCATTTATAGCTGGTAGGATGTGTGGGATAAGGTTGGCAACACCTGGCTATCCAAGGCAGAGGTGATAAGGTTGTATAATTTCTCAAATGCAGAGTTAGCTATCATTGGTGATAGGTTCAAGTTATGGTGTCACAATGACTACTACTGGCTACTCTCTATCAGAGACTTGACACTCTTTAGTGGTGCACACAGGCCTACCTCTCCTACCCATTCGAGCCAAGAAAGGGGCTCCCCCAGTACACTGTAAATTGAACAAGAGGTGGGGTCTATTGTGGGACAACTGTGGGACGACAGAACAAATTGGTATTTCCTCTTTGGCAAGTTGTGGAACAAGTATGTTGAACCCAAGAAAGCCTGCCTAGCTTGGCTACTTATGCACAAAGCCATCTGGAGTTAATAGAGAGATTTCAATTGAAAATTAGGGATGGAAAATGTCACAATGCCAAGAGATGGAGGATGCCTTACACATTTTCATCCATTGCCCTCAAGCCAAAAAATGTTTTGATTCTCTTGCAACTTGTACCGAGTCTTGGAATGGCCTGTCCTTAGGATGGAAAAACCTGATTTTGGGGGAAGTATTGGTTGTTCTTTGGAGTTATGGTCTGTACCACGGACTAAAATGCTTTGGGTTTTGTGGTTACACAGACTTGACTTCATTTTAATAGTAATCCTACTCAGCACATCTGGCTGAAAGTTCATTTGAACCATGCACGTAAAGGTTCATCCAAAGGAGATTAAGGGACTTGGAAGCCAAGATAGCATAGCTGCACATGAAAGCAAAGAACAAACAAGATGACAAGTTGATCAGGGCAATTTAGGATGTAATGGTTTTAAGAGAGACTACTTTCACCAAGGACATTTTGTTGTTGAAAGCTTGTATTTGATGTAACTCTTCTCTAGTTTCCTAAATAGCCATTTCCTATGGGGAAAACAAAAAGAACATAATGTATGAGGAAAAAGCAATCCATTTTCCACTTGAGAGGGGTAGTACAGTGTCCATCCATAAGTTAATAAGTGAAGCAATCGATTTTCCACTTGAGAGGCATCCATCCATAAGTTAATAAGTGTAGAAAAACTAGCAGATTTTTATGCATTATTTAATGGTAAAAATTAATGAAGGGTACTACCTTGCAATCATTTTCAACTATCACTTACACCACAACCTTTTATTTATAATATATGCTCCAACAAGGGTGTTGCCTCCATAGGTTTTCTACTTCTTCTAAGGGTACACATCTTGTCTCAGGGAAAAGCTTGTAGGTGAAGATTGTCATAACAAGCACCCAACCAGCAAAGAAGAAGAAGAGTGCAGCTTTTAGGTGGCAAAGCATGGCTAGGAAGACCTGTGCTGTTGCAAAGATTAAGAACATGATGACACTTACGCTGCTACTTTGTCCCATAGACCTAATCTCTAATGGAAATATCTCACTTGGCACAAGCCATCCCAAAGGGCCCCATGACAATCCAAAGGATGAATTAAAGAGACATATCAACAAAATACCCACTACACCATACCCTGTAGAGAGAGAATTATGAGCTCCTAGCTTCCATTGTAGCAAGAGACCGGTGAGGACCTGATGAGATCAAGAAAAAAAGATTAGATAGTTTCTCATTTGTTTTACAAGAAACTAGAATTTTGCAAAAAACAATTAGCATTTGATTACAAAGGCGCCCCAAAATGAGTAGACATGAGTACTTTGTATCCTCTATGCCTCCTCCTTAACAAATGTACATGCATGCAAATTTCATGCACTTGAGTGCATTCACACTTACATCAAATGTGAATGCACATGCAATTACATCATACAAAATCCCTACAAAATTTAACAAGTATTGGAAGCAAAGAAGCAATAATAATCCTTACATAGACATATTGATTTAAGAGATTTAATTGTTACCAAAAAAATGAACATAGAGCATCCACCATAGAGGAACAATTTTCGTCGCCCATATTTGTCTAGGGCAATTGCAGCAATCACGCTTGTTAGTATGCTTATAGCACCTAGAATCACTGCAGAGTAGAGTGAAGCATTGGATCCAAATCCAAGTGTTTGGAATAGCACTGGGGCATAAAACGGGATAATATTGATGCCTGTCATCTACATCATACAAAATATCTTATAAGAAAGATATAAATATATAAAAATATGCATAAATGTACCATATGTACAATGATCAATATCAATCCATGTGATAATATTAGATTCATATGACATGCTTTTGTGGCACAATTAAAAACATTATAAATCAGAATGGTTATATAGAATAATGTGTTGAATTCCATATATGTGCAAGCTTGAAAAGTTGTACAAATTTGTGAAAATTATAAAAGATTTTTCAGTTCAATGTAAAAGCATAGTAATACATCATTGGCATAGCTCAAAATAAGATATGTGCAAAGGCTCACTTGGGTGCAAAATGGAGGGGAGGCCACCTAAACTTATGTAAGATACTCTGATAGCCTAATAAAATTCATATATGTAAAGGATTTTTTGATTCAAATATGATAAATAAGGAATAGTTATATTACACTTAAATCTATCAAAGGGAAGTCTTCAAAATCTAAAAATACATAATTAACAAGTGAAGTAATTCACAACAATGTGCCAATTTCAAAAGAAATGAAAAACCAATGTGATCATATGACATGATTTTGTGGTGACATAGGTATAATTAAAAACATTATAAAGGAGAATGATTAAAAACATTATAAAGGAGAATTATAAAGGAGAATGATCAAGCAACATATAATGTGTTTCAAAATCCATATGTGTGCAACCTTGAAAAGTTACTCAAAATTGTGAAATTTGTAAAAGATTTTTCATTTTAGTGTAAAAGCATAGTAATACATCATTGTCAGAGCTCAAAATAAGATATGTGCAAAGGCTCACTTGAATATAATAAAAATAAGGAGTAGTTATATTACATTGAATCTATCAAAGGGATGTCTTGAAAATCTCAAAATACATAATTAACAAGTGAAGTAATTCACTATAATAAAGGTGTTGTCTTTGCATTATTAAAGGAGCAATGTGTTGATAGTTAGTTAATTTTAGTAGGGTTATACAAGAAAAGACAAAAGTACTTAAATATTTGTGGAGCAAGGAGAAACCCTCTTAAATGCAATGTCAAGTTTGACCAAAAAATAATAATCAGATTCTTTGCTAAGTTTTGCCTAGGCAAGCAAAAAGCGGGGTTTTAAATACCTTTTGATTGCACACGGTGATAATGAATAGTGAATCCCTCTAAAAAAATTATTATTCAATACTAGTGGGCATCTCTAACATTATGAAGTATGAGATAAAAAGAGGATTGAAACTCATGACCATTAACTTCATAATTGAACATTTGGTTCTACAGAAGGAAGGGGCATACCTGTTGAAAGAAGGGAATGGCAAAGGCCATGACTAGTTGAGGGCGGTAATTCCTTTTGAGTACATTTCTCCAAGGTTCTTGAATAGCCTTAGAGTGCTTCACAGCCTCAAGGAGGTCATTGAACTCCTCTTGCACAGCATGGGTCCCACGAATTCTTTGCAGCACTGAGAGGCCATCATCAAGGTGTCCTCTTTGTATAAGGCTACTAGGGGAGTCAGGCAAGAAAGCATAGCCAGTTGTTATTATGGATGCAGGTATAAAAGCCAAGCCAAGTGACAACCTCCACCCCCATGGTACAATGTTCCCCATTCCATAGTTCACCAAGTATGCTGATGTCCCCCCTATTGCTATTGCTAGTGTAAACATTGTTGCCAATCTACCCCTTAGCTTTGGGGGAGCCATCTCCGAAAGGTACAATGGTACTGCCTGCAATGGATATTCTACAAATATAGTTATATAGGGTGTAAAGGGCATATAAATAAAGCGAGAAATTAATAAGTAACTTAACAGATTTTAATATTGATGGTGCTTGAAGTCCATCAATGCAAGTTATATAGCGTGTAAAGGGCATATAAATAAAGTGAGAAATTAATAAGTAACTTATCAGATTTTAATATTGATGATGCTTGAAGTCCATCAATGCAAGTTATAGTGCATATGTGCCCTTTCTTATTCAATCAAAGAATGACACAACTTATTGGATTTTAAAATTGAGGCTCTAACCCATCATTGCAAGTTATAGTGCATACCAATGTCAGAAATAAACTTTTTTTCTAACTAGTGAAATGAGCTCAACCCGTTTTATTGGAAAAAAAAATGCATAAGTTAACCGATTTTATAACTAAAATTCCAACTTTTGAATCTTTAAATTCAAGGATAAACAAAATTACAATTGGTTTTTCTCAATTTGAGCCATAAAAATTACACTAAAAATGGTTTTTTTTTCTAACACTAGTGCAAAGATACCCTTTCTTATTTAATCAAAGAATGAAGGGAGAAAAATATTAAGAGCCATAAGTTACAGTGCATACATACTCTTTCTTATTTAATAAAAGAAGCTGTAATGATCGTTATTAAGATGCTTCGGTTAACTGATTATCAAATCATTACGATGCTCATTACCAAGTCACTAGAATGCGTTCTAACCAAGTGAGCAACAGAACAGATTAGGGATGAGGAGTGGTTAATTATCTACTAATGGACTCTTAAATGAGATGGTGGTGGACGATATTGGAGTAGATTAATGAGACAAAGGTTAAGGGTGAGACAGAGGTTAATTACTTGATTAGTGAAGCCGAGGCCAATTCCAAGGATGACGCGGCCGAGGAAGAGCATGCCAAGGTTCTCTGCAGCACCGTCAAGGGCGGAGCCAATCAGGAAGCAGATACCGCCTGCTAGGATAGAGACCCTCCTGCCATAGCTCCTTGTGACTCCGGATGCAAAGAAGCAGGTCATGAAGCTCGCCAAATATAACGACGACGTGAACAACGTCAACAGCTGGCTATCAAACTTGCAGTAATTATCCGTTTGCGCATTATGCTTCTTTTTATACACTTTCGGAAAGAATTTCAGCAGGAAATCATCCATCGAACTCACCCCGCCTGCACAAGATTAATTTAATACAACCCCATCAGCTCTCTAATTCATGTAGCTTCCTGCACCTTAATTAGCCGCTAATCCAAGTATTTCAGCCTGATACACTTCAGCTAGCTCTCTAGTAATCCTTCTCCTCCAGCTTGCTTCACCTTAGTGAGCTCTTAATTCGCTCCGTAATACATGTCATGCGTACCAAAACCTTAACGCACCACTGTAATTAGCTCTCTAAATCCATATACTCAAGCTTATAATATCTAGCTAAGAAATTTAAGCTCGCTTATCCACAGCTTACTATAACTCAATTAGCTCGCTAATCTATTAGTTTGATGACAAATGGACTGATTTCAGAGTAATTGGTATTGACAAATGGACTGATTAACAGTTCTTAGCTATACATTTACACATTAATTAAGCCGATATTAGTTGATTAATGAAGCCCGAAATGGCCCAAAGTTAAAAAAACAAAGCAACTAATCAAGCTAGGGCAGTGGTGAAGGTTAATCTACCGGATATTCCCAGATCGTAGCCAAATAAGAGACCGCCAGAGCCTGCAGTGATGCAAGCGAACACAACAAAGGGAGTGACACTCCGAGGGTAAGAATACTCTCGCGTCGAGGAGACATGGAAGCTAGCGCCTCCTGGCATACTGTTGTGTACACTGATGGTTTCCTTGCCTCTACAATGATCAACGTGATGGTCTTTGCACCAGTAATGAGAAAGCTCTGCTGTTCAGGGTAAAAGCAAGGCTATGGCAGAGATAGTGCCTTGGTCCTCTCGTTGATCTCGTGCCTCCAGAGTACTTTCAATCACTGAAACACTTTCAATTCATCTTTTTCTTGTAGTACATCCAGTAGTGGGCTTGGAAGTTGGGTTTTGGAGTTCACCTTCTAACCTCTCCAAAACATCATGCTAAACACCACACCTAGGCACATATCTAAGGCACATATCTAGAAGTTGTGTCCATGTGCATGTAGCATATGACCCTTTGTAGTTGATTTTATATAGTAAAAGTGAACTGAGAGCTCAATAATGGACAAAACTAAAACTATTCAAGATGAAAGCTTAAGTAATTCCACTTGGTAGAGAGTGTCCTTCACAAGGTGACACCTACCCTAAACATGTCACATGTCCCTCTTCTCCACTAGAGAGATTTTGACACTATTTACAGAGTGACTTTGACACTATTTACACCCCCTACCCCACCCCCGTGCACGCACACACACACACACACACACGATACTAATCCATTTAAACTCTTTATTTTGCTCTCCAACTAAAGAATTGTTGTTTATAACTCTCTACTATGCTTTTCTCATAGTAGGGGTGCTAAACATTCATCTCAAATGTCCCCTATGTGGGTTGTATTAACACTAAGGTCTTCACGAAAACGAAAGTTCTATAAGTTTTACAAAATAATAACACATGCAAATTATGTAAAAAGAGGTTAAGGGCACAAAATCAAATAGTAAGAAATCAAAGAAAATCTTTCAATAAATATAAAGAAAGGAATAAGTCTATCAAGGATTATGCTATTGCGTGCAGTGCTAAACTTAATCACAAAAATTTATTGTGTAACAAGTTTGAAAATTCATTTTCCCATCTCTATAAATGTCAAGATTCACTAAGAATCAAATATACTTAGCCTTGAAACCTCATAGACCACCATCCTAAAACAAAACTTTTTGATTTGACTATCAATCGATTATTTTGATTTCATTATCAATAGATTATTAGCCTAGTTCTCTCTACTATAATATGCTTTTCCCTTATACTTTAGTGTTTGGGTAACTACCTCATGTATGTACAGCCTCCCCATTATGAGAACGAGCCATAATTGAGCATCCTAGCCACCCAATGTCCCCTAAGAGGCAACGTGGCTTTGATAAGTTTGACACAAGGCTGCTAATTAGGCTATATGCTTGTATAAATAGTTATCTCCATAAATGTTCATATATGGGGTAGGTGAACTTTATCCTTTGCCACCGTATTATTAGGTTTTAGGTCCCAAATGGGAGAGAAACTACTCCCATTGTGATTATCTTGAGGAGCTCGGAGACAGGTAGACAGTAGGAAGTATGCATCCAAATGGTTCTGAAATGGGCCTTTGGATGTGGACGATCATTCACACATGATAACTGTGGTGAAGGGCCATATGGACTAAATTCAAATTTTATATATGATATTCAGATAATAACACACTAACTTACCAATTATTTGCCTTACATATGCAATTTACATAACCACACACTAGCCCATCCACTCACCAATTATTTGCCTTACTATCTATTGCACCCTAAAGCTTGCTCTTTTATTGGTATACAAGTTTCCATCTTGCTAGTCCTAGATAAGCCATCAAATCTGCCTTCATCGGAGCACATGCCATGCAAAGTGCTCCTAGCCATCTATTGTATCACATTAGCAATATAGTACTTCTTCCCATCTATGTTTTTATGCAACTTAATTTTAAGTTTTATGCTATGAATTTGTTTACTTCAGTGTGACTATTGCCACATGTATTCTATTAGATGTATGATAGCTCTTAGCATGGTACAAATTATTTGCTAGATATTCTCTAGCAAAAGATAAGGACAAATGGTAGCTTCAAATTCAAGGCCCCACCCACCACTATTCAATACTAATAGAAAGCTCAATGTCACCAATTATATGGCAATAATGAGTCATCAAAATCATGCAAACAGCTCCTCTTTTCAAATCTTTAAAAATTTTCATAACATCATTCAAAAGGTCTATGTATTTATAATGCAATTTTGCTAATTCAAAAGAAAAAATTGCTAAATTCTCTAAATCTTATAAAATTTTGAGGTATATTTTAAAAATCATGAGATAATCTTGTTAAAGTTATTTTTAATAGAAATTATAAGCATTCAATTTATTTATTATCAAGAAAACATTAGAAAGAGTCAAAATAGCCCATTTTCCATGATCAAAGCACTAAGCCAAGTTGGAATGAGACATTCCAAGTGAGGATGTCAAGTTGGGATGTCAATATCCAAGTCAGGCATCCCCCTTTTTGTACTCTTTTTTGGTGTTAAAAGCAAGTTGTAGATGTTAGCATCTAGCAAAGTGTCCCCTTTTGCTATCTTTTTTTGCTACTTCCAACTCGAACTTTTTTTGTTCCTGATTGAACCGCATCTATTAGCAGTGGCAAGATACATAATGTATAGGATACGAGATAATCCGTCTTTTTTGTTTTCTTGTTGTTTAGGTAAATAAAAAATTTTAATATAAGTGCAACTACTTGTTTAAAATACATATTTCTTTTTAAGTTTATGTATACAATAATAAAATAGTACAAAAATAATATCATCACACTCAAAGTATATTTTTATTAATATTTCTAAAGAATTTGCTTAAAACATTTAATGCCAATATCCAATGTGGGCCTCATGTTATAACATTAGTGAACTAAGAAATAGCTAGAACTTTAACATAAATTATAAAGCTTATGATAGGTTGTAGAAT
Organism: Cibotium barometz; assembly: GCF_041138505.1. Lineage (NCBI taxonomy): Eukaryota > Viridiplantae > Streptophyta > Polypodiopsida > Cyatheales > Cibotiaceae > Cibotium > Cibotium barometz. The sequence continues at coordinate 32,419,349 of NC_141085.1, read as the reverse complement.
TTTAAAAAAATAAATTTTGAAGATTTTATTGAGGGTTGCTTTTCTTCATTTAAGATGAAGGTTCACAAAAGATAACTTTTCACACACTAAACTCTAGAAACATTTAAAAAAAAGAATAAAAAGTCTTTAAAAATTTTCAATGAAGTCATACACTATATACACTACATTCACATTTGTATAATAGATGTATGTGGGAAAAATATAGTTGAATCTTTGAACATGTGAAGAGGAGGACATATGCCTTACACATAAGAATTACTTTTATGCATAATGCATAAGAGGTAGAAGCTATAAAAACATAATTACTAACTGCCTTTTATTGTGGCAAAGTGACTAGCTATCAAGTCTAACATACACATAGGTTAATGCCAAACAATACATAGTCTTATAATTCCCTAGACTTGTGGGATTCTTATAAGTAAAACTCTTTATTAGGATTCTTACAAGAAAAATACTTTATAATCTTAAACCCTTAGCTTAGTAGAAAAATACTTTATAACCTTAAACCCTTAGCTTAGTAGAATAAGTTTGGAAAAAAGCAGTGACTTGCACATCAATCCTTGTGAAGAGAGAGAGAGAGAGAGAGAGAGAGAGAGAGAGAGAGAGAGAGAGCATGGAATCTAACTTCTAACAATGCCATCAAACTATGCTTATATTCAACTTAAAGCTCCTCTACACAGACATCTATAAGTTTTTTTTTTTTGCTAATAAGTGAGCTACATATAGCTTAAAAAAGTAAAGGCCAATATCATGTATAAATAAATATAAATTTTGAAAAAGTTTTTTTCTATATGGCCTTGAAATTATAGAAGCATTGGGCAAATCTTTTAAATTTTAGATCTTATGTGCTTAACCTTGGGCAAATCTTTGAATATATCTTATGTGTTAGCATAACTACCTCAAAATTAGTAATTTTACAGGATTGTTTTTTTTAGTACTAAAATTTTACATCTGAAATATGAAAAAAATGCAGGGGAGAAGAGAGCTTGAGCTCTTGCAAGCACACACACTTACACAAACCCTAGAAGAGAACACACAAGGTGAAAGGTTGAAAATTCTTTTACTTCTTCTCACAACAAAAGAGGTCTACAAAGAAGATAAAGTGACTAACACACATAATAGAGTATATACAAGTTGTCCATAATGTGAACACGCTAAGTGGAGTGGATAGGTATGGACTAGTCGGTGTATTCCAGCTGTAGAATCTCTGGTGAAGATATGTCGTTGTTGCAAGCTACCAAACTCACCAGTGATGAAAATGTCGAACGATCATGTAGACGCCTCGTGAGTGTCAGCTCATGTTGAGCTTGATATCTCAACACACCGCCCCAAGCTCAACTCTAGCTCATGAACTCCAAGCATATCTCAAAATCTGCGAAGCTTCTCAGGTCCCAAGGCCTTCGTGAAAGATGTCAGTGACCTGATCCTATGTGCTGACGTAAGCCAAATCAATGTCGCCTGCGAAGACTCTTTCCCCTGATGAAGTGGTAATGTACCTCAATGTGTTTTATCTGCACATGGAAAATTGGGTTCTTGGCTAACTGTATACTACTAACATTGTCTCACAATATATAACAACCTTTCTCTCCACATGTAACCCCAAATCAACACAAGTAGCTTGCGTAACCAAGCTACCTCACACGTTACCACCGCAACTTCTCTGTACTTGTTGACAAGGCCACTGTGGGCTACTTCTTACTGTTCCATGTCACAGTAGCACTCCCCAAACAATGAAAACATAAATCCACTCGTAGATCTCCTGTCTGAGATGCTACCTGCCCAATCTACATCTATGTACCCATATAGCTCCAATGGTACACCTGCTATATAAAACAATGAATAATCAACAATGGCCCTCAAATACCAAAGTGTGTTTCGCACACTGTCAAGATATGGTTTTTGTGGAACCTGCATAAATTGGCTCTCTAAGCCAATAGTGTAACTCAAATCTGACCTGCTGATCGTGACATAAATCAAACTCCCCACAATACATACTGTGGTGACAGCTAAATACCATCAGATGTGCAAATTACCTCAATTCCCAAAAAGTAGCGCAGATCTCCCAAGTCCTTCATCTCAAACTTCCTTTTGAGAAGACTTTCACATGCTTAATCTCATCCAAGTTGTCATCCCCAATAAAAATATCATCCACATAAATGGTGATAATCACAATACCCTTATCACTCTTGTGCACATACAAAGAGTGATCTGCATCTGCCATATGACAACCAATGGTGACAAGATACTCAACAATCTTGTCATGACATGCTCGTGGAGCTTGCTTTAGCCCATACAAAGCCTTACGAAGCTTACATACATACTTCGGGTGACGTTTATCCTCAAAACCAGGTGGTTGATCCATATACACTTCTTCTTGTAAGTCACCATACAAGAACGCATCCATCTGATGTAAAAACCAACCTTTAGCTGTAGCCACTGCAATCGCGACTCACAATTGCCATCTTTGCAAACTGGTGCAAATGTCTCCTCATAATCAATCCCATGTGTCTATGCATATCCTTTGGCCACACCAATATATCCTTGTACCTTATGCTACCATCACTGTCATGTTTCACATTATACACACTTACAACCAATAGCTTTATTGCCTTCAGGTAATGGCACCAAATCCCAAGTCTCATTTCCATACAATGCATCCATCTCCTCATCCATAGCTTTCTCTCAACACAGATTTCCAATAGCCTCATCCAAACATGTGGGTTCTATAATCTGCATAACTTTTGCCATGTAAGCATAATGATGTGCCACATAACCATCATAAGTCAACCTCTGCACATGGTTTTTGACGCTTCCAGATCTTCGTAACTTGCATTCATGGCTTCCATAACCTTCTTCACACCATGTGTCCTTATTGCTGGAATCCCAAGCTGTTTATCAAGGCTCATCTCCGAGCCACTAGACTCTCCATCAACAAGAGAATGCCCTGCAAAAATATCAGGCATACCAGGGGACTCAACCACTTTCTCTTTACCTTTATGTAATATACCAACTACATTTCCATGACTGGTATTATGACGCAGCATGCCACTCCATGGTCTATCAACAAAACCACTAGATGAGGACTCTCTTGATCCACTCAATGACTGTGATTGCTGACTTGCATTCTGTACAAGCACGTTTCCACTTACATCAGCCCCAAACACCATCTTTTTCAGCAGCATACCAGCTACTCATCTCATCAAATACAACATCCCTACTTACCCTCAATTCACGTGTAGTAGGATTATAGCATCTATATTCCTTTTGCTTAAGGGAATACCCAATAAACACACATTTTTTTACCTTTGGATCTAGCTTAGTACGCAACTCATCTGGCATATGTACATATGCAATACATCCAAAAACTTTCAAGTGAGATAAATCAGGTTTCTTTTACCAATAAACTTCTCCTGTGGCGTTACATCATGTATGGCTGCAGTAGGAGTCATGTTCATAATATAAACTGTTGTAGACACAGCCTCAACCCTCAACAGCTATGCGACATATTCTTTTCTGCCTCCCATCAATGCTTGTGCTATCTCTGCAATGTGCCTGGTTTTTTCACTCAGCAACTCTATTTTGCTGCGAAGTGTATCTACATGTAAATTATCTTCGAATGCCATTCTTTCGTAAGAATTCAGAGAACTCATTGAAAAAGTACTCTTCCCCTCCATCTGACCTTAAGCACTTCACATGCTTTCCTATCTGCTTTTCAGTCACATCACTCTAAAATTTTAAAAATGAGTGAACACTTCACTCTTCTCCTTCATGAAATACACCCACACTTTCCTTGTGTGGTCATCAATGAATGTTACGTAGTACCTGCAGCCACCCATAAACAGTCTTCGTAGGACCCCATACATCTGAATGCACAACATCTAGTACATTCTTGCTCACATTTTTGTCATATGAAAATACATGCTTTGTTTTCTTTTCAAATTAACATACTTCACATACTTTCTGTATACCTTCAATCTTAAACTTAAGCAATCCTATCACAATTTCTTTAGTCCACATAGACTTCATTCTTTGCACATTTACATGCCCAATTCTCTTATGCCAAATGTTTGTATCTACAACAACTCCTGAACCATTTTCAAATATTATAGCACTCACTTCATGAATATTTACATTCAATGTAAACATTCTGCCCACTCTGTTATCTTTTGCAATCAACCTGCATTTATCTTTAAAGTCTTCTACATAACAACCATCAGGATTAAACCGAACCTACAAACCCTACTCAATCATCTAGCCAACAGAAACTAGATTCTTTATAATGTTCGAAATATGAAGTACATCTGCAAGGTACTTCACCTTACCATCTGTTGAGATATCGAGCTCATCTAGTGAGGCAGTGGACACTGATGACCCGCGTGGGAGATAGGCCCCACACTTACACCACTGGCATGGTTGGTGAGATCATGGGTGATATGCGGCCAGTGGGATGACAGACTGTGTGACAGCCATTCTAGAGATTGGCATAGTTATAGCGCCAGCTCATTTAGTTGGGTTCACGTTATAGAGAACCCTAGTATGTATTTGGTTGAGTACCTTTTCATATAGTGTGTACTCTTATCTTTGTATATGGTGTGTTGAGTGTTGTGTGAAGAAGAAGATTTTTAGCCTCTCACCTTGTGTGTTCTCTTTTAGGGTTTTGTGAGTGTGTGTGTGCTTGCAAGAGCTCAAGCTCTCTTCTCCCTTGCATCTTTTCATGGTATCAGAGCCTGGTTCATGCTAAGGGCTGAGCTGCAAGCAAGAGAAGCACAGGAAGCAGTACGAGGGGAAGAGCTTCATCTACTCTTTCTTATTTGTGTTGGCGACTACACCCTTGTCATGAGCTCTACGGGAGGCACCGGCAAATGATCTCTGATTGAGGAGCTTTCTTCGCGGGAGTAAAGCTATAGGGCAACTAGAATGTCCTATCGGACGAAACTTTTTGGGTCGAAAACGCGTTTCGGGCACGTTACGACCTCCGTTTTTCGAAAAGCAGGTGATTTCGAGCACTGCAGGTAAGTCATCGATTCTATGCAGAACTTAGTTTTAAGAACTGCAGGAAGACAGATTGGTTGTGCAGACATTGTGTGTGCTGCAAGGAGGTCAAACAGTTGCCATTGGATCTATGTATGAACATTGAGGTCACTGGTTGTGACATTTGGGTGTAGTACAGTACCGCTGTAGAAAATACAACACTTTGTGCAAGACAAACCAGAGTGTTGTTTCTAGTAAATTTGTGTGTCTGGCAAGATGTCAAATGATGGCATAAACCAGATTGTTGTTGAGAAGCTTGACAAGAACAACTTCCATGCTTGGAGGTTCAGGTTGACAAATTTCCTGATGGGAAAGGGTTACTGGGACTACATAGAAGGTGAGTGCATGAAGAGGCACCGGAGATACCGGAGATCAATACGACTGCTGTGCAGATATGAAAGAGTTCAAGGATTGGAACCAAGGAACCAGAAAAGTTATGTATTGGCTCTCTATCAGTATACAGGACACCATGATTGGACACATACAGGGGAGGCGTGGGACACCTTGGTAAAACTCTATGAAACGAATACCAAGGCACGAAAGATACAGTTGAAGAATGAACTTCATACTGTGGAGAAAAAGAGTATGTCTGTGAATGACTATGCATTGAAGATCAAGGGTATTGTGGAATCCTTTGCATTCCCAATTTCACAGATTTGGTGTTTGTTGATTACAGAATAAGAGCTTGGGTGAAGACCAACAGTCTTCACAAAACAAAAATAGTTCAGAGCAACAGGCCTTCTACACAAGTTCAAGAAGAGGACGAGGTAAAGGAGACCGTGGACGCGGCCAAGGAGGTGGCCGAACAGGTAATCAGAATTATAGCCAACAGAGCAGCAACAACAACAACACGCAGGTGGAAGAGGCCAATTCAGAGGCAGGGGGAGTCAAAGAGGTCGTGGAAATTGGCAAAGGCAGTATAATGATACACACGGATGCTTTTATTGTGTGGTAAGCTTGGACATGTGCAGGCAGATTGTTATAAGAAGCAAAGACTGACATGCAAAATGGAAAATTGCAGCAAAACAACTATGCATCCTCGAGCAGAAATGAGGATAATGAAAGGTTGTTTGTTATGCAGCATGTCGTTAATGCCATGTCTGAAAATATTGAAGCAGCACATAAAGATGATGTATGGTACATTGATTCAGGTGCTTCGAACCACATGACAAGTCATGGATGGGGAGTGATTCAAGGAGATGAAAAACCTTGAAAGACTAGGTTTTGTAGAAACAGGGGATGACACTGCTCATCCAATTGCCCATATTGGAGATGTGCCATTGTCTATGCAGGATGGCAAAGTGAAGTACCTTGCAGATGTACTTGAACATAACAAAGAATCTGGTTGTTTCAGTTGGCCAGATAATTGAGCAGGGTTTGCAGGTTCGGTTTAACCCTGATGGTTGTTATGTTGAAGACTTTAAAGACAAGTGCAGGTTGGTTGCAAAAGGCAACAGAGTGGACAGAATGTTTACATTGAATGTAAACATGCCTGAAGTGAGTGCTGCGATGTTTGCAAATGGTTCAAGAATTGTTGCAGACACAGACATTTGGCATAAAAGAATTGGACATGTGAATGTGCAGAGAATGAAGTCTATGCAGACTAAAGGAATTGTGACAGGACTGCCAAAGTTTAAAGTTGAAGGTATGCAGAAAATATATGAAGCATGCCAATTTGGAAAGCAAACAAAGCATGTATTTCCACGTGACAGAAATGTTAGCAGAAATGCACTAGATGGTGTGCATTCATATGTATGGGGTCCTACGAAGACCATGCCTATGGGAGGCTACAGGTATTATGTGACATTTATTGATGACCACACAAGAAAAGTGTGGGTATACTTCATGAAGGAGAAGAGTGAGGTGTTCACTCATTTTCAGAATTTCAAAGTTATGGTTGAAAAGCAAACAGGGAAACATGTAAAGTGCCTAAGGTCATATGGAGAGGGAGAGTACTTCTCCAATGAGTTCTCTGAATTCTTGCAAAAGAATGGTATTCAGAGACAATTTACATGCAGATACACTCCGCAATAAAATGGAGTTGTTGAGCAAAAAAACAAGCACATTGTTGAGATTGCGCGAGCATTGATGGGAGAGAAGAATATGCCGCATAGCTATGGGCTGCTGAGGCTGTCTCTACATAAGCTGGATCCAAAAGCTGAAAAATGTGTGTTTATTGGGTATTCCCTTGAGCAAAAGAGATACAAGTGTTATAACCTTGCTACACGTGAGTTGAGGGTAAGCAGAGATGTTGTTTTTTATGAGATGAGCAGCTGGTATGTTGCTGAAAAAGAAGCTGTTGGGACTGATGTGAGTGGAAATGTGGTTGCACACAAAATGCAAGTCAGCAATCACAGTCTTTGAGTGGACCAAGAGAGTCCTCATCTAGTGGTTCAAATAGACCATGGAGTGGCAGGCTACGTCATAATACCAGTCCTGCAAATATGATTAGTACATCACATAAAGACAAAGAGAAAGTGATTGAGCCCCTTAGTATGCTTGACATTTCTGCAGGGCATTCTCATGTTGATGGAGAGTCTAGTGGCTCAGAGATGAGCCTTGATAAGGATCTTGGGATACCAGCTATGAGAACACCTGGTGTAAAGAAGGCTATGGAAGCCATGAATGCAAAGCTGCGAAGATCTGGGAGAGTGAAGAATCCTGTGCAGAGGTTTACCTATGATGGACATGTGGCACATCACTATACATATATGGCAAAAGTTGTGCAGGTTGTAGAGCCCACATGCATTGATGAGGCTGTTGGAAATGTATGTTGGGAGAAAGCTATGGATGAGGAGATGGATGCACTATATGGCAATGAGACTTGGGATTTAGTGCAATTGCCTGAAGGCAAGAAAGCCATTGGATGCAAGTGGGTGTACAAAGTAAAACATAACAGTGATGGAAGCATAAGCAGGTACAAGGCTAGATTAGTAGCCAAAGGATATGCGCAGACATATGGCATTGATTATGAGGAAACTTTCAGCCCAGTTGCCAAGATGGCAACAATGAGAGTTGTGATAACAGTGGCTGCCTCAAAACAATGGTCTTTACATCATTAGATGGATGTAAAGAATGCATTCTTGCATGGGGATTTAAAGGAAGAGGTGCCAATATCTTGCAGCCACCTGGTTATGAGGATGTGAGTCACCCGAGCATGTTTGCAGGTTGAAGAAAGGAAGACAAAGCAATGAATGCTAGTCTCAGAATTCAATCCGGCTTATGACATATAGAACCGATGTAATCATCCTTCCATTTTGTGCAACCACCACCACCCACCTAATATATTGATTTGGTAGAAAGTGCAAGCATGATTATGGATGCATGAATGAGTAACAAAAGTCCACAAAATGGTTCACATCGTTTGACTGCTTTAGCTATTATACATTCATCATAAAGATGCCTTAATATTGCACCACTTGCATAATTGTGGTACCATTAACCAATGACAAGATGCCAACTCAGACTCTACTCCACAAATGGACCTATCCAGCAAAGCCAGGAAGTTTTTCATGTCTTTGAATGGGGGCTGGGTGGTGAAGTGGAGCTGAGGGGAGCCAATAATTACTCTAGGCATGGCACATGTGCACCAGAAGTCATTACTAAAAACTGCAGACATCCAGGGGTAGGCGCAGGCACAACATTACATGGAAAGAGACACACTTATGCGACAAACGGAATTGTGATCTGAATCGTCATGTATGTTCATGTTATCTATCTTTGATGGGATCTAATCATCGAGTTCTGTGCAGTCTGCAACATCATGAACTTGAGTGTTGACACGCCCTCGCATGCGCAGCTCTTGGATCTCGACTTTGAGCATGGGATCACAGACAAGCCGCTCCATGGCTAAAGGCTTTGGACAACCTGTTTCATATATGCACACGTGATTAATGTCTATAATCAGTTCAACCAGAAAAAAAAAGAAGCAGGTCAACAAGCTTTTACCAGCTGCAGCACATGGGCATGGGCGTCGATTGCCTTTCCAGCTTTTCAAGTAGTTCATGACTGCTGCTCTATCGTAGATGTGCATGCAATCCGAGCTGCATGACAAGAGCACTCCTGATCATTGGCAATGAAGAACTTCTTTATCTGAATCTAGGATTAACCTTACCTGCGTACAGGATCATCCAACTCAATGACTGGCTTCCCAGATATAGGGCAATTTGTGTTCACAACATTGTACTGTGTGCAAGTGATGATCAAGTCTTCTTTCTCCTGTCCAGGCATTGGTTCACCGGCATGATGTACCTTCTGCAGTACACATCAACACCGCATCTCTCTCAATTATCAAGGCACTGCCCATTCAGTGGTACCAGTCACACATCACATAACCAGTCATCGCGAAACCCCTACCCAAACTGCCTCTTTGAACTGCTTGTACAAAATGTGTTGTTCAGGCTGCACTTGAGACTCTGCCTTGAGCTGATCTGCTCGTTCTGATAAAAGCTTCTCAAAATCTGTGGTCTTCAATAAGCCAAAGTGCAATAAAATTCAAAAAAAACATGGCATGGCTTTGATTCACATATAAGCTAGCAAGTCTATTCAGTGAAGTTACGAAATCAAGAAAACCAAAACAGTTACCTCATCTCCGATGGTATACTGGTCCTTTAAGGACTGCAACGCTTTATTATGGCATTCAAACTCTTCCATTAATCCGATTATTTCCTTCGTCGCCTGTCCTAGCTCCTCAACCTGATCATATTTGCAGAATTATTAATAAAGCAAATAACCAGAGATTATCCATGGCCTAAACCTGCGCCTGCAACATCCCCTTTTATTTATCTTGACAAGAAAAGCGTAGCCCCTTTCTCTTCCAACATCGACTGCCTCCAGCCATCAGGCTTCTTTGCACTACACATCATTGTGCACTCCTGTGTAACAACTCATACAAATTTCCACTAATTCCCATAGCTCTTACGCTGCCTATTGAATAGCTAAATGAACCCTAAAGAAACTCCCAAGTCAACCGTCATCAATAAGTTTTTCTGCATTGTAAAGAAGTTCTCGAAAGTAATAAAGCAAATACTCATGCTTGCGGGAGGGGGTTCTGGTTGCCAATGATGCCATAGGTACACCCATGAAGGAATGATTGGAAATAAGGTTTCAACCGGAGATTTTGAGGATTGTGATCAGTGACTCAATGGTTGCATTAAATGATTGTTTTAAAGATTGTTGAAACTGTGAAAAAGGCAAGTTCATATTGGGTGTGTAAGTGGTGTGACTAGTTTTATGTTTGCCTGAATATCCGGCTAGGGGACCTGGGAACTCTTTTCCCTGGTACCTGGGAGAAAACCTAACCAAATTCCTAATTGGATCCCATCACTACAGTGGTTGGGCGGTTGGCTAACCCATGGGACTGGATGGAGTTAGGCTGATGGATCCCCAAATTGAGACTCAATTCTGTTCTGGTTCAATAAATGAAGTAAATCCCGGACAAAAATTGTTCTATGGAAAAGAATCAACAACTGTGCCTCTCAATGAAAAAAAAAGCGTTGGTCTCTATGATCCAAGTACAGTCTTTTCCCTGATCTGACTATGGGACTTACGGGTTCGGTCAGATCAGTTCAGGTAGTTTAGGCTTTTGACTACGTTAGAGAAAAGTTATCCTGGAGGAATCGCCCGTGCTTTCCGGGCAAGGGAAGTTTTTCCGCGGCCAGATTTGTGCCATGTTCACATGGGGCCAAGACGGTGTCCTATGTGAAAGGACCAGTCTTTTGGTGTCACATGGATGGGAGCCAAATTTGTGCCACCCATGTGTGACCAGTAATGCGTCACATGGACGGGAACCAATTTTGTGCCACCCGTGTGTGACCTACTACATGCTGTATGGACGGGAGCCTGTTGGTGCCACCCGCGTATGGCTAGGATGACGTCTTACCTATGGGATTGTCACTCCATACGAAGACCAGGACATATATTTATAGTTTTGTCGCGCCAGTTTTGTGCCTAACAGGAACTTTTTGTACAAGTTTCATGAAAGAGAGATTTCGTCCATTACATGTGCACATGCATTTATGACTGCATGCATAAACTTGTTTTCGCATGATTTGTTTGCTCCCCGCCTGTTGTACCTGCTGTACCCGCCTCCTGTACTGCTGTACCTGCACCCGTGAGCTGTACCTGCCATGTACAAGCCTACAGTTGGTGTACCTACTGCTATACCTGTACCCGTGTGCTGCACCTACCATGTACAAGCCTACAGTTTCAATACTTGTTGTTGTACCTACACCTGTGAGTTGTACATGCCCTGTACCTACCTGTAGACTGCACGTGTACCTGCTGTACGAGCATGTACCAGTACCTGCTGTACTAGATTGTACCTGTTGTACCAGATTGTACCTACTATACCAAGCTGTACTTGTTGTACTAGCCTATACCAAATTGTACCTGCTATACCAGACTATACCAAGCTATACTTGTTGTACCAGCTTGTACCAAATTATACCAGCCTGTACCAGATTATACCTTGTTGTACCTGAATTGTACTTGCTGTACCAAGATCTGTACTTGTTGTACCTGAATTGTACTTGCTGTACCAAGATCTGTACTTGATGTACCAAGCCATATACTTATTGTACTAGGTGGACCTGATTGCATGGTGATAGGAATTCATCTCCATTGACTCTTGCTACAAGCTATACCAGGTGCCTTATATTTCTTATTTGTGTAAAACTAAAATTTGCTAAATTAAGTACAAAGATTTCTTTAAGTTTTATGCAGAGCAGAAACAAAGCATGTTTATACTAACCATACTCGGGAAGCTTTCCAAGTTTGGTTAGTTTTTCCCTGAGTGGTAGTGCTAAGCACGCTCTCAAAATTTCTGAGAGCCAGTGAAGGTTAGAGAACACTAGGGAAGCTGGGAGCAAAGCTTATCTGGGAGAACTAGGCAATGTTCCCTCCGCGGTGTACCCCTTTGCCTGCGCTAGTACGGGCGTGCCTGTTTTTGCACGGTCTCGAAAGACCAGTGAAAGGCAGGTGTGCACCCAGTGAAGGTGGGAGTGTGCCTGTGACTTGGGACTTCTTCAACTGTCCAGACTTCATCGACAAGTACCCAATTGTTTGAGTTGTATTCACTCCATGTGAGAAGAAATCTGGCCCATTGCCCCATGACACTTGTACATATAAATACTCCAAGAAATACAAATGTATTGAGGGGGGAGCCGGCCCTTTCCGGCCCCAATGTTGGTGTCAAGTGTTATTGGTTATTTTCAGTTTCAATGTTGCTAATAATGTCCATTGTTGATATTAGTTAAGTGATCTAAAAATGTGTATTTTGTCTTCCGATTTGTAGGCCTCCTGTAGGGAGCGGTTACAGAACCTACCCTTATTTTACTTATAAGGTTCGCTTATATTGTACTTTTGCACTTTATCCAATGCATTGCAGGTTGTGTGTCTCCTTATACTCTCTCGATTGCTTCTGTGTGTGTGTATGTTTGGGTTTCTCTTGTTGACTACAGCATTCTTGGGTTTCTCTGGTTGGCTACAGCATTCATTCCAACATTTGCTATCAGAGTGAACTTTCATCACCAGGGACTTCTCTTTCTCCATTTTCCGCTCATTTTCTACTCACAGGTGTGATACAGGTTGCAGCCCGTTTTTGCATTTTTAGCTGATTTTGTCGCCTACCCTAGCTTCAAAGGAAGCCTACTAGGCTTCTTATATGCATGAGCAAGAGTTTCCATTGGAAAACCCTACTCTTGGTGCAGCCCGGGGCTGACTTTCAGCCTTCACGCGCAGCACTATTGGCAGTGCTCAATTTTCAGAAGAAGATTTTTACCTTTTTTTGGGACCGCTCCACCAAGCCACATACACAGACCGGCTCAGTTAGCATCCAATTAGGAAACCCCTTGGTCGATTTTTTATTTCTACAATTTGCCCAGATCTGGTGGCTCAACCCACTTTCGCCCACCCCAGCCAGCTCAGCGATGGCAGTAGCACCATTGCAGAGCCAAATTTTTAACTTACAAATTTTTATGCCGTTGCGTTCCTCATCATCTCTAGAGTCTCCCAAGCCGAAGATCATCAAAATCAAAGCTCATTTAGGCCTCTCTACAAACTTTCAGCTTTCATGTGAAAACAGAGCTGAATCAAGCATAGAGGCGCATTCGGCATTCTTTGAGCTATCTTTCGGTTGTATCAGCATCAACGTTTGGCATCCAGACAATCTCAAACCTAACTTTTTTGTCAGCAAGCCTCTATTCAAATAACTTTTCTATCCCTACACTTAGTCATTTCAATACATTTGCAGGTCTGTGCCATCAGTGGGTCACTTGGAATCTCTCAAAGTTGCCATATAGTGGACATTGGGTGTCTACAATGCATTGCATTGTGCAACGGCATTTGTTTGGCTCAAATAGTTCATTTGTTTTGTGTAATGGCTGGCAATGATGTATTCAATTGGTTGGGAGCAGAGGACAAGTTGGATGGTTCCCACTACCCTCTTTGGTCATACATGATGTGTCATGTTTTGGTTGCCAAAGGCTTATGGGATGTAGTCACGCCGTGAAGCTCGACCAGAGGAGCAACCAGCTCCTAGTGGCGATCAATGAACGGACTTAGATGAGATTACATGTGATGAAAACCAAGGTCAAAGTGGAACAACTCGTCACATACAAGTGGTTCAAGGAGTACAACACGTACTAGTCCCACATATTCACTCTTGTGACACTACCAAGCAAGCATGGGATGCACTTGCATCTTTGTACCATGTACACAATGAGGCTAAGGTAGCCTATTTGAGGACAGGCACATGAGCACAAAATTCAGCCAGGCAAGAGAAAAAACAGAGAGGAATTAGGGGCTTTTTCCAATATCACCCATACACATAATCTCGTATACTCCCCTTCCCTCAAAATCCATGTAACCGAATATGTCAACAGAACCCTGAAAAGCATAAACTTTTTCCTTGAGATGAAAACTTAGGCAAGGCATAGAGAGATACCTTCAATGAGTATGCATTAAATCAACCTTAGCACAAGCTTAGAGAATACCTAGATCTTGTGACTCCATGAAAAGTAAAACGGAAAAGCTTATGAGACCTCCCATGCATTGTGATACCTTCCGCATTTAGTCCGCTTTGATACCAAGTGTTACAACCCCGCGGATCTCCTAAACACGAGACACAAGTGATTAGTACAAACCCCCTAAGAGGGGTAAGGCTAGCTCACTTCCCAACCGTAAGGTCTATGCTTCGAACCCCACGGATATCCTAAACACAAGACACTAAGTGATTAGTACAAACCCCCTAAGAGGGGTACAGGCTAGCTCACCTCCCAACTGTAGGTTCTATGCTTTGATCCACCCCCAAGCCAAGGGCCAAGGTCTGACTCCTACAAATCCATGCCAGTCCTTTGGCATGCCGATCGATGCTCTGCCACCAGAGTCTTGCTCAAGCCCTGACCAATAGTGAGGTTATGACAATAATAACCCTTGTTTCACTTATATAGAGCTCACTGTTGCTAGAAATAACCATCCTGTTATAAATAGCTAGTACACATGGATTTATTAATAATAACCTTAACCACCTATATTAGCTTGCTTTCTCCTAATCACAAGGCTCCCCTAACCCTGCCGAATTAGGCCACTAATCCCAAGGATTAGCACTAGGTATGTAACACATACAACACTCAAGTACAAGATGTGGCTGAGAATGAAGATATCAAATGACAACCATGTGACCGATTGTACACTCCTCGCTAGCACTTCGCTTGCGAAGAAACGCTTTGTGAAGTCCAACACTGAGGAAGGTAGATGAATATGAAGATTTGGTTACCCATGTATATACATGCATCAATGCTCTTAATCTGCCAATAGTATTGTCGTCGGCGACCTGTACTCAATGCCACATCATCAATGCCATGTCATCACTGCCACAGGTAACCTACGATGTCCAACTCTGCCTGTCGACTACTAACTCACGTTCGATTGTGCCTTGCATACTTGTAGGTGTGTCACATTCTCCCCTACTTGCATTGCAGATGTCCTCACTTGCTCGTTGTCCATAGAAAGTGCCCTTTTATAAAAGAAAAAGATCCAAGCAAAGCTCATCCAAGATACCCAAGATCCCAAACATTGCGAGACCACTTTGCGTCCACTACGAAGGCTCACATTCCATCCTCGCCGCTGTCACAATATGCAGCGGAAATGACAACCAAACTTGGGTAGACAAGAGCAAGTAGACTGCAGAAAATAATCAGCACAAGAAACACAGAGAGATGTGTGTAAACTCTTCTCTATACACAAGATCCCGGAAATACTGAATGAGAAAGTGGAGGAGGGTGGGGGGCAATATATACAAACCCATGAGGGCAGTCGGCCAGCTCTAGAAAGTGCCCACGACTGAGTAAAATCCCACGACTGCTGAAAATAGCAGTCGGCCAGCTCCAGATGCCTACGCCTGAGCAAATCAAGTCGGCCAGCACTCCTACAGCCCACGACTGATACAGATGCAGTCGGCCAGCTTCAGAGTGCTCCTGGCATCAACTTGCAGCCCTCCAGCCACTAGAAAAAAATGGGAAAAATAGGGAAAAAATACGGGGAGTGTGGAAAAATGATATACGGGCGGGCACACCCACAACAGAGGCCCTGGTGTATACAAATAGACAGGAGATGACTTCTAACACCCCCTCTCAGCTCCTGGCTGTGAAACCAACTTCAGGGAGCTGGAGTGCCGCCTGAGCGTAGCCTGAGGTAGAGACTTCGTGAAGAGGTCCGCCGCATTGTCCTCCGTCGAACAATAAAGTAGCAAGATGTCACCCGCTAAGATCTTCTCACGAACAAAGTGATACTGTATCTCTATATGCTTGGTCCGGGCATGGAAAACCGGGTTCCAAGCAATAGCTATATAACTCTGGTTATCACACTGTGGATGACTGTGGGCTCCCTCTGTGGAAACCCCATCTCGCCTAGCAGCCTCCGCAGCCATACAACCTCACAAGCAGCACCACAAGCAGCCCGATACTCTGCCTCTGTCGAAGAAAGGGCAATAGTTGGCTGCTTCTTGCTGCTCCAAGAAACCGCTCCTGAGCCGAGGGTAAAAGTGTATCCTGAAGTAGACCTCCTCGTGTCTGGATCTCCTCCCCAATCTGAGTCACTCCAACCTTGGAGCTTGACTCCATTCCCTCCTGTGTAAAAGAGTCCCAGATCCTTCGTACTCTGCAGATACCGCAAGATCCGCAATCCTGCGTCCCAATGAGTCTTCAATGGCGTCTGCATAAAAGAGCTCAACAGCCCCACGGAGAAGCTCAAGTCCAATCTGGTGTTCAGCAACCAGATCAATGAACCAACCAACTTCCGGTACTGCGAGGCATCAACTGGCTCACAAGGATCTGTAATGGTTAACTTTGTGTTCGCGTCCATCGGCGAAGTAATAGGCTTGCAATTCTCCATCCCAAAGGCCTCAAGCAACTCATGAACATACCGCTGCTGAGAGACGAAATACCCCCTCTCGGTCTGCCAGATCTCCAATCCCAAAAAGAAGTGGAGTAAGCCTAAGTCGGTCATCTCAAACTCCTTTGACAAGGCAGCCTTCGTCACTCCAATGTGCTCCACATGACCGCCGGTGAGAATGAGATCATCCACATAAAGGATGATGAGTGTGACCATGCCGCGTTCTCGAAAGAGATACAGGTTCGGATCTGCAACCGATCTCTGAAATCCAGTCTGAATAAAGAAGGAATCAATCTTCTGATTCCAAGCCCGCGGAGCCTGCTTAAGACCATATAAGGCCTTACGTAACCTGTAAACCATCCCTTTCGATCCTGGAACAATAAAGCCTGGAGGCTGCTCAACGTACACCTCCTCCTGCAGGTCACCATTAAGGAACGCCGAGTTTACATCCATCTGGTACACGGGCCACCTCTGAGAAGAAGCAAGGGCAAGAACGGTCCGAATCGTGGTCATCCGCGCTGTCGGTGCAAAGGTATCCTCGTAGTCGATGCCTGGCCGCTGAGCATAACCCTTAGCCACGAGCCTGGCTTTGTGTTTGTCCACCGACCCATCAGCCGCGTACTTGGTCTTAAAGACCCATTTGACACCAATGACTGACCGCTTCGACGGCCTCGGTACCAACTCCCAAGTGTTGTTCTTCTTGATGGCGTCAAGTTCCACCTGCATGGCTTCCCTCCAAGTATCCTGTGAAAGGGCTTCCTTTACGGAAGTGGGCTCTTTATCCCGCATGATACGAGACATAAGAGCATAGTTCACCTGAAGAAGCTCCGCCGTGTTACTTTTATCTCGAACTTGATGTGATCTTCGAGGGCCGTCCTCTGTGGTCCACTCGGAGGGTAGCTCCGTGACACCTGACTCCCGAAGGGTGTCTAACAACCACCTAGGTACTCGAACAGATCGTGGAGCCTCCTGTGATCGCGGGGGCTCAACTCCAGCTGCGGGCTCAACCTCCTGTGATGACTGAGGTGGATCAACTGGAGTGGTAGACTGGGAATCATCATCAGACTCCTCTGGATCTCCAAGAAGTGGCGGCTCCTCGACAGTGGATACTGGAACATGCTCGTCAAAGACCACATCCCGGCTGACAACAATCTCGTTCCTCTCTGGATCATACAACCTGTATCCCTTGGAAAGAGAGTTATACCCCACAAATATCAGCTTGCGGGACTTGGAGTCAAGCTTCCCCCTCTGCTTCTTCGGAATATGTACATACGCATCACTCCCAAAGACACGGAAGTGCGAGACATCGGGTTTCCTGCCAAAATATGCCTCAAATGGAGTCATATGGGGTACAGAAGTCATCGGAGAGCGGTTTATGGTATGGACAGCTGTTGCCACAGCCTCACCCCAAAGTGGACGAGGAAGATCTCGATGCTCCAGCATGGTCCTCGCCATCTCCACCACAGTCCTGTTCTTACGTTCAACAACTCCATTCTCCGAAGGCGATCCGGTATTGGCCAATTCCCTCTTGATGCCATGATCTGCACAAAACCGGAAAAATACAGTCAAGGAGAATTCACCTCCTTTGTCAGCCCTGAGAGTCTTGACCTGAAATCCAGACTCTTTCTCCACCATCACGTGCCAATCCTTGAACCGAGCAAAAGCCTGGTCCTTCTGTGAAAGAAAGTAGACCCACGTGAATCTGGTACAATCATCAACAAGCAGCATGAAGTAGAGAGATCCTCCCAAGGATGGTATCTGCTGTGGTCCACACAAGTCAGTGTGAATCAACTCCAAAGGTTTCGAAGCCCGCCTGGAAGCCTGCTTCGGAAAGGATTCCCTGTGCTGCTTACCACGTATGCAAGAACTGCAGCGTCCTTGTCTACTACCAACATCTGGCAAGCCAACCACCATCTGGTCCCGGAAGGCGCGCCGCAACGCATCCACATTTAAGTGGCCAAAACGAAAGTGCCACAAATCTCCGACCTGAGAGCCTGTCAGTGAGGAGAGTGCAGAGAGCTTGTAGATGCCGTTCTCCACACCGCCTTCCCAAACAACTTTGCCTGTCTCACGGTCCCTCAGAGCAACTGAATGCTCCTCAAATTCCACCCGAAAGCCAGTCTTGCATACCTCATGCACTGACAAAAGATGAAAGCCCAGAGCAGGGACATAAAGAACACGGGAAGCATGCTTGCCCCCCTTGCCGTCGGGAATAATCTCCATCCGGCCCTCACTATGAATCGGAATAGTGGAGTTATCGCCAATAAAAATACGACCTGACTGCCGTTTCAGATCCAGGAAGAAGTCATGGGATGGAGTCATGTGCCTGGAAGCACCACTGTCGAGAATCCATTCCCGGGTATCCTTTGCGGTGAAGCCAACTGCCTCCTCGCTCGAAGATGATGAATCATCGGAGTCCACCATCTCCAAGTGCACAAATGCCGGAGTCTTCGCAGTTGAGGCTGAGGAATCAGCACTCTTCCCTATCCGCTTAGGGCACTTCCTCCAGTAGTGGCCTTTCTCGCCACAATCATTACACGATCTTTCGGCCTTCAGCTTCTCTCGTTCTGGATCAGGCTTCTTCTCAGAAGACTTCTCCGGTGAAGCCTTCCCTTTGCCCTTGTTGGTATTACGGCCTTTCGACCGTTGGCCAGTTAAGGCCTCCGAACCTCCGCCGTGAGGAGGGTTCGTGAAACGTTCCTCCTGGTCCAAGACCATTGGCACAAGCTCCTCCCAAGTAATGGTGCTAAGCCTGCCACTAGTGATCAACGAGGAATAGAAAGCGGAATACTGACCAGGCAAGTGGGAAAGTAACGTGATGGCCATATCTTCGGATGATATCTCTTTCCCAGCTTGAAGGACTTCCTGCTGAAGGGCCTGCAGCTTGTTAATGTGTTCCCGCATCGTCGAAGACTTTGCAGGGTTCATAACCCGCATCTGCACTTCCAAGGATATCCGCTTCATGGGTGACACCCTGTTGTACAAAGAAGCCAAGTGCTCCCATATGCCTCTCGCCAGCGTCATGTGCTTCACATGGTTAATCACCTGTGGTGTGCAATTGAGGAATATAAACGACCGGACCCTGGCGTTGACACGGTCCCACATGTGTGCCTGTGCCTCTCGGTCCTTCCTCGTCGATAATAACTCCCCTTCCTCAGCTTCCGGCCGTGGCACACCTATGATAATAAAATCAGCAAGATCATATGACTCCAGAACTGACTCCATCATGACCTTCCAGATGCCATAATTGGACCCGTCCAACTGCCGATCCACTGGGAACGTGGGGAGAGTCGGAATCTTCACGTGCTTCTCAGCCATCTCTAGTAAATCTGCCATCTCGGAGAGTAACCTGAAAGGGTGGGTGGGTGGGTGGGAAAAAATCTGAAAATCAGAAAATATGCAAGTGGCTGTCCAGCCCCTTTGCCCGCCTTCCTCTTGCACCTCCTCTTCCCGTTCAGCCCGAAACAGTCCACCGATCAGCAACCTGTTGCTCCCCTTCTTGCTCAGAAAAACGCCCAAGATCTCCTAGAGCCTAGGGCTCTGATACCATGTCAGAATATGCAGCGGAAATGACAACCAAACTTGGGTAGACAAGAGCAAGTAGACTGCAGAAAATAATCAGCACAAGAAACACAGAGAGATGTGTGTAAACTCTTCTCTATACACAAGATCCCGGAAATACTGAATGAGAAAGTGGAGGAGGGTGGGGGGCAATATATACAAACCCATGAGGGCAGTCGGCCAGCTCTAGAAAGTGCCCACGACTAAGTAAAATCCCACGACTGCTGAAAATAGCAGTCGGCCAGCTCCAGATGCCTACGCCTGAGCAAATCAAGTCGGCCAGCACTCCTACAGCCCACGACTGATACAGATGCAGTCGGCCAGCTTCAGAGTGCTCCTGGCATCAACTGGCAGCCCTCCAGCCACTAGAAAAAAATGGGAAAAATAGGGAAAAAATACGGGGAGTGTGGAAAAATGATATACGAGCGGGCACACCCACAACAGAGGCCCTGGTGTATACAAATAGACAGGAGATGACTTCTAACACCGCGTCAACACAGAGAGCAGCAAAGAAACCTACAGATGACCAACTTCCATCGGATCAAGCACTTTTCATCTAACCAACCATCCATGAAAAAACACTACAAACCACCGAGTATCCTTAGGTAGCCACGAGAAGAACACTCCAAAGAATGGTCGAGCAAAACCCCGGTATCCAAACTCCAGCCACTAATGCATCCGCTCAGATGGAGCACAAGACCTACTTGCACCGGCTCCAATGTACCCTCAAGGAAGGAAGCAGAACCAAGAACAACACTCCTCAAAAATGCTACATCAAATCTGTATCCATCAATACAGCTCGGCACCTATATGTCTAAACCACCCATGTCTTGTGGAACATACTCCAAGTAATACATCCGCCGTTGATTCACTAAAGTCAAAACCTCGATTGTTGTCGATACTGTGAAGATACACCAACTAGCCTATCCTCCCACGACGAAGACAAATCTAATGACATGTCCTCCTGTGGTGCCTCCATGACATCACACATTGAAGATACTCCACCCAATGCAACAAGTGAGAAGAGTCCTCCTCAACGATCCCAAAAAATCAAAGTGACCGCCAGAGTGCAAACAACAACTATGAAGACTCCCTCAAAGACATAGCTGAAAACTTCCTCCATTCGTATCGATGCAATGAAGCACCCTAGGTGGGTGCTCGACTCGAGAAATGAAAAAAATTGAGATATGCACACATACATCTCCTTCACACTCATCCTCTGGTTTTGAAGAAGTCTCATGGAAGATGTTTCAGGAGAGACAGCCTGGTACTCCGATTCCTGCACCTGAGGCATGGCATACTTATGCTAGAGAGCTATATGATGCACCAGGACAGCCCCCCACCCCCCCTCCACCACTGGGAGCTAGACCGCCTAGCAGCGCCTTTTTTACTATGCGGATGGTGCTAGATGCGATAGACAGGTTACAGAATGGAAAGGCACAAGATCATGATGGGCTAGTTGGAGAGCACTTCTCATATGCACGAGACACTTTGGCTCCGCTCATCGTACATGTGTTTAATCGTGCCATTTGTGAGGGTTTCCTGACAAGCTGGACAGAGCATATCATTGTACCACTCTTTAAGAGCGGGGACCCCATGGTACCAAGCAACTACAGGACGATCATGATTGGTCATTACTTGGCCAAATTATATGGCTCTATATTGGAGTCGGAGCTGAGCCGATGGGCAGAGAGGCATGGTCATCGAGCACATGGACAGGCTGGCTTCAAGAGAGGATTTACTACTTTGGATCACATACTGACACTTCGGGCACTTGTTGAAGAGGGCAAGGCACAGAAGAGAAGGATATACTGCTGCTTTGTGGACTTCCGCAAAGCCTTCGTACCGTACCACGTGCCAGGCTTATGCACAGATTGCATGACATTGAGGTACCCGAGGATATGCAGTGGGGGATATATGCTTTGTATGAGTCTGTGACAGGCAGAGTCAGGCTGGATATAGTCTTTTCTCCCCTTGCTTACAACCCACGCCGTCAGTTACTCTCTTGTAACTCTCTCTCTCTCTCTCTCTCTCTCTCTCTCTCTCTCTCGCCCAGTTGACTATGAGCAGTGGTCGTTTTTGGGACCAAATCTCGGGGAAGTTTCAGGGCTGTGTTGTGGGATTGATTTGGCTTGGTGTTTGAGGCTATCTGGGAACCTCTTGGATTGTTTCTCGGAAAGTAGATCAGCCCTGAGCAGATAGTAGAAGGCTGAGGCTCTTTAACTTTGTGAAGTGATCTTGGACACTCTCTCATGTGAGCTTTGTGGAAAATCTGGTGCAACACTGCACCCGCACCTTGGTTTGATTGTATGGGGGGCCGGCCGTTTCGGCTCAGTGTTGTGTTCCTTTTAGCATTGTTTATGGTCGTTTCCGCTGCGTTTTCACATCTTTGTTTGGCATCTGAAGTGTTTGTCCATTGATCTGGGTTCCCGTCCGGTTTCATTGGTATCAAAGCGTAGCTTCTTGCCTATTCTATCTAGGCAGACGATCATATGGCTATGGACATGACCCAAAGTTGCGAGGAATACAAGGAGAGGATTAGAACTCTTGAACACATGGTGGAACAATACATCCCGATCATCGATGCACAACTTTACCATCATAACTCTTTGACGAGACAGCTTCGTCAAGAACTTCAAGAAAAGGATGCAAATTTGAAGATGTACCGGGAAGATCCTCACGTGAGGACAATCATGGAAAGCAAAAGGGTTTTCTTTGATCTGGCATCAATACTAGAAATGAATTCCAAGAAGTTGGCTTTTCACTATCTTCTTCAAGGGGATATTGTCCTTGATGCACGGGGCAAGTATCAAGTAAAGCCGGATTTGGGGTTGGTTGAACCTCATGAGTCTTTGGTTTCCGAGGAAGCTTCCAGGTATTCTTCCAGAAAGAGCAAGATGGCTCCTATTCCAGAACTACCTATTGTTCGAGGAGGAGACGGACATTCTTTTAGGGAGGCAATGGCTCGGAAGATGTCTTGGAAGGAGCACAACGAACAGAAGATGCAAGTTCCTTGCTTACAACCCACGCCGTCAGTTACTCTCTCTCTCTCTCTCTCTCTCTCTCTCTCTCTCTCTCTCTCTCTCTCTCTCTCTCTCTCTCTCTCTCCAGTTGACTGTGAGCAGTGGTCGTTTCTGGGACCAGATCTCGGGGAAGTTTCAGGGCTGTGTTGTGGGACTGATTTGGCTTGGTGTTTGAGGCTATCTGGGAACCTCTTGGATCGTTTCTAGGAAAGCAGATCAGGCCTGAGCAAATAGCAAAAGGTTGAGGCTCTTTAACTCTGTGAAGCGATCTTGGACACTATTTCATGTGAGCTTTGTGGAAAATCTGGTGCAAGATTGCACCCGCACCTTGGTTTGATTGTAACCGGTTTGTTGGAATAAAGCAGTTCCTACGAGGGGCCGGCCCTTCCAACTCAGTGTTGTGTTCCTTTTAGCATTGTTTATGGTCATTTCCGCTGCATTTTCACATCTTTGTTTGGCATCTGAAGTGTTTGTCTATTGATCTGGGTTCCTGTCTGGTTTCAAAGACCCGTGGTTTTTGGGGAAGAATCAGTACCCACATGGAGGTATATGGTTTATATTGTTGGCTCGCCATTTCTACAACTATTTGGCGGCTGAATTTTATGGTTGCCTCATGTTGGGTTGTGTTATGGCATTTGTATATGGATAATCTGACATCTCCCGAGGGGAGAGTAAGGCCCGCAATGCTTGTACATGATATTTTCTCCTTGGGTAATAAAATACTCCAAGAGGGAGGGGGGGGAGTGTCGGCCCATTCTGGCCTCTATGCAGTGTCACATGTGCAAGCTCCATTTTCAACATTTGTGCATGTTTTGTCCAGCTTTTATGTTTTATGCAAAGTGATGATGGATATGAAAGGTTGTAGCCATGTTTAATTGTTTTGGTTTGACCCCCGATCTAAGAAGACGATGGGTAGCCTGAGGACGCCTCTCATAATGCTGGAAGACAGGATAATCCACGGGGCAAAGTCCACTGACATGCCCTTGTCCGAGGCCTTTCACAGTACCTGCATATGTACGAGAAACCTGTTCACCCTGCGGAACATCAAGGGCAATGCCATCATGCTGAAAATCCTGCAATACATGATCCCCACTGCGCTGAACATCCTGCATATCGCCCCCTCCAAGTAGAGAGGACTCAACAAAATCATCCTGATCTGAGATATCATCTCTCTGCAAAGATGCATCAGCTGACACATCCCTCTGACCAGAAACATCATCTATCTGTACATGATCCGAGGAGGCCTTCCCATCAATCGCACCAGGGGGGCGGGCGTGAGAGACAGCTCGCCACACCTGGCGGACTGAAGGACGGGAAGGAACCAAGGGAGGTGACGCCTAAGAAGCACGCTTGCGAGGCCTCCTGCGACCCCGACCCCGAGCCCGAGCCCGAGGGCAATCTCGAGCAAAGTGACCCTGTTGGTGACAAACCCAGCACTGATCGGGTTTACCTACAATCTCCATACGTTGCTTCAAAGGGCCACAAGGGCCCAGAAGCAAAACATAGTCCTCAAAGAGCTCAATGTCACGGGTAAGAACCATGACCCCCTAGGGACAGCATCCGCCGAGGCAGTGACCACCTGGGCAAAAGATGTCGACAAGGCATGGAGGGGGGGCACTTGAAGAACCAACCCAAAGGCGGACCCAATGGCCTCTAACATAGGCTAATATGCGCGAGGAAGACCTAGGAATCTAAAAGTAATCAGGAAACGATTCTGGTCTTCCTCAACAGGATCAAAATAGCTGGAGTAGGGAAGAAAGAATATCTTCGTCGGGCCCAATGGCAAAGGGCTGCCCTTCAAAACCTCTGAGGCTGCATCCTCATAATCAAAATCCACTTGGAAGAAACCTCTTCCAAGCAACCTGACATCTCGAAAGTGTGAGGCGAGGTCGGAGGGTAGAGCCGCCAAGACCCAATCCCGAGCCTAGAGACGGGAAGAGTGAGATCCAAAGATTCTGGCAATGAGGGTCGTTTTAGAGTCTCTCTCGATTTTAGCATAGAGGACCGCGAGCTCGGCTTTGGAAAAAACAATGGTTCGCCCGGCCGAGGGAGATTGATTAGCCATGATGCTAATCGAAGAAAAAGGCCAACTTGAACCCGGATGAGGAGCAATCCGAACCAAGGGGAAGAGGCAGGCAAGGAGGCGGAGGAAAGGAAGGGAGGGTGGAAAAAGAAAAAGAAAAAGACCAAAAAAAGGGCACGGGAAGGGCAACGCGAGGAGGCGAAGGAAGGAGGGGCAGCAGAGAGAGGAGGGGAGGCGAAGACACACAGGCGAAGAAGGGCGAGGAAGGGCAGCGCAGCAAAATGGAGGAGGCAGAGGAAGGAGGGGAGGCGAACAAGAAGAGCAGGAGGGGAAGGGGCGCAAACTAGAGTCAGCAGCGGGAGGAAGAGAGGCAAACAACGGGGGAGGAAGGAGGGGGGGCGGAGGAAGGATGGGGGCGACGCAATCGACAGAGGCGGAGCTTCGGGGAGCTCGCAGGTCGCCTTCCGCTATTGCTGTGTTTCTTTTTCAGATGGCATCTAAACCCTTGTATTCAGAAGTTGCATCGCGCTTTTCATCATCTTTTCCACACATACTTTTTTGAGAATTACATGCATGTATGTATGTATGTATCTATGTAGTGAGGTGGTTTGATAGCCACCTTGGGCAAGGGCTCCCTGACAAGAAGGAAAATAATCAACCCTTTCATGCTATCAATGCTTGTTGTTGTTGTTGTTGTTGTTGTTGTTGTTGTTGTTGTTGTGGTGTGTTAGTGGGTGGATGTGTGTGTGGGTGCGCGCGTGCAAGAGTGTGAGTGTACATGTGTGCGAGTTGGGGGGGTGGGGGTGTGTGGAGAGAGGAAACGGAAGAATGGGTTTCGAAAACTTACCAATTCGGTTCGGTTTTTTGCCTCCAGATCCTCTGCTACCATCTTCAGCATAACCAAGCTTGAACCGAGGTCCAAAGATTCTCGCAATGAGGGTCGTTTTAGAGTCTCCCTCGATTTCGGCATAGAGGACCGCGAGCTCGGCTTTGGAAAAAACAATGGTTCGCCCGGCCAAGGGAGATTGATTAGCCATGATGCTAATCGAAGAAAAAGGCCGACTTGAACCCGGATGAGGAGCAATCCGAACCAAGGGGAAGAGGCAGGCAAGGAGGCGGAGGAAAGGAAGGGAGGGTGGAAAAAGAAAAAGAAAAAGACCAAAAAAAAAGGGCACGGGAAGGGCAACGCAGCATAATGGAGGAGGCGAAGGAAGGAGGGGCAGCAGAGCGAGGAGGGGAGGCGAAGACAGAAGAAGGGCGGGGAAGGGCAGCGCAGCAAAATGGAGGAGGCAGAGGAAGGAGGGGAGGCGAACAAGGAGAGCAGGAGGGGAAGGGGCGCAGACTAGAGACACCAGCGGGAGGAAGAGAGGCGAACAGCGGGGGAGGAAGGAGGGGGGGCGGAGGAAGGATGGGGGCGACGCAATCGACAGAGGCGGAGCTTTGGGGAGCTCGCAGGTCGCCTTCCGCTATTGCTGTGTTTCTTTTTCAGATGGCATCTAAACCCTTGTATTCAGAAGTTGCATCGCGCTTTTCATCATCTTTTCCACACATACTTTTTTGAGAATTACATGCATGTATGTATGTGTGTATCTATGTAGTGAGGTGGTTTGATAGCCACCTTGGGCAAGGGCTCCCTGACAAAAAGGAAAATAATCAACCCTTTCATGCTGTCAATGCTTGTTGTTGTTGTTGTTGTTGTTGTTGTGGTGTGTTAGTGGGTGGATGTGGGTGTGGGTGCGCGCGTGCAAGAGTGTGAGTGTACATGTGTGCGAGTTGGGGGGTGTGCGGAGAGAGGAAACGGAAGAATGGGTTTCGAAAACTTACCAATTCGGTTCGGTTTTCTGCCTCCAGATCCTCTGCTACCATCTTAAGCATAACCAGGCTTGAACCGAGGTCCTGCCTTGCGCATGGAGAGAAAGAAATTAGATGCTGCTTTAGATTCATTTTTTTGCAAGCTTTGGAAATTTGTGGAGCTTACCATGTGGAGAGCCTGGTTGGTGTCATCGAGGGCGCTCATAGCAGAGCGCATGCGATCCGTTCCTACAGCCATGTTCGTCGATTTAGAGGTAAGAATAATCTGGCGGGAAAAGGGCTTCTCGGAGCTTAAACAGCAACCCCCGAAAGAGAAAAGTACGGTGCATTTTTTCTTTTTTGGCCTCCGTGGCATTCCCAATTTTTTCGTCTGAAATCGAAGAAATTACACAAAATTTTCTTTAGCATTAATTTGGGTCCCAAAAGAAACCTTAGTGGGTTGGCAAAAGCTCTAGATGAGAAAGCTCTATATGCTGTTCATAAACTGCAGTACAACCAGTTTCTCAGTTAATATATATAATTATTATTGATTCCAAAAAAAAATTCTATATGCTTTGAGGCAGTTAGAGGATGGAGGCTCACCTATAAAGTCTAAAGCTGGAGAAAAGCCTATGATGAATGCACGATAAGAGAGAGGACTCTGATGTTAAAGAAAAACACACCCACAACCCTGCGTGCGCTCATAGCCAGAAAGAGAGAGATGAACGAAAACTAAGGTTGCACGATAAGAGAGAGAGAGAGAGAGAGAGAGAGCGTTGCGCACGATAAGAAAGAAAAACATATGTATGCCCTCCCACATGAGAGAGAGAGAGTGTGTGTCTGAGGGCGACACGCAACGAAATACGTTTGACGAACGATGTCTGATCGAGAGATGAAATCTTGTAAACCTTAGCTATACTAAGGTTTCTAATTAAATCAGCCATGGCCTACCAATCTGGTTAACTAATTAATATAGCGCTAGCCTGAATATGCAACATTGGTTGCCCCTTTTTAATAATATAATTTTAGCACCTGTACATAGGGCCTTTACAGGCCATGGCTGAAACTATAAGGCCTTAAATAAGGATAGGATGTGATGACTTATTAAGTTGGGAGCATGCTATCAATTAATAGCAAGACAATTATATAGACTAGATAAGGATAATGTATTAAGGCATTGCATAAGAGAGGATAAATTTCTCTCTATTCTAGAGGAAGCACATTGTGGAATTGCGGGAGAACATTTCATTGGTGAAGTTATAGCTTGCAAGATCCTACAAGTTAGTTTATGGCGATGGCCAACCACCATGGATACTCTGAGTTTGTAAAGAGGTGCGACAAATATCAATGCTTCAATGTGGCTCAAGAGAAGGATAGAATGCCTTGTAATTATGCATCAATCATTTGAAAAGTGGGGGATATATTTTCTTGGGCCAATTAGCCCGATGGCTCAGTTAGCTAAGCTTGTATGTTATCGTTGTCACATATTATTTCACTACGTGGGCAGAGGCCTAGGCTGCACAAAAAGCCGATGCTCATACAATATCCAAATTTCATTATCCATTAGAATTGGTCATGGTTAGGGTATCACACTTCAATAACGTAGTGGTGGAACATCTTTTGACAGGTTTCTAAGTGGTATAACCGTAAATCTTCACCATACTATCTGTAGGCTAATGGCAATGGTAAAGCGAGAGTACCGATAAGATTTTGTGCTTCATATAATGACTAACATTGTGGAAGCTAGTCGGAGTGACTACGAGCATAAATTAATTCTAACTCTTGGGTATACTAGCTAACGGAGTGGAGGCAATGATGCCCATGGAGTATCTAGTGCCAAGTCTAAGTGTGGCAGTGAGGGAGAGATGGAGTGAAATTACATTGGCTGAAAGAATAATGGTTGAGAAGTATAGACGATGCATGTGATGGTTTGACCCACAACCTTAAGACAAAGGAGCTTAAGAAAGGGGATTTTGTGCTGATGTATAGAGTTGGGCAAACAAACATAAAAAACTAAAATTATGAGGGCTAGGACTACTTAGAGTAAGAGAGTCGACTCAACAAGGTTCAGTGTGTATCGAGACCATTGATGGAGTAGAGATGGAAGGCTTCATCAATGGTAGAAAACTAAAGAAGTATTATGTCCCCTTGACTCTAGATATGCTAGCTTAGCAACATAAAAAGACAGGAGAAGCCAAACAAAGAGAGTCTGAAAAAGCGAAGCTTAGGAAGAAGCCAAGGCTAGGGAGGCCAAGGCAAAACAAAACTGAAACACCAAGCCGTGAAAATAAACATGGCTACTCTTACCTTGATAGAGTAATTGAAATTGAACATGCAAGATAGAGTAATTGAAATTGAATATGCAAGATTTAAAGGTAAGCATGTCTATCTCAAGAAATTACACAGCTTGCATTGCATTGATTAACATAGGAGCCAGCTATAATCTTCTCTCATATAAAACATGGGTAAAAATGGGACAACCTGAGCTGGAGCCAACAAGGTCCAAAATGTAGGTTTTAACACACAACGACATCACATAAGACAATAGGACAATATGGTTTTGTCACATAACTACCCAACCACACCATTATGAAAGATAACAAGTGGACGATATGATGACATATAAGTATATGTACTTAAAAGTATTGTATCATCCATCATGTGCCTCATCATCTAAATTAGTTACATTGTAGAACATCCTAAGAACAATAGTAGATACATCGCTAAATGCACCATATATAAAGTACATCTTAGAACATTGTAAAACTGACATCATTTTTTGCTAAACACACCAAAATCCTAAACCCGGTACCATTGATGATTTCACATTCTCCTTGCAATAAAAAAGAGCACGATGCACCATCTTTTGATTTAATTTATCATCTTCTTGATCACACCATTCAAGAAATGCAAAGGTATGTTGGTGCCATGCATGTAGGCATGTTTTGTTGGATCGAGCTGATGAAGCACTATGAAAATGTAGTAGTTACAAGGCATATATTTGGCACGTCGGGATGAACAAAGAACAAAATTATCATAGATTTAGTTAGGGAAGCATGAAATATTCATCACATAAGTATTATTCTTCTCTATCGATCCTTTCATTTGCGGCTTATAATTAATACTCTTTCCATTATCCCCCACCTCCACACTCTTATAGCTTGCAATGCTAGAGACCTTGTCATTCTCAACCTTTGTTCCCTTGATACAGTGTCAGCTATGGTTTGAGGTTGCAGTGGATTTGTTTTTAGAAAGGAAAATGCAAAAACAAATGAAGAAAGAGGATCCTGCTCAAAAACAATACTTCCTTTGCTAGTCAAACCAGTACCTATTGTGACATTCCATTCCCCTGGTGCAACTCTAGGTGCACCGACAACATATAGCATAGGGGACCATGTGTGACGTACATTATCTGCACAAAACCAAAATTGTTATTCTTCCACACCTTGTATAGTACTACGCCTTCCTGTAAAACATGGTGCCTGAACCCCCAGATTTCTGGCAATGGGAATAGTTGTAACAAGTTTGCTGCATTTTGAATTTGTTTCTAGAATATATCCATTGCACCTTGCCTTGCTGAATGGCTTACATCATCATATTACCCATAGCGCATCATTTGTCTCCACCTCCACCACTTTTGGCTCCTTATTTTTAGACTCTAGTGTGCAATCAAACCAAAATCAGCTTTCTTTCTTGAATTTGTTGTCACATGAATGCATTCAGACCTATGGCTATCCAATTCATCAATCCCTTCTAGCACTACCTTTCCCCTTTTCTTTCTCACTGTCTCAAGCTCCCCATGTGCATGGGAAGGCTACTTGATGCAATCCCCAACGCTATTGTTGATTTATTAATTTGATTGGCAATTTTCTTGTACCTTTTATTCTTCACATTTAAGTCACCAGCTCTTCTCTTCAGTTCTTCTAATGAGGGACCTCCACCAATACATTGTCCACTTAAGAATGCATTGTACTTTGATGACTGTAGAAGAGCCATTGACATATCACCCACACATACCTCATTCAATTATATTGCATGCTTCCCTAGAATGCAATTAGGGAAGCCGCCAACCAACTCCCATGCATTGACTCAGGAAATGCATTCTTTGTTTGCTTTCCAAATTGACATGCTTTGAAAACCTTATGTATTCCAATTTTGGGGCAACCTACTAAGAAGAACCGAATGCCTCATAATCCAGTACTACCTCTGAAACCTTTTATGAAATGGTGATTGGATTTTGTGGGGCTGTTCAAGCTACCGACCGGGTGGACAGGAAACAAATACATTTTGGTGGCAATAGATTATTACACCAAGTGGGTGGAAGCTTAGGCATTAAAGGATAATGCAGCCCAAACGTTAGCAAAGTTTCTGTATGAGATGAACATGACCTGGTGTACATGACAAGGCAACTGTTGGCTGCTTCTTACTACTCCAACTCATAGCAGCACTCCCAAATGAGAACATAAAACCAATGGTAGATCTCATGTCTGCAATACTACCAGCCCAATCAGCATCTGTGTACCCATGCAACTGTATCTCCGTACTAGCCTCATAGAAAAGTCCATAATCAACTATGGACTTTATGTACCTGAGGATCCATCTAGCCGCATCCATGTAACATACCCATCTTCACTAATAAAGAAATGTCCATGTAATAGAGTTTTTATGGTATAAAAATTAATGATTTTATTAAATGAGTCATTTCTACTTAGAATCTTCAAATTTTGAGCCAAAATTTGGAATTTGCGCACGATTTTACCCTAATATAGGATTTTATAGCATCCAAAACGGACACCGGATCAAGGTTATACGTAAATTTTAGTCATTTTTAGTTAAAAAGCGACGACCTTTAAACCTTAATAAATGCACGACCGGGCGTCCGATTGACGAACGGTCTGAACCCCGACGACCAAGAGAACCTCTCGGACAAAAAAAATTTCACCCCCGGGGCGGTCCAGCATGCAAATCAAGGCTGGTGCCCCAAATTTGGGGACCCCGCTCCAAAATTTGGACCGTACACACTTACCAGGGTGCCCGTACGATGGCCGCACAAGAACCAAAGGACGACCACCCACTGTGTGGTCCACACGTACCGCTACGTGGACACCCATTCTGTCCCCCTGACCAGATAAGGTACATGCGTACCACTCCTTTCCCTGTTAAACCGACACCGTACCTTTCCATGCAGGCCACTGATCTACAGCCTTTGCTGGTACACCGTCCTTTCGTCCTTGCTTTGCGCAGCGTCGGTACCCCACAGTAATATAACCCCCGTGGTGCTCCATGGACAACACGCATTTCTGCGTAACCTATGCTCTTTTGCTGTGCCGCCGTCCGTCCCTGTGTAGTGTACTTGCTGTAGTACAGCCGCCCCTTGCAGCCACCCCTCTCACACCCCCTCATTTGCCACTTTTCAGATAAGGCAATTTTCCTCTCTCCCCGTCTTGCTATAGGAGGCAGTGTCCTTAACTCTCCTCCCCCCTCCCCCCCCCCCCCCCCCGCCGGTGTGAAGAGACCTACAGCAACCCTCAGCCCTTCTCCCCTTTTGCAAAACGTTTTTGTGTTAAGGACATCTCACAATTCCCCCCCATTTGCGTGGACTTTAGTAAGAGGTTTTTGCCTTAAGAGAGGGTTCATGCGCTGTGGTCTTTTGCTCATACGGTGAGCAAACGATCTCAGAATTGAGATTCGACTGGAGCGTTTCGACCGCAACAGCGAGCCCTACAAGATGACGTCCAAGATGGCCCCTTCCCGAATATGTCAGAATATTACCTCAGGAGGAGCACGCAACAACGAGATTAGAGAAGATGCTCTCGATGCGGCTCTAACCCTCCCTTTACAAGCTTCTCAAGGAAATGGTGGCCAGGTGAGCTTGGTTATCTTTTAAAAAAGAGTTTTTTTTTAATATTAGTGTTAATAGATGTGTATCTTTTCCTTTAAAATAATGACATAAAATTGTATAAAGTTACGAATTGTGTGATGCTGTATTCAATAAATTGCATTGAAATTGTTATCTTTAAAGAGTGCAAGTTTTTCCTGGCTTCAACGCTAACTCCGTTCCGTGCTTGTGTAGCCGGGCGGCGTTGTTAGCAAAGCCCGGGAATGGCCCAAGGTATCCCTCATACCATTGGGAGAATAAGGTTCGTCGATTGAGGCGAGAGATTATGATGCTGCCTAGTTCTGAGGGCCCAGGCTAGTGCGGTGAATAAGCCCATCCTAGTGTGCAGACATCCCTCTGAGGGGCGGGAGGATCGAGCGATGGAGCCTGAGAGGGTGACAGGCCGACTTGAGTCCTCGCTAGAGCGGCCGACGATGAGGTGTATAGTCCCGTAGGGTTTTGCCCAGCATGTAGAGGCTAGAAGGCCAAATTCTAGATCATCGGCAGTAGAAAGGAAAAGAATAAGAGAGCCGGTTTGGCTTGTATGGAATTGATTCATGTATAAACTTTTTTTTATAAATCTTATTTTTGGCATTATTGTATTGTGAAAAAAGACTGCTTTAACAAACCTTGTAAAAAGGGCCTTAATTAAGGAACATGTTTATTTATGTCAAACAGTGTGGTAGGATTAATTAGAAAAAAAATTGACGCATGAGTAGGGTGGAAAGTGGGAGGATGGAATGCCCCGATGGCACCATCCCACGGACGGGTGGATCCGATTAGTCGGGTAGCTTTCCAAAACAGATTAAGTGAAAGCCCTACGCTAGATAAATAGGTTCTTGGGCAACTCTATTCTAGAAGACTAGGCCAGCGCGGCTGTGCCTTGCATGGATGAGGAAAAAAGCGTTGCCTCTAGAAATCAAGTCTAGTAGTTGCCTAATTTATGATCAATTACCCTATGGGTGATTTGATTTTTAGAAGATCACGCTTCCCCTGCGGGATAGGACTAGGTCTTACCTATGAATCGTATCCTTGAATCTCTACATGGTCAATGTGTCGATAAATAGGAAATTTTCTCCAAGTTAAGACTTATTGGACTATCTTAAGTGTTTTCCCTATTTTAGAAGGGGGGAACCTTACAATTGGTATTAGAGCCGATCTTAGCTCCTAGGAATTGCCATTTAAGGACTGTTTTGAATGTTTTACCTGACATAATGCTAATTAATAAAAATATCCTACTAAAACAAACAAGTTGAATTGATGTTTGAATGATTGTAGGAAGAGGAAGATGCCTACTCGAAGTTTCTAGTTTTCTAATGCATCTTCGAGACTGCTAGTCACTCCTCAAATTTCGAGTTCCGTAACACCATGGTGCATATACTAGAGAAGATGTCCCTTCCTCATTTCTCTCGTATTGAAAGAGGACGGGGTAGAGATTTCTGGAGTCGTGGGCCGAGATATTTCTTCATCCGAGCAGATCGAATTGGGAACCTTACCACCGACCTAAAGTGGATTCGTTGGATTGAAAAGTTGAAGATGATCCGTTTATTTTGGTTCCTTGGGTACCCGCAGGGCCGACACCTCTGTGACTATAGATGGGATTCGCATACCTCAGGATCGCTGGGTGTATGACCAAGTGATGCAGGTCTTACCTGCTGACAGAGTAGCTGTGTTGGGACCTACCCCAATCCAAAGTCTACCACTCTTACCATCAGTTTTTAGAGTCTTAGAAACTACAGCGGAACCCCCATATTTCACCTATGTGGACCGCTCTACCCTTATGTCATAGTCAAGCCTAGGAATTTCCGTTGATGGCAAATAAGACTAATTATATTAGTCTCAGATCTTTGTAATAAAACTCATCCTTGTAAATATTTGGAAATAAAATGATTTCAATGTTTTACTCTCCAAAATAAGCGTTGTGCAAATATGAATCTTGTAATCTTAAAATTGTTTTTACAATGATGGCCAAGGACAATCGCCCTCCACTTCCCAATGCGCTTTACACTGATATCCAGGAGAAGAAGCTCTTGCTCAAGCAAATGCAACCTCCCTCCTTTAAAGGAGAAGGTTCAAAGATTGAGAAGGATGCTGAAATCTGGATTGAAGCAATGGACGATTATTTCTCTGCCGTCGGTACTGGAGTAGCAAATCAGTCTATGCTTGTACGGTTTCGCCTCATCGGAGATGCTAAACTCTGGTGGAAACAGTGGTGCCGTGACAAGGGAGTCACCGAGCATTCTCAAATGTGGGAAGACATCAAGCAGGCCGTGAAGGAAAGATATCTTCCCCCATCCCATGAATCCATAAAGATGAATGAGTTTTTTAGTCTTAGGTAGTGCAGCTTAACTCTTGAGGACTACTATTCCAAATTTATCACTCTTCCGAAGTATGCCCCAGCTATGACTACTTCCCAGCAAGTGGCTCGTTTTTGCCAAGGGTTAAATGAACCCTTAGATTCCCGCCTTGAAGTAATGAGGCCAAGCACATTACAGGATGCTCTCATACGAGCAAAGCCCCTTGTGAAAGAAATGAGGACTGACAAACCTCTTGCATCAAAAGAGATCTTACCCCTGAGGCAAATCCTAAAGATCAACCCTACAAGAAACCCCAACAAAATTTCCCCTACTACAACAGAGGGCGACAAGGCAACTCTTTTGTCCCCTGCTCGTATGCTGCTTCTTCCAGAGAAGGCCCTCTGTGTTTTGAGTGCAATGAGCCGGGACACTTTAGGGCCAACTGTCCCAAGATGGCAACATCATTTCCCCAAGGTGGCAGAGGAAATCAAGGCCGTGGAACCCCTATCCACCAAGGTGCAAGAGGCGGTGGGCATGGCAGAGGTCACGGAGGAGCAGTTGCTAGTATCGCCTGTATTATAAGTGAAGAACCGACCTTGGAAATGGCTGAAGAAGAGCGCGCCACCATCCATGCGGCAGTAGAACACCAAGGTTCGAATAAACAATTTGGTGTAATCCAAACCCGAGCCACTCATTACGGGAAGCCATTTCAGCTTTTGATTGATTGTGGCAGTACCCATTCATTTCTTTCTCTTAGGTGTTTGCAAAAATTAAACTTGGGTCAAAAAACAGCTAGAAGAATGACTGTAGAGTTAGCCAGTGGGAAAGAAGTAGTATCTCGCCACTCTATAGGAAATCTTGATTTTGAGCTGGGTAATGTGAGCGAACTCATGGGGCCACTTTAGAGTCTTGCCATTAGGAATTTATGATGGAATCCTTGGGATGGATTGGTTAATTACGAATTTGTGCTTGTTTTCTTTGATGACATCTTAATCTACTCCAAATCAATGGAAGAGCATGAGGAGCATGTGCGTAGAGTTCTACAATTGTTGCGCAGACACAAACTCTATGCCAAGAAGAGCAAATGTACCTTCTTTACTCATCAAATTGAGTATCTTGGGTTCATCGTCTCCA
Source organism: Cibotium barometz (assembly GCF_041138505.1). Taxonomy (NCBI): domain Eukaryota; kingdom Viridiplantae; phylum Streptophyta; class Polypodiopsida; order Cyatheales; family Cibotiaceae; genus Cibotium; species Cibotium barometz. The sequence continues at coordinate 32,383,220 of NC_141085.1, read as the reverse complement.
AAGATGGCATTTCAGTAGACCCCGCCAAGGTCAAAGATATTCTGGAGTGGCCATCTAGAGCAAATGTACCTTCTTTACTCATCAAATTGAGTATCTTGGGTTCATCGTCTCCAAAGATGGCATTTCAGTAGACCCCGCCAAGGTCAAAGATATTCTGGAGTGGCCATCCCCTAAATTAGTTCGTGAAGTTCGTGGGTTTTTGGGAATCATGGGATGGTATAGGATTTTTATCAAAGATTATGCCTTGGTAGCTGCACCTTTGACGGATCTTCTTAAGAAAGATTGCAAAATAGTGTGGCTGCCAATCCATCAAAACAATTTTGATCAGCTCAAGGTCATTATTACTTCTGTCCCAGTCCTGAAACTTCCTGATTTCAGGAAGACCAATCGCTTATACTTCCCGTAAGCTAAAGCAATATGAAGCAAATTATGCCACCCATGATTTGGAGCTCTTAGCAGTTGTTCATTGCCTCAAATTATGGAGACATTATCTCTTGGGGGGCAAATTCCAGCTTGTAACTGACCATAAAAGTCTAAAGTGGATCTTCACCCAGCCTAACCTCAACATGCGGCAAAGGAGATGGATTGAAATTCTACAAGAATATGACTTCGACATCAAATTCCGCCCTGGGAAAGATAATGTGGTAGCAGATGCACTTAGCCGTAAATCTTTCTTGAGTGCAATTTCAATGCCAAATAATCCCATATTGGTCAAGGTGGAAGAAGTCTCATCGCATGATCCAGATTATCAGAGGATGATGAAGTTAGTAGAAGAAGGGGGAAATTCAGAGAAAGAGAAGAATCTAATCAAGGGATACTCCACTCATGAAGGAAGCCTCTACTTCAATCATAGCTATGTATCCCTAAGGATCCTGCTTTAAAGAAACTAATCCTCCATGAAGCTCATGATAGTCCTATTGCAGGACACCCAGGCTATGCAAAAACATTAAATGCCATAAGAAGGAGTTTTCATTCGGCAGGCTTGAAAAATGATGTCCTTCGGTACTTGAAGCAATGTCTCTCATGCCAAAGGATCAAAGCTGAAAGGGTCAAGATGCTTGGGAAACTTCAACCCTTGGATATTTCCCAAATGAAGTGGGAGTGTATTAGTATGGATTTTGTCACAAGTCTCCCCACTGTTCAAGGAGGATATGACTCCATTCTGGTAGTAGTGGACTTACTTACCAAAGTAGCTCACCTTATACCAGCAAAGAAGACCTTCAAAGCTTCTGATGTTGCTCGAATATTCATCAAGGAAGTCCTCAAACTTCATGGTCTCCCAAAAAGGATAGTAAGTGACCGGGATTCTGACTTCACTTCAAAGTTTTGGCAGTCCTTATTTCAAGCCCTGGGAACTCAACTTTGCTTTAGCACAGCTTATCATCAGAAGACTAATGGCCAGACTAAGAGAGTCAATCAAGTAATTGAAGACATTCTCAGAGCATATTGTGGACGGGAACCAAGAAGGTGGATTCAATACCTTCCTCTGGTAGAATTTGCCTACAATGCATCTTATCATCAAAGCATAGGAATGTTACCATTCCTATGCACTCTATGGGCAAGAATGTTACCATTCAAAGCACTCTATGGGCAAGAATGCTTCTCCTCTAAATTTCTCTGATCCAACCATAAGAGTTAAGGCATCCATGAAAATGCTCGAAGAGATGGAGGAACAAACCAAGGCAATCCAAAAGGATATTAAAGCTACCAAGATCGACAAAAACATTATGCTGACACCAAGAGGTCTGAAAGGATCTTCAAGGAAGGAGACAAAGTTCTTCTACGAGTGCAACCCAAACGAAGTTCTCTATCACTTGGGAAATATAAGAAGCTCAGCCCTAGGTATTGTGGCCCCTATACAGTTATCAAGTGTCTAGGTAAAAGTGCCTATAAACTCCAACTCCCAGCCCATATCAAAGTCCACAATGTATTTTATGTAAGTTTGTTAAAAACTTATGTACCCAATCTCGATCATATTCTTGATAATGAACAAGTTGTAATCCCTACTCAAGGAGTCCTTGAATTACAGCCTAGAAGCATCATAGATTCTAGGGAAAGGAAACTCCAAAATAGAACTCTTGTAGAACACCTAGTTAGTACAGTGAAAAGATTACCCTTGAAGAGGATGCAACTTGGGAAGATGAAGCTACACTCTTAAAGGATTATCCCCAATTCATGAGACGAGAGATGAGGACATCTCGATTTCTTTAAGGGGGGAAGGATGTAACATACCCATCTTCACTAATAAAGAAATGTCCATGTAAGAGTTTTTATGGTATAAAAATCAATGATTTTATTAAATGAGTCATTTCTACTTAGAATCTTCAAATTCTGAGCCCAAATTTGGAATTTGCGTACAATTTTACCCTAATATAGGATTTTACAGCATCCAAAACGGACACCGGATCAAGCTTATATGTAAATTTCAGTCATTTTTAGTTAAAAAGCGATGACCTTTAAACCTTAATAAATGCACGACCGGGCGTCTGATTGACGAACGGTCTGAACCCCAACGACCAAGAGAACCTCCCGAACAAAAAAAAAAATCACCCCAAGAGAACCTCCCGAACAAAAACCTCCCGGGCGGTCCGGCACGCAAATCGAGGTCGGTGCCCCAAATTTGAGGACCCCACCCCAAAATTTGGACTGTACACACTTACTAGGGTGCCCGTACGATGGCCACACAAGAACCAAAGGATGGTCGCCCATTGTGTGGTCCACACGTACCGCTACGTGGACACCCATTCTGCCCCCTGACTAGATAAGGTACATGCGTACCACTCCTTTCCCTGCTGTTAACCGACACGGTACCTTTCCCCTAGACCCATGCAGGCCACTGATCTACAGTCTTTGCTGGTACACCGTCCTTTCGTCCTTGCTTTGCGCAACGCCCATACCCCATAGTTATATAAACCCCCGCCGAGGTGCTCCATGGGCAACACACATTTTTGCGTAGCCTATGCTATGCTGTGCCGCCGTCCGTACCGCTGTCCGTCCCTGTGCAGTGTACTTGCTATAGTACAGCCGTCCCTTGCAGCCACCCCTCTCACACCCCCTCATTTGCCACTTTTTAGATAAGGCAATTTTCCTCTATCTTCCCTCTTGCTAGAAGGCAGTGTCCTTAACTCTTCCCCCCCCCCCCCCCCCTGCGTGTGAAGAGACTTACAGCAGCCCTCAGCCCTTCTCCCCTTTTGCAAACATTTTTGTGTTAAGGACATCTCACAATTCCCCCCCATTTGCGTGGACTTTAGTAAGAGGTTTTTGCCTTAAGAGAGGGTTCATGCGCTGTGGTCTTTTGCTCATACGATGAGCAAACGATCTCAGAATTGAGATCCGACTGGAACGTTTCGATCGCAATAGCGAGCCCTACAAGATGACGTCCAAGATGGCCCCTGTTATATGTACATTATGTGTGCTATGTTATATACACATTATGTGTGCATATACTAGGAGGCTAACCCACATTAGACTTGTGAGCATGGGAGCATGGGAACAAGGTCTAGTGGAGCATGGGTTAGGACTAACCTTAAGGGTTAAGGTTAGGGTCAGGCATCCAAGGGTCACACATGAGGAATGGAAAGTCAAGAGTCACTTGAGGGCCCTTCTATATAATAGGGGCATGGGGCACACTCAAGGGGGCTTGGAGCTTGAGGGCTTGGAGGCTTATGCTATGGTCTCTTGTGTAGAGGTCCATATCTACTCATCTACCATTTCACACTTTAGCTACATGCTATTGGATTGGAGTTATACCTCTTGATGGTATGGGACATCAAGGTAGAGGTATGATGTATTTCATTTATTATTCATGTGTGCATCCCCTGGGCTCGGGGGTGGTTGGGTGGTTGAGTTTATGCCTGATTTATGCATGTTTATGCATAACAATTATTTAGAGAGATCTTAGGGTTTTAACAGTGGTATCAGAGCAATCTCTATTTAATTGTTGATTTTTTTTAGTAAATTTTAATATTTACTAATAAAATGTTATTTTTTGTTGATTTGTGTTGATGAATTGCACATGGATCATCGATTTGGTGATTGGAACATGTGTAACTGCAATTCAATGGACGAATCGACGTTGCGGGGGAATACTGTGAGTTAATGCTATTTTTCCCTATTTTTTATGGTTAAAATCAAGCATTAATGGAATTTTTTACAAAAACACCATAAAGTTTATGGTGGATATTTTTGAGAGAATGGATTCCCTGAATTTCTAGAATTTTTAGAAATTTTTCCTATTTTTAAAGGAATTTTTTGAGCATTTTTATGATTAAAAATATATTTTTATACATTTTTGCGGGTTTTTTCCGCGGGAATGCGATCAAATTTCTGTCAATTTGCTACTGAAATTCAGTAGGGGACAGCGTGTTGATGCATAAATTGCTCTCCCGTGTGCGTGGGGTCCTCTCCGCCTCTCAAATATGATATTTCTTTCATTTTTCCGTGAAATTTCTCTTAAAAAGGAATTTTTAAATTAAACATTAATCATAATTAATATCTAATTATGATTATGAGTTTAATTAAAAATCTTAATCAAAGATTAAGTTAATCTCAAGCTAATCTCTCCGATTAACAGAGAGAGAGAGAAGAGATTGGAGGAGAGATGGAAATGGAGAGGAAAGGGAGGAGAGAGGGGAGAAGAGAGAATCCATCTCTCTCTCAGGCTTTCCACGTGCAGGCGACGGGCTGCGCTGCAGCCGGGCGAAAAAAATCGCCCCCCCCTTAAAAAAATCAAATGGGTAATAACCCAATAAAGCTTATTTTTTTATTTTTTTCATTTTTTTAAAAATAAGTTTTTTATTAAAAAAACTTTTTGAATTTATTTCAAAAAAAGCTTGGAAAAAGCCTGGAAATTACTGAAAAATTTGGGATTTGAGGGAAAAATTCTCTGAAAATTCTTGGCTTTTCATCTTCCGGAAAACCTTTGGCTTTCCGTTTTCCCGAAACCTTTTGGCTTTCCGAATTCCGGAAAAACTTTTGACCTTCCGTATTCCGGAAACCTTTGACCTTTCACATTCTGATTTTTTTTTTATCTTTTTATTTTCCCAAAACTTTTGGCTTTCCGTATTCCGGGAAAACCGTTGGAATTCCGAAATTTTTTGACCGTTCGTATTCTAAATGCGTTCGGGGTAATTTAAAAATTTCAAAAAATTCCTGAAAATTAGCGAAAAACTAGACAAAGGTTATTTTAAATTTTGGAAAAATGTGGGGTTGGTGTTTGGCATGTGGTGTGTGCATTCGAGCGCCCGTGACCATTCAAATTCCTTTAAAATTATATTTTTTGACCCAGAAAATTAGAAAAATCCATTAAAATTGAAAATTTTCATTGGATTTGAGAATTGTCGGGCGAAATTGGAAATTTTGTGAACGATGGGATTCTCAGGAAAAATTAGGAAATTTCTAGAAATTATTTTTAGAAATCTTAAAAATTGGTATTTTTTAAATATCAATGGTATTTTGGCAAATTTAATTGCTAAATTTTTTTTGGAAAAATATAGGTTTGGAATGCCATAAGATAGGTTTGGTGGAATTTAAAATTATTATATTTTGAGGTCCTATAAAATTAGGAAAAATTTGAAAAAAATCATGATAATTCTTTTTCTCGAGAATTTAATATTTGCGAGGGTTATTTAATGTTGAAGTACGTTTTCTCGTGCCGACATTAGATAGATGCGGGTTATTCGCATATTTTATTAATACGATTATACCTCGTATTAATGGATATTTATGTTTGGATTGATTCTAAACGATGTATTCATGATTTTTTACCATTGTTTAGCCATTCTTTTTGGACATGTTCCTTAATTTCTTTTGATGGCTATAATTTACGTTCAAAGTGTGTTTCACCTTTGACACTTTTCCATGATAATTTATTTTGCACTTATTTAAGTGTGGTTTGTGCTTAATTCCTTAAGCCTCTATCATGGGTTAGTTGATCGGTTTATTTTGGTGGATTTTATTGGATATTTTCCAAGTTTTATATGGACTCGTCACCAGGTTCTCCCTAGATCACTTATGTCTAAGGTTTTCTTATTGAGTGCTACACACATGTGTTTCACTTTCTTACTTTGGAGTTTTATTTGAACAACACAATGTTCATATACTCCGGATTGATGAGTTGGCCACCAATTTTAATGCTTCTTTTGGCATGATTAATGTCCATTAGATGGTATGCATTGATTCTTATGATCAACTATGGTTTTTATGGATTTGAGGAGCTTCTATGCTTTTATCCATGGTTTTATAAAAGGATCTTTTGATCTTTTGAATAATTACATGTGCTTTAAGGGTAGCATTTGCCTTCGTTTTTGGCACGTAATTTTGGAGTATATTTTTTGTACTCTTGTACATATTCCAACTCGGATACCTAGTTGCTTATATATCTAGGTGAGTTATTTTTCTACCCTAACTTTATTGTGTTTTGGGTAGTTATCATTAGAAAGGCGCCAATAATTCAATTTCTTTTCTAATGATATACTTAGAAGGATTTATTCCTTGATGTAGTCTCAGGTATATAGAGACAGGTTTTAGTATGTGAAAGTCTGGATAAGGCCATCTTATTCCTTTTATACAGGATTTTATTCATATTTTCCTAGACGGCATACTAGGGAGTTTCAAATTGTTAAGGTATGTATGGGTGGCATCATGGTGGTATGGGACGCTAGTGATCCCTCACATATATTATCTTATGGGATAATTTGGGCTCAAGATTGTTGCTTTGCTTACATCACTTAGCATGTTGACCTCAATATTCAAAAACAATCTCATTTTCTAGATTCACTAGAAGTTATAGTGTGGACATTCTCTAGATAAACTTCTTTTATCTATAGCCTGCATGTTATGATGAGGCAATCTCATCGGCATTTTCACTTGTTGAAATCTCTTTCTTTAGAGTTCAAACAAGTTTATCTTGTTGTATTTGGATAAGGAAATTTGGATTCTTCCTTTGTTGGCATTTCTTTCTCTAGTTCCGTACTTTAGGTGATTTACACAATCAACCTGATAGGTTTACGGATGGACATATGTGACTCATCGAGACGTTGATGACTCTATGTTGATATGGGTAACTCGAGATGTCGATTATTCCCATATGCAGATGTGGGTATGTCGGGGCGCCGTGAATCCCTGGTTTCTACTGTTATAATGCCATGCTTTCCTACTTTATTCCGAAAGGTTTACAACGAAAAAGTTACTTTGAATGTGAATTGTTCTGATCATCCGCAGTAGTCTGATGGGCAAATAGAGTGTATGAATCAGATTGTAGAGGATATGCTTCGTGCATGTCTCTAGAAAATCATCATATTGGGAAATATCTTCCAATGATGGAATTTGCCTATAACAGTTCTAAATTTACGGCTATTATTTTAGTCCGTGCATACTTATGTATGGGTATCAACTCAGGGCACCTATTGATGTCAGTCTTAAGGACATCGAGCTTGATGCATCGAGGGATTTCTTGCGAGATATGCAGGAAATTCTGACCGAAGCTCGGGATTCTATCAGGAGTGCTCATGATAGGGCACAGTTTTATGCTGATAGGGGACGCTCATCTCGGTCTTTTGAACCAGGAGCATTGGTTTATTTTAATGTTCCTAAAGATTTTCAGACTTTGTCAATGGAAAAATGCTCGAATTTATCTCCTAGATATTGTGGTCCATTTCGAGTTATATATCGGATTGGCACGGTTGCGTATGAACTAAAACTATCTCCAATTGTTAGAGTTCATCCAGTCTTTCATATCGATAGATTGAAAGGGAAACTGGGAGGTGAGGATGACACAGTCACTCCTCAAGAACTCGTTGAAGTCGATGAATTATCCTATGTTCCACATGAACCTGATAAGGTACTTGAATTCAGGGAAAGGAAACTTTGTAGTTGACTCATCCCTGAGGTTAAAATTAGGTGAAAAGATAGGGAAATTGAGAATTTGACTTGGGAGTCGGTTGAGATTGTTCAGCGCAGTTCTCCTTCTTTTCATTGCAAGAGTGCAATGTTTTGAGAGAGGGGAAGTATGTTATATGTACATTATGTGTGCTATGTTATATACACATTATGTATGCATATAGACTTGTGAGCATGGGAGCATGGGAACAAGGTCTAGTGGAGCACGGGTTAGGACTAACCTTAAGGGTTAAGGTTAGGGTCAGGCATCCAAGGGTCACACGAGGAATGGAAAGTCAAGAGTCACTTGAGGGCCCTCCTATATAATAGGGGCATGGGGCACACTCAAGGGGGCTTGGAGCTTGAGGGCTTGGAGGCTTATGCTATGGTCTCTTGTGTAGAGGTCCATATCTACTCATCTACCAGCTATTGGATTGGAGTTATACCTCTTGATGGTATGGGACATCAAGGTAGAGGTATGATGTATTTCATTTATTATTCATGTGTGCATCCCTTGGGCTCGTCGGGGGTGGTTGGGTGGTTGAGTTTATGCCTGATTTATGCATGTTTATGCATAACAATTATTTAGAGAGATCTTAGGGTTTTAACAGCCCCTTTCTGAAAACGTCAGAATATTGCCTCCAGGAGGAGCGCGCAACAACGAGATTAGAGAAGATACTCCCGATGCGGCTCCAACCCTCCCTTTACAAGCTCCTCAAGGAAATGGTGGCCAGGTTAGCTTGGTTATCTTTTAAAGAAGAGTTTTTTTAATATTAGTGTTAATAAATGTGTATCTTTTTCTTTTAAAATAATGACATAAAATTGTATGAAGTTACGAATTGTGTGATTCTATATTCAATAAATTGCATTGAAATTGTTATCTTTAAAGAGTGCAAGTTTTTCCTGGCTTTGATGCTAACTCCGTTCCGTGCTTGTGTCGCCGGGCGGTGTCGTTATAGCAAAGCCCGAGAATGGCCCAAGGTATCTCTCATACCATTGGGAGAATAAGGTTCGTCGATTGAGGCGAGAGATTATGATGCTACCTAGTTCTGAGGGCCCAGGCTAGTGCGGTGAATAAGCCCATCCTAGTGTGCAGACATCCCTCTGAGGGGTGGGAGGATCGAGCGATGGAGCCTGAGAGGGCGACATGCCGGCTTGAGTCCTCGCCACAGCGACCGACGATGAGGTGTATGGTCCCGTAGGGCATGTAGAGGCTGGAAGGCCGAATTCTAGATCATCGGCAGTATAAACGAAAAGAATAAGAGAGCCGGTTTGGCTTGTATGGAATTGATTCATGTATAAACTTTTTTTATAAATCTTGTTTTTGGCATTATTGTATTGTGGAAAAAGACTGTTTTAATAAACCTTGTGAAAAGGGCCTTAGTTAAGGAACATGTTTATTTATGTCAAACAGTGTGGTAGGATTAATTAGAAAACAAATTGACGCGTGAGTAGGGGGAAAGTGGGAGGATGGAATGCCCCGATGGCACCATCCTCTACAGACGGGTGGACCTGATAAGCTACATTTACCTCCTCCTTGAGAAGGCCATTCAGAAATGCCAATTCGACATCCATGTGAAAGACTGGCCACTTTTTGTGAGCAGCCAAGGCAAGTACCGCCTTGATAGTTGTCATACGAGTTATGGGAGAAAAGGTTTCATTAAAGTCAAAACCCTCTACCTATGCAAATCCATGTGCAACCAATCTAGCTTTGTATTTTTTAAGTGAGCCATCAGCCTTATACCTTTCCAAACCTATTTGGTACCAATTACATTTCTGTTTAGTGGTCAGTCAACTAGCTCCTAGGTGTTGTTCTTTATGATGCTATCATACTCAGACTGTATCGCGGCTTTCCACTTTGGATTTACTAAGGCTTTATCCAAGGTGGTTGGATCCTTCACTATTCACATTATCTTAGCCATCAAGTCCATATTGACATCAGATGCTCTTCTCTACTCCTCTATTCTCCTTGATCTGTGTGGTTCATCTGTTGAATATTCTAGATTCTCAGGTACTGGATTACGCTCATGAAAGAGCTATTGTGCCCACTTTTGAAGTGGCTTTCCTTGTGGTGAAGCACTAGGTTGTTGTGATGTGTGAGAGACTTCATCCTCTAAAACACCTTTGAGAGGAAATCTGACTGGTGGGTTGGACTATTTCTTCGGCTGATGATAGAGTGGACGGACCTCCTTTCTCCACTGAGTGTGGCTGTTCTGCAAATACTACATCTCAGCTGTCCACAATCTTCTTTGCCTTTGTATGCCTCTGTAGTATCATAGAGCCAATATGCCTTCAACTCTTGACTATATCCAAGAAAGATACACTATTTACTTTTGGCATCTAGCTTGGTCTTGGATGCATATGGAATATGCACATAACATTCACAACCAAATGTTTTGAAATGAGAAATTGAAGGTTTCTTACCAAAGTAGGCCTCTTGAGGTGTAACAACATCCTTGAGTGCCTTTGTGTAGCTCTGATTGAGGACATACACTACTATGTTGATTGCTTTAGCCCAAAATGTATTGGGCAAACCCTTTGCCTTCAACATGCATTGAGCCATCTCCATGATAGTTCGATTACACCATTTGGCTGAGGTGTGTGAGTAGTGGTGAGTTGGTGCTTGATGCCATTCTCCTTACAATAGCTGTCAAATTTCGTTCAAAGGAATTCTCCTCCTCGATCTGTACAAAACTTCTTCACCTTCTTTCCTATCTCATTTTCCACAAGATGATGCCACTGTTTAACTTGCCAAAAGATTCAGCCTTATCCTGAAGCCCACGTCTTCCTACTGTAATTGTCGACTAACAACATAAAGTAAGAAGATCCCCTTAATACAATAGTAGACAATTTACCACAAAGATCAGCATGTACAAGCTCTCGAGGAGTCTTTGCCTGATGTTGCTTTCTTGTGGAAATGCCTTACATTGTTGCTTGCCCATCATGTAAGGTTTATATGGTTCTTGCAACTTGAAAAATGTAGGCAAGTTAGCTACCCTACCCTTTTTTTGCATCTCCTTTAGCACTGCAAATCTAATAAGACCAAATTGCTTATGCAAAATCTTGCTTGTGCTCTTATCTATACAGACACCTATAAGGGCACTCAGTTTGTAGAGATTGTTGCACCTTACTCCTTTGCTCACTACCTTGCCAATAGCATCTAGAATTTATGTTTAAGTTTTCTCAAAGCGTACTTCAAGCCCACGATCTATCATCGCAGTACATTTCTCTTTATTTGGGGTACATAGAGCACATCTGACAGCTTCTCCTCTTCACTTGTAGCTACCACAAAAGATATGGTTCCAGACCCTTCAGCTGGACATTTAGCATTATTCCCAAAAACAACACTGATGGATTCTTGTAGAGGCTTCCAAGAACTATATCAGCCCTTCTATACTGGTCATGTGTCGAGATGCTCCACTATCCAAAATCTATGAATCATCAACAACAACTGGAGCATGAGCACATGAACATACCTCTTCAATGGCGACCCAAAGTTCAAGCTCGGTCTCAACATTGTTGGGACTGACTCCTTTCCCTTCCATGAAGACTTCAAGGTGCCGTTCTTCTCGTCAGCCTGCTTCTTTCTATAGTCTTTGATAACACGACCCTTCTTGTCACAATAAAAGTAGCTCCCTTGAAACTTCTTTGTTTTTGGCTTCTTCTTCTTCTCATCAGAAGATGTTGTGCCTTTGCCTTTAGCATTGGCCAAAAATGTAGCATCACCACCATCGCGGGTCTTCAGCCGCGTATCTCCTCCTCAAGTAATATAGCACTAAATTCTTCAAATGATAAAGATGGTACTTTAACCTGGGTGTTTAGTGATGTAGCCAAGCCATCATACTTTTGTGGAAGAATTCAGATGCACCAACGTGGCCCATCGACCACCGCCCACTAATGATGGACCTAGTATCTAAGGAAATATTATGGGAAAGATTCCTCATACCGTCTCCCAGAATTTGTGAATCCTTTCAAATATAGAGTTGGTCTAATGCCCAATCATGCACCATCTTGGCTTCCCTCATCAACGTCTGTCATATGAATCTGGCTAGCGTAGAAATTACATTACAACTTATTTATGGTGGTAACGGAATGAAAAGACCTTAAGCCTAATGTTTTTCAATAGCCCAATTGGTCTTGAGGATGTTCTATATGCCATCTTGACGATTAGGTCTGCTCTTTCTAACTTTGGTTTTCCCCAGTTCTCCTAGCAACACTTAGTGCTAATGCTCGCACCCTCCCCTCCATCCAAGATAGCAAGTTCTTGGTATACCCATTGTGGTGGATTGGAATTGTAGCATTTATATCATCACTCCCATAATACCTCCGCAATTGGTTGACAGGTATTTTGATGAATCTAGGTGTTCCCCCTTCCTCAGGCACTAGGTTTTTCTCTGCCCCCAGAGGTGACTGGTTCTCCTTTGTACCAGTGATTGGGTTCATTCTTCTTTCTACCTAGTCTTGGACATCTGCCCAAAAAGCCAACGTGTTGTGTAGCAATGGTCCCAGTGGAATTTTAACGGTTGTAGACAATATTGTTGAGAGACTGTCTATGTCTCTAGGTTGTCTGGAAAGTGAGGGCTCCTTCCACGCATTTGTCTCATATTCAATCCTAGGGAATGAATGGATCGACAATTCTTGATCTGCCTCCTCAAACATTCTTGCCATCAGGTCACTATGAGTTCCTTCTTCTTCGGACCCTTTTGGAATTGGAGTAGGCACATCCAACTTCATTTCTTTTAACAGCTTATTTCATGCGTACATTGTATCCCTGGCCTTGTTAGCTCTCAATTTTGCTTCATGATTGCATTGACACTCCTCAACAAGGGCCTTAGCTTCCTCAAGCTTCCTTATTTCCTCTTCAACATTTGGATATTCCCCAATACTCTTGGTGGGTTGCTGGTCTCTCTTTTACCTGCTTCCAATTTTGGCACTTGGTTGTCTCCTTCCTTTGATTGGGTGGATCCAGTGTCAATGGTATCTTTCTCGGATCCATCTTGGATTATGACCATGGTATCACCCTTGCCCACCTTTTTCACTTTTCTCCTTCTCCAAGTCTTAGAGGTTATACTACCTCCAGGGTTCTTGCCTTTGTCCACTTGTTTCGCTTATGTGTATGTCTAGACATTCAGTGGTGCGATATTTCTAGGCTGCACACTTATAGTCCTAATGGTGGCATGGTTAGAAAGTAGAAGCAGAGCCACTGGCGTGATATGGGCAGTCCTCCTCAACACCATATTCAACACATGAAAGAGTTGGCATGGCATTGTCTTGTGATGCTATCGGTTGAGTTTGGCCAGCATAAGTCACATTTTTTAGAGGACGCTCTGCTACTCAATGAGGCCCATTACAATGAAAACACTGTATGGGTCCCCTTCTCATAGTTGAGTTTATGTCTTTTTCCTTCCACTGTAATGTGGTTTGAAACACTAGTATTGGCATGCTGTTTTGTAAGACATAATACTCTGGTGTGATCTCCGTTGGTTCCTCATAGTAGTCGTTATTAACTTCTACTTCATGCATGACTTCTCCCTCTTCCAAGGGTTCCTTAATCAACACCTGGTTGACCTTGGCTTGTGGTGGTAAAATAGGTGACGACAATGGCGACATGTCTTGCATTTGGAACATTCCTCTTGGTAAGTAGGACGTATTCGGTTGCACTGTAGCCACATTGGTTTGCATCGGTGGTGCTAGTAAGGCTAGAGGCACTTTGGGTGTTGGCAATTGTGCTAAGGGCTGGATCATCGGATATCTGCATATGGCAGTTTCATGGTTCCTTAGTCTTTGACAACAGTGAGCACAATAAAGTAACTACCTTGGCCTTAGGTGAGGGTATTCGGTGCGCGTATGATTTTGTCTAAAAATTGAACACCAAATCAATTCTCTCCGATGGTAGAGATGGGAATTTCCTGATGCTTCCCTCCCATCCTTGACTTTCAACTTTTCCAAAATGGTAGTACTGAGTTCCTCAATTGTCATGTTGCCAACTTGGTTGCTCTTGGATCCCGCGTCTTGATGACTAGAGATTCGTGATGCTGCTACCACCGAAGCTGCCTTGGCATCTTTTGTTTGTGGCAACTCAAGCATGTTATCCTCATATGCAATTGCCAACTTAGTGCACGTATCTAGAGTAGTCAGTACACCAGATAATCATGCATCTTATAATCTCGGACTCCTCTCTGGAAGCAGGGCAATAACTGATCATTAGCTAGCCTTTCCCTTAATTTGAATCGAGTTCAAATGTTTGAGCCGAGAAACATAATCCGGCATGGAATCATTCTCTTTTTGCTTGATGTTGTGGAGTTGTGCCACCAGACACCATCTATCACCACTTCGAGCAAAGCTCGGTATGAACACATTATTAACCCAAGTGAAATTGACTTTATCCTCAAGCTTTAGAGTTTGATACCGTTGGTGGGCCTTCTCTTCTAAGGTCAAAGAAAAAGCATGTATCATGGTTACATCACTTACCAGCCCACATGTTTCGCACGTTGACTCAAAAATCTCTTGAGAACTTTTGCACAAGCTTCGAAACGATGTGTGGCTTCATCTGAGATGGTTTGGATTCAAGGGTAGTGCCTAGTTCCCTGACCATGCCTCTGCCCATTTCTGTAGCCATATTCAATAGATCCGCCCTTGTGATCGCATTTAGATCTATGTTGGGATCCACAATTGGCCTTCAAGAAGCTACCCCCCCTACCCATACCTCATCCTCTTCTTGCATAGGTTCTTCTATTCAATTTGGGTCTATGGCTAGGTCCAAGCACATCCTCGTCACCTAGCTCATCATTAGCGGCCTCATCCCACCTTTATTGAATTAAAAGTTCCATGCTCTACAGGAATGTGAGATTATTGATCATTTCATGTACATCCTCTCTCGTGTAGAGCCGATCCTCTCCTCCTGTGGATTCCCTAGGTAGACTGTCCACTTCTTCTTGTGTTTTTAGGACTTCCTCAGCCTTGGGTTCATTGTTTATGGATTCTAAGGCTGGTATAGCTCCTTCTGTCATTCCCATCCACATGTTATCAGTGGCATTTCTAGATGTTTCTGGTTCCTTACCATGTGGTTGAAACAAATTCAAATTATCAATTTCCCTCTGTTCTGCCATCGTTCTTTACGTAACAAGATCTTACCTTTTTAAGCCCAGTAGTCACAATTAGCACTCAGCTTCTG
This sequence comes from Cibotium barometz, assembly GCF_041138505.1. Classification (NCBI taxonomy): domain Eukaryota; kingdom Viridiplantae; phylum Streptophyta; class Polypodiopsida; order Cyatheales; family Cibotiaceae; genus Cibotium; species Cibotium barometz. The sequence continues at coordinate 32,368,168 of NC_141085.1, read as the reverse complement.
CCAATTTCCCTCTTAATGTCCACTTCCTTCGATGCGGGAAAGAAGATTTGACCCATATGGCAGCATTTTCCTTGTCCCTCCTAACCCTAGGAGTTATAATTTCCATTAATACTCACTATGTTAGCATCATGGGGCCAGAAGTTAGGGTTGTTTGGGTTGGTAGGTCTGGTCTTAGATCATGTCCCGAGCTTGTGGATGGGCCCATACTCGCAGATTGTACTTCATCTTTGGTGTCATGTTGGAGACCAAAAAATCCCCTAGCCATATTAAATATTCCATTGGAATTCATAAGAGAAGTTGGTTTCCCATCCTCTCCAAGTCTGGAGAACCTTAATCCTTCTTCCATGGACTCTTCGCTACTCATTTCTAATGTGGTCAGATTTCTCCAAGCTACAACACTCAATTGAGTGCTCGGCTAAGCAACCTGAAACAACACTTCTCTGGTAGGAAGAACCTGGGTGATTAGATGCACTTTCCTCTCTGGAATCAAGTCATCTCCAATAAGTTTCCCTGACCTCAAGTGCATGAGAATACGATTCAGCAGGCTAATTCACTACTCTACTGTTATGCTCAGGTTTTTGTCGAGCTGACGCTTTCTATTGCGTGAAAGAACAAAATGAATTTCACATTGTGAAATAGCATATTCTGTATCACACATCATGAAATGCAATCGTTTCACGCGCAATCGTTTCATGCTGTGAAAGACCTTGTGTTTCATGCCTTGAATTTTTGGTCTGAACCCTTTAATACCTCTGGTGTGACAATCCTGTACTCTATGAACAACCCTTTTTACTTTGTGAAACAACACAATGCATTTCACGTCGTGAAATGGCAGGTTGCGTTTCACGTCGTAAAACAGCACGTTTTGTTTCACGTCGTGAAACAACAGGTTTTGTTTCATGTCGTGAAATAGAAGGTTTTGTTTCACGTCATGAAATGCAATGCGTTTCACATCATGAAATGTTTCACTGCACTTTCATGAGATTATTTTTTTTCCCATTTCTTTGTGTCAATTGTGTCAGGATAAGGTGCCTTGACTTAAGTAAGGCAATCATAAAAGTTTTGGCGTTGATGGTGGTAGACAGTGTTTCATGTCGTGAAGTAGCAAGTTTATGTTTCACATCATGAAACGTATTCCTACACTTTCACGCGGTTTCAACCGAGTCAACATAAATGATGTTTTAATTGATTTAGAGTATGATTTCCCTATCCAAATGATCCAGAAAGGCTGTGCCTAGCATAAGGAATGTAATGAAAGTCATCAACACAACCAATGGCTCCTTGTTTTTCTAATTTTTGTGATTTTTTGTTGAAAAATAGAAAATAGATTATTACCAACTACTATCTCATGATAGCAAATTTGGTAATCGAAACAACAAAATTGAAAGAAAAAACCAAGTGCAGCTTTCCTCCAGGCAATACCAAGTACTTACCCACACTTCCACACACACAATCTTCCACAACTACTCCAATTTCTTCTCTTCCACACAAACCTTATCTACACAGTTTTTCACAATGCACCTATAGAATGCAAGGGCAATAGTGAATCTTGCATAATGGGAGATGGATGTCTAAGAAGATGGAAGAAAAAATGGTTGTTTCCCCGATAGCGGCGCCAAAAATGTTATGGCCTATTGCACCTCCCAAGGGAACATTCACCAAATGGACAAGCAATAGACTATAACTATTGTAGGGTACTTACCAATGCTTTGAGCTCACATCCCTTGAGGCTCTCCAAGCTCGCTTTGGGAAGCTCCAACCTCCAATCTCCACCTCCACGTTGTCACTGCAAAGTCACTCACACCACATGCAAGGCAATCTCTTCCTCTCACTCTCTCACACACAAGCATGAAAAAGGCACATGCACTAGAGTACACACACACACACTCTCTCTCTCTCTCTCTCTCTCTCTCTCTCTCATACACAAGACAAGGGAAGAGTTCTCATAGCACAAAGGGGGATTGTGTTCTTTCATTAGGATAAATTTCCTTTTATACATATGGCACTTATTCACACTTGGGTGCCCAAAACTTACTAATCTAAAGCCTTGGCTAGTGAGTAACTCATAATGTGCAATGTTTATAGTGCCATTACATGGCACTTATTAATGTCCTCAAATGGAGGAGCATCTTTGTTAATCCATAGTGGGATTAACAATTTACTAGCATAGCCGATTTCTCGAATACTTGGCTGATGTGGCAGATACTCTGATGAAATAGAAAATTATCTTTGTGTTGGATAGTTGAGTGCAATAAAGCCTTCCAATGGCTAAAGCTAATGCTGATGGTAGTCCCAATCTTGGAAGTAGTGGATTAGTCTAGGCCTTTTCATATGTTTGTAGATGCCTCAAATGTAGCCATAGGCTGTGCATATGCAAGAATTAGATAATGGATGGTTTCAACCCATGTATTATGCTAGTTGCTTACTTTCGTGGCGGGTAAAAAGTATTACTCCATCTATTATGCCAGTCGCCCATCTATTATGCCAGTCACCTACTTTCCTAGGTAGAATAGAAGTACTCCACCTCCACCAAAAGAGAATCCCTTGGGATGATTTATGATGTTAACAAGTTCCTACCCTATTACATCAACATCTCATCATACACTAATTCAAGGGAGACATGGCTACTTCTACTTAAAATAGATCTGCATCGGGAAATGAATCAATAACACTAGTGGGAGCTTCCCTTGTTTCAATTCTTGAGACAAGAAATCAACTGCACTACGTGCTTCTTCTCGATAGTGGTGAATCTGAAAGTGAATTTCTAAAGAAGCAACATCCATGGATCTGGCTAGCTTGCCTGTCAAATTTGGCTTGTTAATCAAGTACAAAAGAGCTTGGTGATCCACATGACAAGTGAATTCATTCCCCTCCAACAAAACAATTGCTAGAAAATTATATAAGATGTGCATTGACAAAGCTCTTAGAATATGCGTTCCATCACATGAACATCAAGTTGTCTTGGCAGAAGCCCATGCAGACATTTCTCTAGAGATATCAAGGGGCAAAAAGTGTTCCATGCCGGATTATGGTGATTGTGCCAAAAGTTCTTAAAGATGCATGAGGCATGTCTAGGAAATGTGATGTATCTTGAGCAATGCCTAGACAACTTGCAGTGGATCAAATGTGTCACAATCTAGTGTTGCCCTTGGAGCCTTTTTAAAAGTGGGGTTTAGATTTTATAGGTCCCTTTAAACCTCCTACACACAATACTGGCAATAAGTACATTTTTGTGGCTATTGATTACTGTACCAAATGGGTGGAAGCTTGTGAATTACGAGATAACGGTGGGGCTAAGTTCCCATATGAAATGATTATGACCCATTTTGGGTGCTTGATTGAATTTGTGAACGATCAAGGGGGTATTTTTTTAGAGCTATGATCTGTAGTCTAATAGAGCACCATATGATCATCCATAAGAAATCAACAGTGTATTATCCTCAGGCAAATGGCCAAGAAAACAACCCTAATAAAATCCTCCGGAAGATTTTGAAGAAGGTGGTAAATGAAAATTAGACGGAAAGCTCTATTCTATACATTATGGGCCTTTAGAAAAGTGGAAACTGGGCTTACTCCTTTCTCTTTAATGTATGGACATAGATTGAGTTAATTAATGTCCTTCAATGAAAATAATTCTCAAAGTTCCTAGACGGTTGAAGTGGTTCAACAAAGATGGAAACTCTGGGTAGATAGAAATACTAAATTTATAATTTTTGAAGTATGTGACCTGATGTTACTCTTCTAGTCACGAATGGGTTCACACCCCGGGAAGTTGAAACTCAGATGGGTGGGTTGGACCCTATCATATTTCTACCAAAATTGGTCCAAGTACCGTTTTTCTTCAGTGGAGTCCCTTTGCTAAAACCAGTTAATGCGTTTCGGTTGAAACCATATTATGGAAAATTACTTGATGATCAGGTATGAGTAGTTTAGCAACTCCTTAGCAAGTAGATGGTGGTCAAAATGATGGCACAACCAGAGAAGCAGTGACGAACCAATGGTGGATGCTTAGTTGGTCTTCTTGACTGATGTTACGATGGGTTGACTTCACCTGTGTGGTTACGATGGCACAACCAGAGAAGCATTGATGAACCAATGGTGGATGCTTAGTTGGTCATTTCAGTCTTCTTGACTAATGTTACGATGGGTTGACTTCACCTGTGTGGTTATGTTCAAAATAACATGACTTTAAGGCACATTGTTGGGATCTCTCACTCAAAAGCTGATGTTAAATGTACATGGTAGAAAGTCACATGTAAATAAAGTTTAATCATACCTTTAATCATAACTTCAATGTCATTATAGAATCTACAAACTTGGATTAAAAAAAGAGAGATTTTGTAACAGTAAATATGCTTTAAGAACTCTCACACGTCTCATGGTCGATGTAACATAATCCAATGAATGTGCCTTGAATGTGAAATCAGGGTGGACGACCAGCCATTTTTGGCCCGCCCAGCTGGGCGCATAGCTCCAGGGATGGTAGTGCACAAGCATTCTCCTTCTCCTTCTCCTTCTCCTTCTCCTTCTCCTTCCGCCTCGTTGGCCGCCACGATCTCTTCTAGCCGGCTGCTACTACGACTCCTCCTCATCGTCACTGCACACCACGTCTGTCAGAATTTGCCTAGCCTTATCATTGCGGCCCTGCAGCACTAGCCACCTCGGCGACTCTAACAGGACAAAGAAGACCCCAGCTAGAGCACGATAGGCAATGAATGCCCCCACTCGCAGCAGTTGTAGGGCGGGTTCAAAAACTAGAAAGCGAAGCCCACCACGTAGCCTAGCACAGTGTCGACATCGACGAACACTTTCATGAAGGACACCAGGAAGCCTCGCATGCAGGCCCAACTTCACCACACCATGGTGAAGCTGGGCATGGTAATGAGAGTGGTGGTGAAGAAATTGACATGCACCTTTGATCGCATGAAGAGCGAGCTAAAGCGACAGTGACATAAAAGGGATGGAGCAATGATATATAGCTACTGTAACAAAAAGCCTAAAACTTTCCAAGCTCACCTACAGTATAGGTACAACTTTTGCTCTTCTCAATCTGTAGTACTCAATTCTTCTCAGACTCTTTTCTTGCTTCTATAAAATTTCAACCCTTAGGAGGAGGTGGTATTCTATCCATGATTAGAAGCTTGCCTTTGACCAACACATTGTTCCTGGCATCAAGTCAAGCATCTGTAGTACAACAAGCAAATGAGCTCCCATTTTATGATGAACTTATTGTGTTTGAACTACCTGAATCGGATGATTGGCACGGAGAAGCAAAGGTATTCTGGGCATGTGTGGATAGAGCACAACGGAATGCTTTTAAGGAATAGCGAGAAAAGCAAATGTCAGGGGCATTCACATTGTTGTAAATTTGGATTGTCCTTATTTTAATAGAACAAAACAATCAAATCAAATAGTGTGGAAGGGTAAAATCAAGAGGGTTCCAATGATGGGTATGTTAGTGGATGATGCAACTTTGGATTTCAAATGTTAGGGGCATTTACATTGTTGTAATTTGGATTATCCTTCCCCCCACACACACACATGCATATACATACATACATACATCATACATACGTACGTACGTACATACATACGTACATACATACATACATACATACATACATACATACATATACACACACATATATATACAATATATATGTGTATACACACAAATATATATATGCATATATATGTGTATACACACACACATACGCGTTTACACACACACATACATACATACATACATACATAAATACATACATACGTATATATATATATATATATATATATATATATATATATATATATATATATATATATAAAGAGAGAGAGAGAGAGTTTTGTTGATCTCATACATATTATAGGTACTAAAGGAAGAACTTAGAGCATGGGACCCCACTCCCTAGAAACTTCCCATTGCATATATTTAGAGATGTATATGTAACCAAATAGGAGGTAGTTTCCCCTTTTCATGCACTTACAAATTTGTTTACATACATATGGAGCTATTTTATGACGAGCAAAAACATTTTGTAAGTTTGAGAGAGAGAGAGAGAGAGAGAGAGAGAGAGAGAGAGAGAGAGAGAGAGAGAGAGAGAGAGAGAGAGAGAGAGAGAGAGAGATTGATTGATTAAAGTTTAGGGATGTCATATTTCTTGTGTGTACAAAGGAGGAACTTAGAGCCTGAAGCAAAGGGTAATAAAAATAAGTTTCTCCTATATGCTCTTAGAGAGAGAGAGAGAGAGAGAGAGAGAGAGAGAGAGAGAGAGAGAGAGAGAGAGAGAGAGAGAGAGAGAGAGAGAGAGAGAGAGAGAGAGATTGATTGCTTGATTGATTGATTAAAGTTTAGGGATGTCATATTTCTTGTGTGTATAAAGGAGGACTTTAGAGCCTGAAGCAAAGGGTAATAAAAATAAGTTTCTCCTATATGCTCTTGGAGATAAATATGTATTCAACATAAAAGATTTACATACATATCAGGTTACTTTTTTGAAGACACAAAAACTTTGATTCCAAAAAAGATAATTTTGTTATGCGTGAATTTAAACTACCCCTTGAACACATGTTAGAGGGTTTTAGGTAGCGAATCTCTTGTGACTTTTAGAATAATACTAGTAAGCACCCCTAAGTAACTAATATTTACTGAAGAGTACTTAACAATAGGTCTATTTTAAATGTATAAACTTTATGTGCAAATGTTATTAAAAAATCTTTGATCATAACTTGGGAAAAAACAAAAGACTTTGCAAGGATCATTATTGTGTGTTGGGATTTTGTGTCAAAGTCCTTGTCTAGTGGAGAACAATGCTGAAACAAATTGTCCTTTAATGTATTTTATAAAGGCTAGGATTGAAAAAAGTCGCTTGGAAGTTCGGCTTTCTTTGAAATTAGTTTTAAAAGTGATTGATGTGTAGACTTTTAAAAGGACTAGGCCAAGGCCAAGACGTCTCCTTATTGGACGTATTAGGAAAACGTTGGACATTAGTGGAAAAGTAGCATGTGCGAAATGCCATTGCTAGATGTCACGACTCACATTGTCATGGAGACTCTCTGTCAAGTGGACTTGAGCTCTAATCTTAAGTAGTTTTATTGAGCTCTCATTCAAGTTAATTTATGCCAAGTACAAAATGCTGGAAGTTTTTATTTTGGTATTTTGTGCGAGGGAGGACACTAAAACTATATGCCGTCACTTTCTAGAGTGGGAGATTCGAGCACAAAGCCTTTTTATTTTGGTAATTTGTGTGAGAGAGGGTACTGAAAGTATATGCCATCACTTTCTACCAAGGGAGTGGGAGATTCTAACATGCTACCGGAGGGTGTGGGTGCTACTATTGGGTTACAACCTAGGAAGCGTTGTAAGTATTAATTCATAGCTGTGTGCTTGGGTGGTGTTTTCTATGATGTTTTGGAATGGTTAGCTTCCATGCCTACGTTGACAAATGGGTGTACTAAGAGGTTGACATATGGACATACTACAATGTTGACTAAAGAAAAAGCTTAATTGAAATTGTTCACTCATTGATGTCAAGCATCGAGGCAGTCCACATGAGATCAATGAGAGAGCCTAAAGGGCCAAAGCTGCTATCAGACTTGATTTTTAATGGACACCTTTGCCCTTCAAAATTGAGAGGTTTAATGAAATGTAATAAAAATGTTAATATTTTAGTGTAATTTTTAAAAATATTTTAATTTAAAATTTTGCAAGAATTTTGAAGCCAAAATGCTAAAAAACAGGTGTCACGCCCATCAAAAAGCAACTATGGCTACTATCTTTGCACAAGAGAGCTGTCCCAATACTCGTTTGAGCTTGCCAATTGAGCCATGATGATTGGCGGATATTTATGCCTAAGAAGGCCGCCCTTTGTGAACGCGTGCGGCACTTGGCCGGAGGACAGAGGCCGCCACAGCGTGCTTGTATTGTTGCATATGTTGACACAAAGGCCAATATATTTATATTTGTAGAGGCTCCTTTTTGTTGCAAGGAAAACATCAGTGTACACAACATTATGCCAGGGGGCGGTAGCTTCCATGTATCCTCAAAGCGAGAGTATTCTTACTCTCACAGTGCCACTCCCTATGTTGTGTTTGCTTGCATCACTGCAGGCTCTGGCGGTCTCTTATTCGGCTATGATCTGGGAATATCCGGTAAATTATCTTCACCACTTTTTACTTTAATAGCTCGGCTGAATTCCTGGCTGTAATTGCTCACATTAATCAATTGCTGGCTTCATTAAAACATGGCCTTAATTAATGTTTAAACGTATAGCTATGAACCGATAATTAAACATGGCCTTAATTAATGTTTAAACGTGACCTTAATTAATGTTTAAACGTATAGCTATGAACCGATAATTGGTCTATCTGCTATCAGACCAATGATTTTTGCTTCTAAGCAAAAAAGACAGCGAGCTAATTGAGTTTAGTAAGTTGATAAGAGAGCGAATATAACTTAGCTGAAGTAAGCTTGAGTAGATGGATTCAGAGAGCTAATTAAAGTGTGTTGAGGTTGAGCACATGTATTGCATATCTGCTTAATTAGGGTGAAGCAAGCTTGAGTGGATGGATTAGAGGTGAGCTAGAGGCTGAAGGGTCGTGTGAAGCTTAAATACTTAGATAAGAGACTAGCTAACAAAGGTGCAGTAAGCTTAGGTACACGAGTTAGGGAGCTGCTAATGGGAGGGGTGATGCAGGTGGTGTGACTTCGATGGATGATTTTCTGCTCAAATTCTTCCCCAAAGTGTATAGAAAGAAGCATAATGCGGCAACGGATAACTACTGCAAGTTTGACAGCCAGCTGCTAACGTTGTTCACGTCGTCGCTCTATCTGGCGGGCTTCATAACCTCCATTTTTGCATCTGGTGTGACAAGGAACTATGGCAGGAGGGTCTCCATTTTAGTAGGCAGTATCTGCTTCCTGATTGGCTCCGTGCTCGACGGCGCCGCACTGAACCTTGGCATGCTCATCCTTGGCCGAGTCATCCTTGGAGTTGGCCTCGGCTTCACTAATCAAGTAATTATTGCCCATCCTTATGTGTTTGATTCGATTAGTAGGATAATTAGCCATTCCTAAATCTCTAATCTGTTTTACTGCTCAATTCATGAAAAATTGCATCGTAATGATCTGGTTGGTAACGAGCATCTGAATGATCTTAATGAGCATCGTAATGTTTAGATAATGAGCATCTTAATGGTTTGATTGCTATAATAATCAGATAATCAAGGGGCTCTAGCAGTGGGTAGATATTATCGATTTCTTTAAAAAATACTAATGATTTGATTTTTGGAACCATCTAAGCATCTTTAAGACTTTGAAAGTTGTTGACGTGTTTTTGCTAACTCGTAAAACGTGATCATCATAACTAATCATTGGTGAACCAAAATCTTTATATGTACACGTCACCCCCTTATCATGAGTAAATTACCCCCATGCGAGTGCTCAAACAAAAAATGTTTTTTTTCCACCCTTAAAATTCAAGGCGGCTTAAGCAAAATTAGACTTGAGAATCACAAGAAATCATACCAATGCCAGGACTTATACTAAAATGTACAAATTTTATCCCTTAAAGGCAACGTCGAATTCCAACCAAGATTTTTGAATTTCAGTCCAGAAAATTAGAGTACAAACCGGGTTATGTGAGCACTGCCTTGGGCCTCACTTCTAAGAAAGCTCCATATCACTTGCATGTGGAGGGTGATGACAAATAGGTCTAATAGGGTGGGGGCCTCACTTCTGAAAGCCCCATATCACTTGCACATGGAGGGTGATGACAAATAGGTGTAATACGGTGGGGGCCTCACTTCTAAGAAAGCCCCATATCACTTGCAAGTGGAGGGTGGTGACAAATAGGTCTAATATGGTGGGCACCCTAATGCTACTTTGTCTATTCTATGTGTGTTTTTGTGACCACATAAATTATCTCATTTGAATGAACACACTTTCAAGATGAATATTTAATAACCCTACGTATATCAAATACCTTAAGATTCAAACAAATGCTCATCATCTATTGCAAACATTGTAGTAATTATTATATCCTCTTTACTCAATCGATATCATACATTTTTTGATGGTATGTGAATAAGTCACTTCTTGGCAATTGTTTCTCTCATTATTTCTCTCCCTTCATTCTTTTTTTGGGTGGAGTAACACATAGACACACAGACACTCTTTCATCCCTTTGAGGAGTGAGGGGGAGGGGTGGACCAAAATTGAGCCTGTGTCTAAGAGGAGAAAGGGTGATGCCTTTACCTCTCCCTTCATTCTTTTATTAAATAAGAAAGTGTGCATGTATGCATTATAACTTGCATTGATGGGCTTTGTCCCCCTCAATACTAAAATCTAATAAGTTACTTATCAAAATTAAATGTATAAATATAAAACTTCCTCACTTCCTTGGCCTTTTTAATCAAATTATGCTTTTATGTGCGAAAATATTGAAGTGTGTAATGTCCATTGTAGGCAGTGCCATTGTACCTTTCGGAGATGGCTCCCTCAAAGCTAAGGGGTGGATTGACAACAATGTTTCAACTAGCCATATCAATAGGGGGGACATCGGCATTCTTGGTGAACTATGGGACGGGAAACATTACGCCATGGGGGTGGAGGCTATCACTTGGCTTGGCTTTCATACCTGCATCCATAATAACAATTGGTTGTTTTTTCTTGCCTGACTCTCCTAGTAGCCTTATACAAAGAGGCCACCTTGATGAGGGCCTCTCCGTGTTGCAAAGGATACGTGGGACCCATGATGTGCAAGAGGAGTTCAATGACCTCCTTGAGACTGTGGAGCTCTCTAAGGCAATTCAACAACCTTGGAAAAATATACTCAAAAGGAAATACCGCCCTCAACTAGTCATGGCCTTTGCTATTCCCTTCTTTCAACAGGTATTCTCCTTATTTCCATATAATTAAATGTTTATTCATGAAATTAATGGTTGTAAGTTTTAATCTTCTTTTATCATATGCAGTGTTGGGCATGCCCACTAGTATTATACCATACTTTAAGGAAACCCCATATGCCATGCCCATTCAGAGAGATAATTTAAAAATTCCCCTTTTTAGCTTGCCTATGTGGGGCTTAGAGAAAGATTTTCCTTTTGTAAGATTTGACTAAGTTAGCATTTAGGTGGATTTCTACTTTCTTTTACAAAAGGGATCCATAAAAATCTAAGTTTATTTCTCTTTTGTTGCACAACTCTACTAAAATTAGCCAACCCATAAATCCTATAATAATATGTAACGACATCACCTTTAATAGTTGATTTTCCTTTATCTTTTATAATATTCTGGTCCAAGAGAAAAAATTGAACTAAAATCATCTTTCCATTCAAATTTTACAAATAGAATTATTATATTATATATAAATATATTTATATTTTTAATAAAAAGAAAGTTATATTTTACTCTCTTTGCTATTGAACAAAAGCTACATCTAGCTATGTCTATATTAGCCTAGCTTAATCTTGGATTAGTCTAGCTTAGATAGATTAGTCTATGATTAGGGAAAGAAAGGGTAATTTCCATTAACAAAGTGATTATCGTGGTTAATAAGAGATTAGGGCCCATATTGCCATATATACTAGGCCATAAGGTTTCACATTACACTTAAAAGTGTCCATGGGCTAGTCCTAACCCTTGGCTTCTTTCACATCCTCCCTTGGCCTTCGGCCGAAATTGACTTAAGCCCCTTTTTACTTTGTTACAAACCATCCCCACCCATCAAGGACTCATGTAGAGTAGCATGCTCATGCATGAAGCATGTATGTTGGAGTTGAAAACACATGTACATGGCTATAGACTACACTCAATGCCCTCAAATCAAGCCATATCATATACTTCATAATGGCATACGAACCTCGTGAAACTCCCATGCATTATGCATCCAACGCATACTTCATAATGGCATATGAACCTTGTGAAACTCCCACACATTATGCATCCAACACCAAAAGGTGTACAGTGTCCAAACAATGATTTTCAAAAATTCCAGCAAGCTATTTCACTGTTTTCAAGAGCCATTTTCCCTTCAAACACATTCATCATGTGGAATGGGTTATTCTCAGATCAAACTTGAATCCACGCCATCCCCCAATCAAAGAAATAAAGCCACCAAAAATGCCTAGGTCAAAAAGAAATCTATTAACCCCATACGTAGATGCATAAACATATATATATATATATATATATATATATATATATATATATATATATATCCATCGTGTGCATAGAATCCACCCATATCATATGGAAATGAATCCGAAACACTCATACTCATAAGAAAAGTAGAAATGATGAAGCTCTTCTCCCCACAGTTATGCTAGGGTCAAAAGGATCATCATCATCATCATCATCATCATTGGAGGCATGGGTATCATGGCCATCCAATGAATCACCATCATATATCTCCCATGAGTCATCAATATATATATATATCTCCCATGAGTCATCAATATATATATATATATATATATCATCACCGTAGATGTCCTGATAAGCATCATAACCCATAGAATCTTCCGCATAAACGTCCTATGGAGGATCACAATAATTTGCATCCCCACTATCTCCACATTATCATCATATGGATCTTCAAGAGTTGTCTCATCTTCATGATCATAATACACATTGACCTCTTGAGAGTCACCATCATGAAGATTACTATAATAGTCATCCCCTTCATCGAGAACAGTCTCATCAACACATAAGCATCACTATTCCCAAAATCATTCTTATCAAGAAAACCATGCAATTGTTCATCAACCTTATCTACATTTGCATCCTCATGTGGTTATCCATTGGTTCATTTTCAGCCACCACCAATGCACACATAGAAATCTCTTGGCATTCCTCATTGCCATCACCATCTTCACTTAAAGAATCTTCATAAAAGTAATGGTCTCCAATGAAAGACTTGGACTGAAGTGAACCAATTTTCATTGAATTAGAGTTTTGTGGTCTTGCAAACTTAGTCAAAATTCCCCAAAACTGATATAGTGCATCCCAATTGCATTTGCCAGTGCTCCAATGAATCAAAAGTGTTATCCGACAACTTTAGGTATATATTGGAGTAGCCCCAACTCAATCCATAAGCACCATGTATGTATTTTGGAAAATTTTTGACATAACCTCCTTTGTAATTGCAATCGAATCTCAAATGAAAAAGTGCATCCAATACATGCACCAATTATCCATCAATTGCATTTGCCCATTTACCACTTGTGCTATGTCGAAGAAGCGCAGTTGCTTGCTGATTTCTCGACCAAGCCTTCTCACTCGCTTACCAAAGTTTAGCTCTAGTCTGATGGCAAGGGTTGAGGCCATGTCTCCACACACACTGTACGGAATCCCTTTTTGTACCGCTTTCCCATGGCACTGCTCATGTCACAGAAAGTTCAAGATGCGCTCGCCTTGGTCTCTTCTTCTTTTTGCCAAGGTACTCTCACGACATATCTAGCTTTAGCACTTGTGCAAGAATTGAAAGAAAGCTAGAACAAAGTGAGAGTTTGATCACTTACATAATGGCACTTATAATTACATTTCAATACGTTTCAATTCACACACATTGACTCTTTGTTTCCACAAATGATCCGGTACATAGCCTCTCAACATAAGCTCAAGTAAGCATAACAAAACCAACCATGTGTGTCAAATGCATATCCCACATTCACTATTATGCATGTGAAGCCAAATATTTCCACAATCTTACAAATGAATGCAAGAAACTTCAATGAAACACTTAATGCATAAATCTTGATTAGATGCAAGTGAATGTTCTCAAGAAGGCATGTAAACTCAAGTGCAATAAACCATATGCATCATAGGCATGTATGAGGCTTCTTTCTTGCTTCAACCATATGCATCATAGGCATGTATGAGGCTTCTTTCTTGCTTCAACCATATGCATCATAAGCATGTATGAGGTTCCATAACTTGGAAATCTTCGAGAAACATCAAGAAAGTAGCATGAAGCTACAAAGATTGCATTCTTGATCAAGAATGATCCAATTGTTGTTCATAAAAGAAAGCCTCATGATTAAAACCATGTAGAGAAGCATTTTCTTTATTTTCTTGATGTAGATTTATGAGAAAATGACCAAAATCAGCCCATAAGAAATCAAGAACTCCCATTGGGTTCATGGCTTGCAAAGAGGAAGAGTATTGAGTGTTTGAAGCCTTTGAAGGACCATTTACAACATATATAAACACCTTATGCATCCCATTGGCATCCATTATGCAAGAAGATAGTAAATCTCAACCCCACCCTTGTAGGAAATCACTGCCAGCTCTCCATGGAAGTAGAAGCTCAAAAGACTTGTATTAGCTGATCATAGGCCAAGATAGCAAGTAAAAATGGGCCACAAATGGCTCCTCCAAGTCTCATAAGCTAGGGATTGGTCCCTTGAGAGTTAGGGTTTGCAAAAATAGGCTCAAAATGATGCACAAAAATTACAGGACTTACGGGAAATCAAGAAAATGCCAAACATAATCTCAAACTTATCAAATATGACCAGTTTTGCTCCCAAGATGATCAAGAAAATGAGAAAAATGTAATCTCTCAAGATTGATGGAAAGTTAGGAAATTAATTTTTAGATTTGAGGAAAATAAAAAACTAATTGAAATGAATCAAAACATGAGCTCTGATACCACTTAAAGAAAGCTACATCTCTGTACAACTAGATTAGCCTAGCTTAGCCTTGGATTAATCTTGGATTAGCCTAGCTTAGAGAGATTAACCTATGATTAAGAAAAGAAATGACAATTTCCATTAATAAAATGATTACCATGGTTAACAAGAGATTAGGGCCCATATTGCCTTATGCACTAGGAAAGCCTTTCACATTACACTTAGTCCTAACCCTTGGCCTGGGGCCCAAATTAACTTAATTCCCTTTTTACTTTGTTACAAATATTCATGGAAAGGTTTTGAGTACATGTGGATAAATCTTAAAAAAATTCATTCTAAATTTCTTTAAAATTTTCTAGATAAGCACATTGTTGTGAATATTTCACTTATTAGTTGTGTATTATGAGATTTTAAAGACATTTAAGGCTAATAAAACTACAAGGTTGTGCACAAACACACTTTAACACAGAACACTACTTAATCATGCTCCTTTACTTATATTTATCTTTTTTGAGAAAGGGTCACATGGTTTCACAAAAGCACAACACTTGACCAAAACGATTGTTTCCAATGTTATAGCATGATGAAGTAGTGTAATGTGTTTGTGCACAACCTTGTATGCTACATATATGTAGCTTTTTATGCATTTATATCTTTCTTGTTATTAATATGTTGTATTGTGTAGGTGACTGGCATCAACATAATCACATTTTATGCCCCAGTGCTATTCCAAACACTTGGCTTTGGATCCAATGCTTCACTCTACTCTGCAGTAATCCTTGGTGCTATAGGTGTAGTAACTACCATGATTGCTGCATTTGCCTTGGACAAATATGGGCGTAGAAGATTGTTCCTCTATGGTGGATGCTCTATGTGCATTTTTTTGGTAAGCAAGTAGCACACTCAAATATTTTAAACTAATATGTTTCAATTACGTAAGGATTATGTATTACTTACTTCCAACATTCATTAGATTTTACAGGGACTTTGTATTATGTAATTCCATGCATACTTTACTTAATAGATTCTAGGAGGATTTTGTATGATGTAATTTTGCATGCAACTCATTTGTATAAATGTGTGCAAGTGCATTTGTTTAGGGGGCACGAAGTATGAAAAATGCTTATGTGCACTAATTTTGGAGTTCTTTTTTTGCAAAATGTTAATTTACCTTTTTGGAAAAAATAAAAATTGATATAATATTTATTTCTTGATCATCAGGTTCTCACTGGTCTCTTGCTACAATGGAAGCTAGGAGCTCATAATTCTCTCTCTCAAGGGTATGGTGTAACAGGTGTTTTGTTGATATGTATCTTTTGTGTGTGCTTTGGATGGTCATGGGGTCCATTGGCATGGCTTGTACCAAGTGAGATATTTCCATTAGAGATAAGGTCTACAGGGCAAAGCATCAACATATGTGTCATCATGTTCTTCATCTTTGCAACAGCGCAAGCCTTCCTAGCCATGCTTTGCCACCTAAAAGCCGCAATCTTCTTCTTCTTTGGTGGTTGGGTGT
Organism: Cibotium barometz; assembly: GCF_041138505.1. Lineage (NCBI taxonomy): Eukaryota > Viridiplantae > Streptophyta > Polypodiopsida > Cyatheales > Cibotiaceae > Cibotium > Cibotium barometz. The sequence goes on along the minus strand of NC_141085.1, from coordinate 32,352,024 downwards.
TTGTTATGACAATCTTCACCTACATGCTTTTCCCTGAGACAAGATGTGTACCTTTGGAAGAGATAGCAAACCTCTGGAAGCAACACCCTTGTTGGAGCATATACTATGAATAAGGTTACTTCCTAGCCATGTACATTATAGTTAAAAATCATTGCATCATGTTTACTAAAATAATAGTCAAACTTTTTTAATTTATGCCAAAAAATAATGTGATTTTTTTTCATTGGTTTTTAAAAATTTATTTCTTATGGATGGGCACAAAATTGCGTCCCAAGGGATTTGCCTTGTGTATATATAACATAGCACTATAGTTAATATAGGAAGTTTTTGTTTCAATGAGAGAGTAACATGCTAAATACATGTAGGAGTGGATTAAACAAATAGTTATTTAAAGTAATTTATGTATATAAACTTACATAGGGGGTTTTAAAATGTTGGATGTCAACGTTCCACCCTCATATTATATTATCGAGGGACCGTCATAGCTCATGTTTGTTTATGAGGAGTAGCCCTGGTTGAGTAGCTAGCCCAAACACCTCATGTCCCCTTATTCACATGGAAAGGTGGCCTAGGAGGCTATATGGTTTAGAGATAGCTTGGATTAGATTTAGCACACTACTAAATAGACTATATGCTACAGTGGACCTTTATCTCATAATGTTCCATACAAGAATTAAGTAGATTTTACTCTTGGATACCGTGTCCTGACATTGTGAGGGGCACAAGATGATTCGAGATGGGAAACTTGCATGGTACACTATAACACGTCGGGGGCATAACAACGTTTTCTAGTAGTGTTCTAGTAGCATTGAGGCCTTTTGGATATTGGGACTTTTTTTGTTGTTGCTAAGTGTTAATCAGTAGGTAATTTCACAGCTGGGCCGTGAAAATAACAATGAAATTTTGCTGTTAATAAATAGCTTTATTTCGTTGCTATTTTTGCTACTTAATTAGCAGGTGAAATTTGGCTGTGGGACAACGATAACGGTAGTAAAATAACACTGCTACAATGTTATAAAAATTTTCAGAGAGTTATTGAAGATTGATATTCAGTTATACATGTCACATACATATAGAAAAGATGATAGTTAAAAAAAAACATCCTTCGAAACCCTTAAAGCCATTTTTGAAAAATAAAAAGAAAGATAGTTGAAAAGTTTTGAAGTGAAATAATTACATAAACAATGTCAAGATCATGAAAGGGGGGATTGTTGCCGGCCGCCGCCAGATTTGCATGCTTTTTCGGACTCAGATTGGGTTGGTTGCTATGACACAAGAGTGTCCACAAGTGGTTTTTGTCTCATGCTCGGTAGCTCATGCATATCTTGGTTGAGCAAGAAGCAACCTACTGTGGCCACTTCGAGTTGTGAAGTCGAGTACAGGGCAGCTTTCACAGCTATGGTTGAGTGTGTGTGGCTCAGACGGCTTATGGGCTGACTTAGGTGTTGGACAGGAGTCTGCCCCACCTCTATCTTCACTGACAGTCAGAGCGCATTGGCAGTTGCGAGAAACCCAGTTTTTCATGCTCGCACAAAGCACATTGAGATGCATTATCACTATGTCAGGGAGAGACTCTTAGCAGGAGAGATCAGCTTGGCCTATGTGCCAACATAGGACAACCTCGCCGATCTTTTCACAAAGGCGCTTCCTCGTGAGAAGTTTGAAGCTTTCCGCAAAGCTTTGGGCTTGCTCCCCTTTGTGGATTGATCTACTTCGGGCATGGCACTCCCCTATACATGAGTGCCAGCTCTCGTTCACACCATCACTCCCAGGGGGGATTTGTTGCCATATATATAGGCAGTGATGTGTGTGAACGAGAGCTGGCACTCATGAACACACTTAGGACCGCCGGGGCACTTTTTCCCTCTTTAGGAGGTTTTTCCCCCCGGCTTATATATACACCCATCCTTCTAGGGCTAACTTGTCTTTTGTACATTGACACAATCTAATACACTTTGTGTTGTGTGCATTCTTGCTTCTTCTTCTCCAAGCTTTGTGTGCTTTCCTGCAACCCTAATTCCAACAGAATCTATCCTATCTTGTAATAGATTCATTTGTGTTGCTTCATCAATCTCTATATCTAATGGAAGCTCAATGAAAAGATGGGGTTCCATATCAATATCACTATCATTATCCAATAAAGTATTATCATGATCGATATAGGTGACTCATCATCTTCTTTGGATTGATATCCCTCATGCTCTTGATTGGACTCCTCTAAATTTTTTCTTCATTTTTATCATCATCATCTTCTTCCAATGAGTTAATTTGAGGTACTACTTGCACCTTATCCCAAGAGATTCGGCCTCAAAATCATGATCTTGAACGATATGTTTTGAACAAGGGGAAACTTGTATAACATACCACCACTTTGGATCAATTCGATTGGCATGAAACACAATCTAAAATCAAAAAGAAAAGGGGTTACTTTTTCATTATACATGATGATTTACTGGTGATTGGTTGGGTTACTAACTTATTAATAGTGTTGAGGTAGTACGAAAGTATCTTTCTCATCATTCCAAAACTTGGTGGAATCAATTTGAAAAAACCCATTTGGATGTTTCTTCATGGCTTCTTCACGGTTGCTTGAGAACCTTTATATATCACCTTGAACCATTTGACATCAGCTTATGCTTTTAGTGCCTTTGTATGCATAGGATTTTTAGGGTTTTGTATTTTTTTGGGGTTTTATTCTTTTAGAGCTCTCTTTATGCATACATAAAGACTTAGGCTTTATACATAAAGCTCCATGCATAAGCTTGTGCATAAAGCTCTATGCATAGTTTTATGCATAAAGCCTTTATGCATAGGCTATGCATAACTTTATGCATATCTTAATGCATAAAGTTAAGATATGCATAAAGACTTAGGCTTTATACATAAAGCTCCATGCATAAGCTTGTGCATAAAGCTCTATGCATAGTTTTATGCATAAAGCCTTTATGCATAACTTTATGCATATCATAATACATAGAGGCTATATGCATTAAGCCTATGCATAAAGATTAATGCGTTAAAGCTCTTATGCATAGGCTGTGCATAGCTTTATGCACAAAGGATTTATGAATAAAGCCTTTATGCATAAAAGAAATGCATAGGCTATGCATAAGCTTTATGCATAAGCTTTATGCATAGGCTATGCATAAGCTTTATGCACAATGGCTTTACGCATAAAGGCTTTATGCGTAAAAGAAATGCATAGGCTATGCATAAGCTTTATGCACAATGGCTTTACGCATAAAGGCTTTATGCATGAAAGTCTTTATGCATAGGCTTTATGTATGAAGGCTTTATGCATAAAGCTTATATATAAAGGCTTTATGCATAAAGGATTTATGCCTACAGCTTATGCATAAAAGGCTTTATGCATAGCCTAACGTATAGCTTTATGCATAGAGGCTATATGCATGAAGGCCTTTTGCATAAAACCTTTTATGCATAAAGCCTATACATAGTTTATGCATGAAGGCTTTTTACATAAAGACTTTTATCTATAAAGCCTATGTATAGCTTAATGCATAGAAGCTATATGAACAACAAGTCATAAAACATGACAACAAAATCATGCAAATGACAATGCAACTCCATTTTTGAGAAAAAAAACTAAAAAATGTACCTTTTTTCAAAATTATGGAGACAAAATATACACTTTTATGTCAAACATTTAAAAAAACCACTCCTTTTGTGAAAAAAGAATGCATAAAACATTACTTACATTACTTACATTTTTATTTAGAATGCATAAAACATTACTTACATTTTTATTTAGAACCCAAAAACTTCCAATATTATTAATTGAAAAAAGAGTTCTCTTCTTCAATTTGGAAAACATGAAAAATTACAAAGGAGAAGAAACTCTTCCATCCAACTAGGAGAGTCCTTGAACCTTTTACTTTAAAATATCAATTGTTTTCTGGCGCAAGTGTCCAGAATTTTTTAACTCAAATCCATACACAATAATTTCTACATCTTGCAAATTAAGCATGTCCACACGTTGACAAATCCCACTTTTTTTTTTTGCTTTGTTTAAGCATCTCTGGATCATACTTTCCCTTTAGCACGTTGGTTGAAAGATTTCTATACTAGTGGACTTCCACAGAAGTAACAACATTGCCCTCATGGATAAGTTTTGTGACTTTGGCCAACCAAAATGGATGATTGTGTTGCCATATATAGGCAGTGATGTGTGTGAACACACTTAGGACCGCCAGGGCACTTTTTCCCTCTTTAGGAGGTTTTTTCCCCTGGCTTGTATATACGCCCATCATTTTAGGGCAAACTTATCTTTTGTACATTGACAAAATCTAATACACTTTTGTGTTGTGTGCATTCTTGCTTCTTCTTCTCCAAGCTTTGTGTGCTTTCCTGCAACCCTAATTCCAACAATTGGTATCAGAGCAGGCATCGGCTCCTAGGGCTACGCCGCCGGCACCCTCCAACTCACGTTCTCCGATTGAGGTGAGCTTTCACGAGCGCTTGCAGGTCCCTATACTCTGCAAACAAGCCCATAGGACTTGGCGTTCTCAGAAATTGCATCTGAGGTCGTTTCGGGCTCCGTTTTTGCATTTCAAGTTTTGCACAGGTGTTTTCGTCATTTTGTGTAAAAATTTCGACAGTGCAGTTTTCTGCAAAACAGGCATACGTATTCTATTGTGGACCGCGCTACATAGCACGAGTTGTTTTCTGTTCAGTCCTTGCTTCATTACAGGTAGCTTTTGCATCAGTTTCAGTCAGTGGGGCCATGGCTGATAACAGCAATGATGTATTTCGCATGTTACTGATGACAAACTGGATGGAGACAGCAACTACCCACTTTGGGCATACATAATGTAGCATGTTTTGGTTGCAAAAGGAGTGTGGAACATTGTGCAAGGTATGGATGTACGTCCAGTTTCTGTGGATGTAGGATCTGTTGAGGATGTTGAAGGTTCTAGCAGCTCTACTGTTGCTGCTATTTTACCCACTGCTGAACAAGCTCGTTGGGATGCTAAAGATGCACAGGCTCATGCCTTGATTTCACTTTTTGTCAAACGTAACATCACCCCACATATTTATTCAGCTAAAACAACAAAACAGGCTTGGGATATTCTAGCTGGTTTGTATGCAGGTCGTAACGAGGCAAAAATCTCTTACCTACGTAAAGAGCTAGAATCGAAGATTATGCAGGAAGATGATGACATGAATGTTTTTCTTGCTGAGATTAAAGATCTCAAGGAACAGTTGATTTCTGCAGGTGAGATTATTCCTGATTATTCTCTTATGTAGACTGTTCTTGATGCTTTACCTAAGTCATATCAAACTTTTGCTTCCACCTGGAGACTTGTTTTTATTGAGGACAGACTTGATGTTGTCAAGTATGATAATTTAGTCAACAAGCTCTTGCAAGAAGCGTAGTCTAGGCAAAACAGGGCTAGGCAGCGTGCAGTTGATCGGGCATTTATTGCTGCCCAGCAGAGAAGAAGTGGTAAGGCAGCCCCTTCCACTATTTCTTCTCCTATTAATAGGTCTGCAACTTCTTCTCCTTCCACAGGTAGCAACAACAAGTCTAAGAAGGATCTTGATAAAGGAAAGAAAAAGATCAGGTGCAACTATTGTAAGGCAAATGATCATGTCATTAAGAATTGCCCTAAGCTAAAGGCTAAAGAGGCAAAGAAGAAAGAGTCAAATGCAGCCACAATAGCGGATGCTTCTACAAATGCAGATTCTGTAAATGTTGTGCAGGATACAAAATGGGCGTTTAGCGTATATTGCTAGTATGACCCATCTGTACATGATGCATGTTTGGCAGTTTTTGTTGACTCTCATGTATGGTATTTTGACAGTGGTGCTACAAAGCACATTACCTCGCATCGTGATATGTTCACTTGTCTTGAGGTTGTCCCTAATGGGAATACTGTCACATGTGCCAATAATGCTTCTCACCCAGTGGGCATTGGTAAAATTATGCTTACTGCTGCAAATGGCAGCGCTTTCACACTTTCAGATGCTTTGTATATGCCAGGGATAAAGAAGAATCTATTGTCTGTCTCTGTGCTTGACTTGTAGTCAAATTTGTGGATGACAGATGTACTGTTCATGATTTGACTTCTGGTGATACGATTATTGTATCTGGCACCTTGTTTCGTGGGCTGTATAGGCTCAATTCTTATGACAAGTGTGTGGAAGATTCAGCAAATGCAATTTCTGATGAAAAGGCAGTTTCAGATGCAAAACTATGGCATGCTCGTTTTGGTCATCTAAACTTTGCTAGTTTGCTGCATTTGCAGAAATTTGATATAGTTGCTTCATTGCCCCTTCTTGAGGCACCATTGAAACATGTTTGTGAAGGCTGTATTTTAGGCAAAATGCAGCGTTCTACATTTCCAAAGGATGGTTCTGTGCAGGCCACTCGCAAATTGTAACTTGTACATAGTGATGTATGTGGACCTATGCAAACTCCGTCATTTGGTAAACACTTGTACTTCATGACTTTCATTGATGATTACTCAAGGCATGCATGGGTATATCCACTGAAGGCAAAGTCCGAAGTGTTTTTGTGCTTCAAACAGTTTTTGCTTATGGTTGAAAATGTATCCAATTGTAATGTGGGCACCCTCCGTTCTGATCGAGGGGGGGAGTACATGTCTAAAGAGTTTGATGCATTTCTGGCTAGTCGTGGGATAAAACACCAATGTACAGTGCCGTATACCCCTCAGCAAAATGGTGTTGCTGAGAGAAAAAACAGGTCACTTATGGAGATGGCACTATGTATGGTCAAGAGCCAAGCTTTGCCACATGCATTTTGGCTTGAGGCTGCCATGTGTGCTGCATATGTACTCAACAGGTGTCCCACTAAGGCCTTGCAATCTATTACTCCATACGAAGCTTGGCATGGCAGGAAGCCTTCTATTGGTCACTTGCGTGTCTTTGGTTGCTTGGCCTATGCTTTAGTGCCTATGCAACAACGTAGAAAATTGGATGATAAGGCTGTTAAATGCATTTTTGTTGGTTAGAGTGTTGAGAGCAAGGGTTACAGATTGTATCATCCGTAGTCAAAGCGTATCTTGATTAGTCGAGATGTTGTTTTTGTGGAAGATGCTATGCAGCCTTTGTTATCATGTACCAAAGAGATAGGTGTGAGCTCACGGGATGTATTTGATACGTTGTTGCCTCTATTTATAGGTGGGAATTCAAATGTAAGTCCTAATGAGGCAAATACTCAGCCTATGCAGATTTCAAACGACATCATAGATCAGCCTATTTCTGATGATGGCTGGTGTAAACCTTGCGTGATAGTAAAATTGATGCATCTATGTCTAGTCGTACTCGTTCAGGTTTTCAGCATGCCTCTTATGCATCAGATTGTTATGCTTTGGCTGTGTCTAGTATGTGTGAAGAGGAAGAACCTCTTTTATTTGATGAGGCACAAAAATCAAAAAATTGGTTGGCTGCAATGCAAAGTGAATATGATGCTATAATGAAGAATGGTACATGGTCTTTGTGTGATTTGCCTATTGGTAAAAAGGCCATTGGATGTAAGTGTGTTTTTAAGTTGAAATGAAAGCCAGATGGCAGTGTTGATCGCTATAAAGCTAGACTTGTTGCAAAGGGTTATGCTCAAGAAAAGGGCATTGATTTTGATGAGATCTTTGCTCCCACTTGTCGTATGACTACCATTCATAGCATTTGTGCATTGGCAGCTCATAATGGTTGGAATGTACATCAATTGGACATAAAGACTGTGTTCTTGAATGGAGATTTGTATGAGGAGGTGTATGTATCGCAGCCTCGTGGTCAAAGAGGGCAGGAAAACAAAGTGTGCAGGTTAAAAAGGGCTTTATATGGTTTAAAGCAAGCTCCACGAGCTTGGTATGAAAAGATACATGCATATTTGACTGCACAAGGTTTTCAGAATAGTCCAACAGAGAAAGCACTTTGTATGCTAAACGTGTGGATGATGTACATCTAATCATTGCTCTATATGTTGATGACATGCTGCTCACAGGACCAAATGAGAGTCATATTGCTGATTTTAAGGCTGATTTGAACGCCTCTTTTGAGATGTCAGATTTGGGGCAGTTGCATCATTATTTGGGGATACAGTTTAAGCAGTGTGATGGAGGTATTGCTTTGTGTCAAACAAAGTATATTGAGACATTGTTGCGGAGATTTGGCCTTGAAGACTGCAAGCCTATTTCTACTCCAATGGAGACAGGTTTGAAGTTAAGTCTTCATGATGCTGGAGATCACTTTGATGTCACACTCTATCAAACAGCTGTTGGTTGCCTCATCTATGTATGCATTACGAGGCCGGACATTCAGTTTGCAGTCTCACAGGTGAGCAAGTTTATGCATAGCCCAGGGTCTCAGCATTGGAAGGCAGTTAAATGCATCTTTCGCTACTTGAGTGGCACCATACATCTTGGGTTGTTTTATCCCAAGGGGGGATCGTTGCCGCCAGATTTGCATGCTTTTTCGAACTCAGATTAGGCTGGTTGCTATGACACAAGAGCGTCCACAAGTGGTTTTTGTTTCATGCTCGGTAGCTCATGCATATCTTGGTTGAGCAAGAAGCAACCTACTGTGGCCACTTCGAGTTGGGAAGCTGAGTACAGGCTACGGTTGAGTGTGTGTGGCTCAGACGGCTTATGGTGGCTGACTTGGGTGTTGGACAGGAGTCTGACCTCTATCTTCATTGACAGTCAGAGCGCATTGGCAGTTGCGAGAAACCCAGTTTTTCATGCTCGCACAAAGCACATTGAGGTGCATTATCACTATGTCAGGGAGAGACTCTCAGCAGGAGAGATCAGCTTGGCCTATGTGCCAACACAGGACAACCTCGCCGATCTTTTCACAAAGGCGCTTCCTTGTGAGAAGTTCGAAGCTTTTCGCAAAGCTTTGGGCTTGCTCCCCTTTGTGGATTGATCTACTTCGGGCATGGCACTCCCCTATATATGAGTGCCAGCTCTCGTTCACACCATCACTCCCAGGGGGGATTTGTTGCCATATATATTATAGGCAGTGATGTGTGTGAACACACTTAGGACCACCGGGGCACTTTTTCCCTCTTTAGGAGGTTTTTTCTCCCAGCTTGTATCTATGCCTATCATTCTAGGGCAAACTTATCTTTTGTACATTGACACAATCTTATACACTTTTGTGTTGTGTGCATTCTTGCTAACCCTTAGTCTTGGGTTTTGGATTCTAACCCTTAGTCTTATATGGTTTCTAGAATACAACTTTCCTCTTACTTGGATTCTGGAATCCCAAACTTGAGGAAGAGTGGGTTTTTAGAAACCAGCTTTGTTGTCAAGTGGATTTTTGAATCCCTGAATTGTGTACTAATTATTGGTTTCGTTCTTTCATCATCATAACGTCCAGGAACTAAAGCTCCATTAATACTTCTATCTACTACTAGATGATAGAATCATGGAACACCTTAAGTTTTGGCAATTTTTGTTTGTCTTTAGGTCCAAATTTGAAAGACATGCAATCAACAAAGGTTTTGGCAAGGTCAAGCATAAGTGGGGGTTGGGGGGCGATAGCCCCCAGGGGAAACGCCCCCAATTGGCAGGTTCGGAGGGCTTTCGGTAGACCCTGGCCCACGAGCGATGGTAAGACCAATATGTGAATTATGTCTTGTTCTCCTGGTCCGTGTCTCATTGAACTACTCTAATTTTAGGAAATTGGATTCCAAAATCTAAGTTTTGAGAACTTGGGATACTAGAATGCCAAAAAGCAACACAATTGTGTTAAACACGATGCAAAAGCCCAAGAAGTAGCGTAAAATCTGGTAAATTGTGGCAAACGATGAGGGAAGAAGGAGAAAACAATGTGTAGAAGATAGAAACCCTTGTCAAAGACAGAGACATATAAAGGATTGTGTGCAACAGAAAGGGACGAGTGTTGTATGTTTGCAAGGAAGAGTCCATGTCTGCGTGCACATGCACGGGATATGTACGATGTCTGGAAGTTTCTACAAGAGGTGATTTCCTTGTGTAGCTTTTTGTGTATGTGCAATATACCTGATCGATTTACTTATGGAGAGTTAGATTGCCCCTTAAGGGGACGATGCCTAGAGGGTCTGCTTCATTTCTTGCAGATTTAGGCAAAGCTGAGCGATAGAAGACATGCTAACACACACTATCACACAGTGGTTTACAAGAACAGAAAACTAAGCAAGCACCAGATTGCAACCAAATTCAGCAAGTGTGTGGTTCTTGTGTTTCGTTGTGCCTCTTGAGTTTCTGCATAAGTCTCAATTAGTGGAATTCTAGCTTTCAGTGTGAATGTGTGAATCCAAGGACTCTACCTTGAACTTACAAAAATCCCGTTCAATAAACACAATTCTTGCACTTCTGTGTACAATCTAACAGATATCTTTATAAAGAGGTGAGCATTTTTAACAAGAATCATCTTTGTTTTGCATTTCCAAGAAGAATCATTAGTGTTATATTTATAAATTGTTGAAAATTTTATTTTTTTTGGGTTTTTTCAACACAAATTTAACTTTGTTTTACATCATTTTGTTTTACTTTAACAATCGGAATCAATAGTTTTTGTATCTTTAAAATTATTAAAGTGTTCTTTCAGGCAAAATAACATAGCAATTATCTACCAAGTCTAAGAATTGTATGTGAATTTCGAGGGATCTTGTCAAGTTTTCTAAAATTTCTAATTTTGAGACATTTTTTACTAAATTGTGAGAAGAGTGTGGTTTCTTGTTTATTTGCCTTTCATAGTGGGATTCTGGAATCCATTGTTCTAAATTCAGGATCTCAAATTTTTCAGTCGAGACTCTAGAATTCAACTTTCATGCTTGTTTCAACTTGACTAGTTACTCTTAACTTCATGTTTTAATCGTTCTGGATTCTGGAATCCAAGTTCTGGAATTGTTTCTTGAAGAGGCTTGCCAACCTCAGGTTATTGGAAACACTTTTGGAGTAATTTTTCCTTTTTCTATCACTGTAAGTTTTCTTAATCTTAGTATTTGTTTTGCAAACCATGGCATCACAATCTTAGCTCGTTCACTTCAAGAAGAAATCCAAAACCTCAAAACATGCATCACCTTCTTAAGTTGGTGATGTAAGTGGAAGGTTGGGGTGCTTAGGTTCCTTGACTCCTCGCTTGCAAGCACCACCCATGAGTAACATTTTCAGAGACAAGACGGCTCAACTCACCAACAAGTGGTATGTTGAGGAGAGAGCTCCTTGCAGTTGAACAGTTTCCACCGAAAGATTGCCAGGTCATGCCAACAAGAGAAAGGTTGTTTAAAGGAAAGCCTCTTCTTGCAGCAGAACAATTTCCATAGGAAAGCCATCCCACACCATCAAGATGGAAAGGTCATAAAGGTAAGTGCTTATCAAATGAGATGGAGGCTCGTGTGGCCAAGACTCTAGAACCTAGTGGCAACAAGGGTTCTTTTGAGGGAAAGACTAAAAAATCTAGGTACGGGCATGGTTATACCTTGACCATAGGAATGCCTAGCCTTCATAAGCAAGTACTTGAGCCTACTACTCCCTTTTTACGTGTGACTTAACATAAAGGTTTGTCAAGTGAGGCTAATGAATTTCAACATGGTGGACGTATCATAGATGTAATGGAGTAGAGATCAGAGAAGATATATTTTCTTGTTGAGTGTGAATCAGAACCATCCCAAGTTGTTATCCTCCTTCTTCTTCAATCCTCCTTCTTCCAAAGGACCTTGAGCTACAAGAGGTCAATCCCCTTAGCACACATCAACTTCTTAAAGATGCGATACGAACAAGAGGCTTGGTAAGCTGAATTTCTCTTAGTTACTCAAATGGTAATTTGCATGTTCTTTTTTTGAGTTTCTGTTATTTTGGTGGATTTTAGAGTTTTGGTCAAGCATTTTTGGAGCACATGGATAGTATTTTTGGTGATCCGGATTCTACAAGTAGCTTTAATGAAGATGACATGGAAGAAGATGTGGACACGGAAACACAAAGCAAACATGAGCCACTTGAAGACGAAGCTACTCGTTTGATCCTCATGTAGAAGATACAAGCAAGAAAGGTTGTAAAGGCTCAAAGAAAAATAAGGGGAAGCAATTATTAAGTGAAGCTAAGATTGTGCCTTCAGGTCTAGGTGCACCCTTACCACTTCCATGGGATAAGACTTCAGATAATGCTATCCATGAGATGTGCAAGAAGACAAAGATAGTTGATCCTTTACCTTAGAAGCTGCTTGTTAGTTGTATTGATCAACCTCCCATTGATCCCCAAATAGGAAAAAGACCACTTCAACTACAAAGTGTCAATGAAGCGCATGTTTCTAACCTCAAGTTAAAAATGAAAGAAAAACCTACAGCTATGGTGCTACTGCTACTTGTTTTGGTGGACAAGGATCAATGTCCTACCAAGGACTCACGGAGAAAGTCTAGGACAGATTCTTACAAGTATTATGTTCTAGGTGGAACCCACACATTGTTGGCAAAAAAAGAACTTTGCCAAGAATATGACCATATTGAGAGTTACAAGACGGTTTGAGTGATGATGAGTGTACAATTGGCTTTTTGTGACGGGGAGATTTAGGAGATGCAAGAACAAAAATTTCTATTTATGGGAGCAAGGAAAGTTGAAAGGTAAAAAGATGTTGAAGACTCCTTCATGCTCTCGTGAAAACCCAAGGCATATGAAGCCATATGGAAAAGCAACACGTTTCTAAAGATGGCACGTTTCTAAAGATGGCACGTTTATGGCTATATATAGACGTTTTTTCTTATTCTACCTACGTCCGATTCTTCTGACTGGTTATACAACCATATTCTGAGTTTTTATCAGAGAGTTATGACGGAAACAATTTGTTGGTTCTGTTAGGGTCTCTACACAAAAAAACTATAAGAAGGCCACAAGTAGCCTCAGAGAAATTCTAGACCTTGAGATGTATATATCCCTTCAAGAAGGCTAGATTTCTATGGTCTTTTGGACAAAGAGACCAATTCAAACTCTCTATATGAGTACTTTTGTAAAGTTTAATCTAGTGATGGTGTGGCATCCTCTCCCATTGGCACCTATATGTTAGCTATAGGTGAAAGCACCTAAATGTTAGCTATAGGTGAAAGCACCTGAAATTAAGACACAATTCCCCAACCACAAGGACTCCCTGGCCATCTAAATGGAAGAAAACCAGAATCTCTAATGTTAGGGAGCATGTTCGCCTTGTAGTATGTAATATCCCTCCCAAGCCATGTAATGATTCTCTTTTAATATAAGTTTCAACAAGAAAGAGAGTGCACTTTGAGAGAGACTATAAGGCTAGAAACGATAAGAAAGTGATAGAGTAAAAATATTAGTTTCAAAAATCTGAAAAGAGATAAGAAGATAAGAATAGATCTATTAAGAGATAAATATCTCCCGAAATAGAATTTCGAATTTAGGTGATAGGAGGTCATATTTAGTGTTCATTCACACTAAAAATATGGAAAAGCAACGTGTATCTAAAGATTGCACGTTTACGGCTATTCTACCCATGTTTCGACTGGTTATACGACCATATTCTGAGTTTTTATGAGAGTTATGACCAAAACAATTTGTTGGGTATGTTAGGGTCTCTGCACAGGAAAACTATAAGAAGGCAACAAGTAGTCTCAAGGTAATTCTAGACCTTGAGATGTGTATATCCCTTCAAGAAGGCTAGATTGCTATGGTCTTTCGGACAAAGAGACCAATTCAAACTCTGCAAATCTTAGACTATTGGGTGCATGCATTACAATACTGGATCGTAAAAACCAATCGTGTCTCTAGGCCAAATTCATGATTTTCGGGCCATTTGAGCTTCATTTTTGGGCTTAAGCCTTTTTCAATCCATCAAGGGTAAGGAAGCTATACTGAAAGCCCCTTAAATTCTTGCATCTACAAGCTTAATTTCACCCTCCACATTATGTTACGTCTAATCACCCTGATTAAATATCATTAGTGTAGTATTAGCAAAAATTAGGGTAATTAAAATTTAAAATTTGAAAATGAGGGTGTAAATTCAGTGTGCGAAACACTCTCTTGTATCCGAATTCATTGTATTCATTTGCATTTCTCAATTTAAGCGGTTTTCACTACATTCAGTTCAATTTTAGTGTATAGTGTGCATTTAAAATCATCTTCATTAGCTTAAAATCAATCATTGCATAAAAAATGAGAGTTTAGTCTTGTAAGAGAGTATAGACATTGCCACAGAGACTTGTCATAAGCTCATGGTAAGACCCTCTCGCATGGGTTCAAATATTGGGAAGTTCATTAGGGAAGGGTCATAGATCCTAAGGCAAATTAAGCACTTCACAATCCTAAGCATATATAAAGGCATCCAACTAAATGCATATAAAAGGCATATAAGGAAATCAAGAACAAAACATCAAAGCACCAAGCATCAAGTGGCAACAAGAAGAACGTCATCCACATAACAGAAGCTGTCAAAGAGCCAAGAGTCAAGCCAAAGAGTAAAGACCAAGAGACAACAAGCATCTGACAATGCAAAGAAGAAAAAAGGACATGACATCAACATGAAGAATGAAGGAAGAAACAAGGGACCTTCATCAAGAAAAAGAAAGGAGATCTCAAGTGAACAGTAGCACTAAGAAAGGAGATCTCAAGCGAGAGGCAACACTAAGCAACATCGAGCTACCAACCATTACCCTAACCTAGATTATATGTTGTGAAAGCCACCACATGAGTAGGCAAATTTGTATGTTTTGAGCACACTTGACCACCTATGAGTAGCTAGTGAGCACCTAGAGAAAGTGATGCAAATGTAAAACACTCGACCAAAGAGTAGCCAATAGCACCCTACGGGAGTGAAAATCAACTCAATTGTCTCTAAAAGTAACCTCTGAGCTTGAGAGTAACCAAGCCAAAGAGCCTTTGAGTTACCAAGCCAAGTTAGAAATGATGGGGGTTGAAAATATGTTGTAAAACTCACATCTGACCACCTTGCAGTAGCCTAAGAAAATGGCACCAAGGGGGGTGGGGTGTTGAGAAATGTGGTGCCAAAGAGCACAAGGAAGAGGTAGGGAGTAAGAATAAGTAGCCAAGCAAGATAAAAGCATAGCATGTATCCGTGTAGCCACATGAGCAGAGGGGATTAACCCACATTGATGTATAAGCCCGAGGGTGTACCTCCTCATATAAAAGGGATCCATTTCAAGCAATGAAATCATATCACTTGCACACATCTCAAGCCTCTTTATGAGTACAAGTCTTAATCTTGTAACCTAATTGTCCTTGAGTCTATTGCATATAATCATCATCATAATGAGTGTACTTAGGCACCATCCATCCTAGATTATCTTAATCATGTGTCATAAGTATATCATTAGATAAACCCTAATCTCTAAAGTTGTTTGTAGGAGATATCATGAATCTTAATAGTAGGGAGGACTCCTCTCATCTAGTTACAATGTTTAATCACCAATAGATGATGTTTGGATATGATGCCAAGGGGAAGAGTGAGATGTTTCAAGGCCACTCGAGCACTAGGAGACTTGACAAATGTTGCATTGGGTGCTACTTAACATATCAAACACCGTTTGATGTTGACTAAAATTTGCAAGCATGTGGGGGGGAGCTCCACATGTGGGGGGGAAGAGTGAGATGTTTCAAGGCCACTCGAGCACTAGGAGACTTGACAAATGTTGCATTGGGTGCTACTTAACATATCAAACACTGTTTGATGTTGACTAAAATTTGCAAGCATGTGGGGGGGAGCTCCCTTTCTTTGCTTGCAAATGTTTTGTTATGATGGCATGCAGAAGATCGGGATATTTCAAGTCCTCTCAAGCACTGAGAGACCAACATCATCCGACTCTTGGGTGGGTATGATGGCATGGGGAAGAGCGAGATTAAACACACCCTTAAATTCAATCTTTGAATAAGTCTTAAAAAACAACACCAATAGAAACATTAATTTTGAATGAAGATTTTAAAAACTTTGAATGAAAACTTTAAAATTAAGATTAAACAAGAGTAAAAGAGGCATAAATTTTACACAATTAGATGAATAAATCCATCTTGATATATATCATCATAACCTTCATAGGAACACACAGGTGTAGGACTTTTCTATCTATTGTACCACTTCAATAATATAGTATTCTTTTCTATCTCTATTATTGTGCAATTTGATTTTTAAAGTTTTGTGCTGTGAAAGATCCTACTTCTTGTGTTCTCTTGCATACACCGCACATTGTATCCTCTTACATGGTAAAAGACCTCCAGCTAGTACAAAATGTATTTTCTAATTGGTGTCTAGTAGTCCCTTAGAGAAAATGGCATCTTCTACAAGGCCCCACCCACCACCATATTTGGTGATGATGGAAATCTTAAAGACACCAATTATCCTCTCTTAAAGTTCAAGCTTAAGGCTATTACTTCCTCCTATAAACTTTGGGACATTGTCATTGGTGTTGATGTTTACCTGCCACACCAACAATAAGAGATGTAGATAGCAACCCAATAACACCTGTGTCCAATCTTGGAGATGAAAGGATTCAGATACTCTCTCTACCATCACCATGAGCGTGATTTGACATGTCTCCATAGTTTTCAGAAGCATGGACCTTGTTGTAGAGACATTATGAGACCATAAAAGCCTCAAAGTTAGTTTTAACAAGAGAAGCTAAATAAAGGTGAAATGATGGAGGTGTTTTTGCTAGAAAAGCATTTGCTCAATGCCCGACTCTCATGTTGTTTCTATGCATGTATCCTCCGAGTAAGGAGTTTGATGGAGATTTAGAAAGACTCTAGATGGAGGATGCATTGCTTACAAGAGTGCTTGAACACAATGAGGTCAATGATAAACTAAGGCTGCCAAACTAGTTTATATATAGCACCCAGGGTTGGCATGGACATAGGTCATGTCAACCAATCCATGACTTGGTCCAAAAAGACCAATCGACCACATCATCCGACTGGGACCATATTAGATTATAATTCATTGTGTAGAGACATACCATAAGCTCCCATGGCCATTTGAGATTGTACCGACCCTCAAATAGGCCCCATAACCCAAGAACAATGTGTCTCGATTTGCTATCCAGCACTCACTAATGTCGTCACATAGCTAGCATGAGCCATCTCTGACCCATCTGGCCACACTTTGGCCATTTTTTTTGGTGCCTAAACTGGGAATCGTAGGGTGCCCAAGGACTCATCACAATAATGGCTACTCCTCATAGAAAATAGAGTATATATGTCATCACACTAGTGGGAGAACACCATTAGTTTGTAACTAGTGGGGGTCACTCATAAATATGTAAGCGTAGCACGTGGGTTCAACAGAAGGGATTTTTAAAATTCTATTTTTACACATTTTTTACATACACAAGGGTACCATTTAAAGGGGGTATTCATAGGTTGAATAGAAAAAGGGTATGTTTTATTCATGAAAAATTCATAGATAAGGGATTTATAAAATAGGCCTTGAACGCACGTGATATAGAGGGTTTACTTATAGTGAACCCCCTGAGGTTCGTAATCTTGTTTACTCTCCACTTCTTTTTATAATTCAATGCTTTTTATTATGTTGATCTAATTTCTGCTATTGTGTATCCTTACATGGTATCAAAGCATAAGATCTAGAGGCAAAGCTTATTTTGGTAGTTTGTTATTTGAAGGGAGATGGCCTAGCCTGGAAATAATGTAGCCGCTCATGCCCACCCTCCACCCTCCACCTTTTGGGTGATGGGAAGTTGGATGGGAAAAATTACACTGAAATTACACTCTCATGTTATTCGAAAGGAGATGGCCCAACCTATAAATAATGCAGCTGCTCATGCACGCCCTCCACCTTTTAATAGTTTGGTGACCTCACTAATCATGCATGTGTGTAACCCACCTCTTACTACACAATGCTAGTGTGGATAAGGCCCGATGTGTTTCAAGGCTAAAGATGATAACGATGCAATTTAGGCTAGCTCTAGCTACATTGTCATACACGTCCTATAAAAGGCATCTTGTAGAATCAAAGATTATAAAACTTAGGCCAATGTTGAGGCAAAGACAATGGTGTTTTAGATAACTTGAAGCTAGATGCTTTTATTACGTACTTCATCCAAGGAGAAAAGTAATGAGGTTATAGATAGTGGTGGTGTACATGTTGATGAAAAGTAGCAACATAATTTTTGAACATGGTTTGTTTTTATGGAGATTTTTCTCTTATAGATTTTAAAAACCTACCATGATCAATTAACACTTCAAATCATCGAGATATTACCAAAATTGTGAAAGCATGAACTTTTCATTCTGTAATATGAGTACTCATACTCCTAATTCTTGTAGCCATATTTGGTAGTGATGTGTGTGAACACACTAGGACTAGCTGGGGCACTTTTTCCCTCTATAGGATGTTTTTTCCCCGTGCTAGTATACACCCATCTTGGGGTATACTTATCATCTTTGTATAACACACATTTATTATCTATCTATAATCTCATTGTGTTCTCCCTTGAGCTTCTCCATTGTGTGTGTGTGTGTGTTCTTGTAACCCTATTTCCAACATTGAGTATCAAAGCATATGCTCCTCGCCCTTGTGCTGCTACTACCTACACTTTACCTCAAGTTACCTGTCTTCTTGGATTGGATCAAGGAGACCTTCTTGGAGAATAAAGAGGAATGTCAAGTGTGTAGAACTTTGTACCGTCGTACAAAGGTTATTCAATCATATTTTCATTCCGAGCATGTTTTGGGGGCCATTTGCGTGGTTTTCAATTTTTTGCAGACATCTTTGAGGTCTAGATTTTCACTATTCTTCATCAAATTCTGAAGTAGTATTGTTCGATCTACTACAGATAGATGTGTAGATACACGTGAAATACTCACCACACTGATCTTGTCTATGAGCTACACTTTTATCGACATCGATCCTCTACATCTTGCGAGAAAAAATTCTACTCACTTAGTCTGCATTTCTTTCATACACCTTGAAGGTCTTCATTGTTAGTGACCTTATTAGCAGCCACCTTGGTTACATCGAAGGATAACTTAGCACTTATTATTTATAGGTTACGTGATTACTTGCTCGGGTATTATTAGAAATGGTAGATAGTGATGTATTCTAGATATTATCCATTAAGGATAACCTTGACATGACCAACTACCCATTATGGTCCTATATGATGTGACATATTTTGGTAGCCAAAGGGATATGGGATGTTGTGTTTGGTACTAAGAAACATCTTGATTCTTGTGATGGACATGATGTAGAAGGCACATCTGTAGACGTAGACTCAGTTTCACATGGTGTATTACCACAGGATAGCATACCTTCTACATAGGAACAAATAAGTGGGATGGAAGAGATGTGTAGGCACATGCATTTCTTACATTCTTAGTCAAGAGGAGTATCATTCCTCACATTTGGTCATGTAGTACTACTAAACATTGTTGGGATCCACTTACGTTGTCAGGCGAAAATCTGAAAGGTGTTTTGGGCTTGTGTACATATGGATGCATGGCATGTGTGAAGGTTTTGCTTTGGAATGCCTTGGTAGATGTACAGGGTGGATGGTTTTGCAGTAGGCTTGTGCAGGTTTGTTCGGAGTGTGGTCTGCTAGAGATAGTACCAGCCGCTCAGCCGCTTTGTTTGTGTACGCGTTCCCAAGTACAATGGACTACAATGGACACTCGTGGGTTGCATTTGAAGGTGTGAAATTAATGGTTGGGATGCCAATTTAATGAGTGCATGAGTTAGATCTTTATGGTGTGAAATGGAAGGCTCTAAGCATGGTGGCCATTTTCTAAGCTTTAAAATAAAGAATAAAATACACCATTAACGTGGCCAACAAAAGAAAAGACCATGTGGAGCTTTACATTGCTGCCAGCAGAGCCGCCTCTGGAAGGTTGGCGAAGAGGAAAAGAGCGTGGGAGTGTGGGTGCCGTCGGGTACGAGGAGAGAGGAGCTCTGGTGAGCGGGCAGAGCCAACGCAGAGAGGGCCGTCTCACAGAGGATCGCCACGAAGAGGAGAGAGGTGCTCTGGTGAGCGGGTGCCGTCGGGTACGAGGAGAGAGGCGCTCTGGTGAGCGGGCAGAGCCAACGCAGAGAGGGCCGTCATAGAGGATCGCCACAAAGAGAGAGTGTGGGCTGGAAGGCGGCCTCTGTGTGCACAAGACGGCTGACAGGCTGGCAAAGGGACGACGACTGCTGGGGAGTCACCGTGAAGCTATTGCGACTCTGAAGGTTTTGCTACAGCAGAGAAGAGGCTGGCTACGGGTATGGTAGAAGGCTGGCGGCTGTGAGGAGGTCGCCTAGGAGACAGAGGTGTGGACAAGCGAAGAGCAGGGGCTCGAGTGGGTTGGGGTCGCCGATGGTTAGCGACCAGAGAGTAGTGGAAGGGAGCTGCAGCGAAGAGGACAGTGTGGAGTGAAGCTGTGGTGGCTGCTGGTGTTGACAGAGGGCCGACAGTGTGAAGATAGAAAGTGCTTTGGGTGTTGTGTGTTGGTGGCAGATGGTGCTTATTACGACCGTCTGAAGAGAGAGAGGTGTTGTCGGTGTCTGATGCAAGTGAAGGCAAGAGGTGTAGCCGTTTCGGAGAGTGCTGGCAACACACACAGAAGTGATGGGCTGCAGAGAGAGTTGAGGGTTGCTGGTGGGGCGCCCTCTGAAGAGAGAGAGTGGCCAGGTTCTTTCTGGTTGGTTGGCGCAACCACGGACGCTACTGGTGGTTGGTCGTTTCGTGTATGGTTGCCGTCAGCAGGAGAGAGAGTGCAGTGCAGAGACTGAAGGGTCAAAGTGTTGATGTGTTTGTGGCTAAAGAGGCTTGGTCATCAGACGCAAGGTTGTAGTTCCAAAGGCAGTGTGGCCGTGGTCGAATTCCCTTGGCAGTAAATCCAGGCCTGAGTGTTTGTATGGTTGTGTGAGTAAGGCTTCTGTGTCGGGAGAAGCTTGTATGATGTGTTTTCTGGGAATATAATTGCTGGGTGTTTATCTTGGTCTATGGTGCCCCTGTTTTGTGCTGTCTTTATGGTGTGGGTGGTGTGGTGAATCATGAGAGAAGTGTTCCAACCGATGGCTGGTGGTGCCCTCGTTCGTGTTAGTTTTTCCAAGGCTGTTGGAGTGGACAGCTATAGAGGCAAGTGATTCCGTGTCTGGAATTTCCGACAGCTTTCTAGTGCCCCCACTGAGGAGAGCTCTGGTGTTGTTGTTGCAGATTTTCATGATGTGTTGTTATCCAGAATTTCATGGCAGGAAGGGTGAAGATGTGTTTGACTTCTTGGAGCAAATGGAGTTGGCATGCATTAGCAATCATGTTACAGCTGAAGAGGAGGTTTTAAGGTTAGTAAAGATTTTCTTGAAGGGAGATGCCCGAAGCTAGCTTAAAGATTTTGAAGCATAGGATGCGGCATATGAGCTACATGGTGTTTTGACCTTAGACAGGTTGAAAGAAGGCCTTTTGGAGCATTTTCAGCAAGCGGAGGAGCCTAGTGTGCTTTGGCAGGAGTTGAGCATCTTGAAGCAGGTCCATGGGCAATCACGGGGAAGGTATTTGCATGTTTGTGGAGTAAGTGGTGTATGACATTGAAGCAGGAAGTTCCTCCTATGTTTCTGAAGAAGAGCTTGTTTATTGATGGTTTGCTACCCCATTTGAAGGTCAGGGTTGAGTTGAAGAATCCCAAGTCATTTGATGATGTAGTTAGGGTTGAGTTGAAGAATCCCAAGTCATTTGATGATGTAGTTAGGGTTGCTAGGGAAAAGGAAGGCAAGATTTTGAAGCAGATGGAGATGGGTATTTATCCGCATGAAGGTATTGTGTTTGCAAGGGATATGCATGTAAATTTGGTTGAGGTGGATAAGAGTCCTATGCAAAGTTTGATTCGACAGGAGCCTCAAAGGCCTATACAGGTGCAAAGGGGGATGTTTTATGTGCCTTTTGATTTTTTTCCAAAGTCTTTAAAGCATGTGAAGGTGGATGAAAAGCAGGATGACGAATCTGGGTCAAGGTTTGAGACTTTTGCAGATGAGGAGTTGTCAGTGGATTCTTCTTTGGATTTGGATGTCATGGTTGTACATGACAGTGATTTGGAATGCTCTATTGAAGATCATTTGCATTCGAATCTGGATGACATGCATGCCCATGGAAGTAAAGGGGATGATGTCTTTGGATTGGCTGATAATAAGAAGGAAGAGGAGTTGGATACAGAATGCTTTGAGGATGATTCCTTGCCAGATGCTACAAGGGAGGAGGATGGGGTAGAGACTTGTGATGAAGTGAAGACGGTTTGTAATGCAGATGTGGAGAGTATGGAGGAAGATCCTATTATTATGGATTTTCTTGGACAGCTTGATGGTGGTATGGTACCTGCGATGAATGATGTGGATTTTTTTCCATTTGATGCATTATGTGCTGGGGAGTCTTTGGACGATGATACTAGGGGGGTTGGCAACACTCAAGAAGGTATGCATGTAGATTGGGCTCATAAAGGGCGTTGTGATGTGAGTATTGTGCTTGAGGATGATATGTGGGCAGTTGCTAGCCTTGATGAACAGGAGCCAGAGATGGACATGGATGCAAATATGGCTGAGAGTGTAACAAAGGCTTCTTTACATATTGTTGAAATGCTAAAGACAAAGTGCATGGATGATAAGGATTTTGAACCAGTTGAGCTATATGGTTGTGAAGAGATACCTATATTACAAGAGCTGGAAGTGCTTGTGGACACTGCTGTTGGAAAGGATCTAGATTTTTGTGTGCATAAAGGCCAAAATGTTGGAACCTGGCCTTCACTAGTAATGATGAATTGGATGCTAGATGTTGCAATGCCACAGGTTTTGAAGACAAGGAGGTTTGTTGTGGGTGAAGTATTCTCTTATGGCTTATTTGAAGAGCGAAGGCTTGAGGGTGATGCTGTATGGTCAGTGTTACATTCCCGTAACGCCGCTACGGGCGTTACCACAAGAGGGGACGGCCTCTGGCTCACCACCCAGCCATAGAGGAAGAATGAGGATTGCCCCTCATCCCCCCAGGCTATATAGTGTGTGGCCTGCCGTCCACACTAGCCTGGCCGCCCATGACTCCGCATGGGCGTCCTCTCCCACTGAACCCCGGATATGGCCATCCGGTCTGCCGTCGGTCTCACAGGCATTATAGCCTACGTGACATTACCCCCCCCTTAAGAAGAGTTTTCGTCCTCGAAAACAAACTGGGGAAACCTTTTGGAAATTGCACTACGGCGTTCCCAGGTTGCTACTCCTCATCCCTATCTGTCCATTAACAAGTACCTCCTGGTACACTTTATGTCGGGTTTGTCTGTCATCACGATACTATAGAATCCTTCAGATTCATGTGGTATCTTTGGTGGCTCTATCAAGTCCACCAAATCTCTGGAGAAACTGCGTTCTTTAACCCGTGAACTGATTTCTTCAGTTTACTAACATGGAAGACAGGATGAACTTGAGAACTCTCCGGTAACTCAAGTTTGTAGTCTACGTCCCCAATCTTCTTAAGGACCTTGAAAGGACCGCAATATCTAGGAGAAAGTTTATCACACTTTCTCGTTTTCATGGTTGCTGACTGCGCAGGAATCTTTAAAAATACAAAGTCACCTTCTGCAAAGGTCACTTGTCTGCGTCCTTTATCTGAAATGTTTTAGCGCGATCCTGTGCGCTACGAATGCTCTCGCGTGCAGCTTTGAGCATATCATTTATATCTTCAAGGGAATCCTTGACAGATTGAATCTTTTCCTTTTCTAGGCCTATAACCATCGGAGATCTCGGCTGGAATCCATACATTAACATGAATGGTGTAAATCCAGTCGTTGCTAAAGCTTGGAGTTGTTATAAGCAAACTCCAATATGGGCAAATATTCTTCCCAATTTGATTGCTTCTTACTTACATAAGAACGCAACATATCCTCGAGTATTTGGTTAACTCTTTCAGTGTGACCATCAGACTCCGGATGATCAACCATACTCATACTCAGAGTAGCATCCAATTTTTTGAAGACTTCCCTCCAAAAATGACTGTTGAACTTTCTATCTCTATCCAACACTATATCTGCGGGCAGGCCATATAGCTTGTAGAGATGTTCAATAAAGAGTTTTGCCAACTTTGGCGTTTTTACAGTTTTCTTCGTGATAATAACCTTTGCCAGTTTAGTTGTCCACTACTACCCACACCGAGTCATTCCCTCGACTCGTCTTGGGTAAACCGGTAATGAAATAATGGAAATGCTTTCCCATTTCCCTTGAGGAATCTCCACCGGATGGAGTAGTCCTCCAACTTTAAGACGTTCTGTTTATTGACTTGGCACTTACTGCATTTCAGCACATAAGTCTAGACGTTCTCAAACAACTAGGCCAATAAAACTGTTTTTATTAGTGCATAGGTCTTCTGAATCCCAGGGTGACCCGCACTTGGACTATCAAAACTATATTCTCGAAGACTCGGCTAGCCTCTCCGGACTAACTCTCGCTTTGCTACCCGCCGCACCTACGGCCAGTCTCTCCGGACTAGCATTACGTGCCGGCGAGGAAGGTGGGCGCGGCTGTGACAAAGTGCTTACGCGTACAGCACGCCAGACCTCTGTAAAGACAGGATCATGCTCACACAAGCCATGATTTGGTATTTCAACCAAAATCTTAAGGTAAATTTCATGCCTTATTTTGCATCATGTCATTAGCACAGAAGCTAATGTACTGGAGAGCACTCTAGTAGCGCAAGTTCTTAGACTATGCTACTAGATATTTGTAGACTACGCTACCATGTTGCATCACCAACTTGTTAAAACTTCTCCTTGGAAAGCTCTATGGCCATAGGAGAAATAAACTAGAGCCAATCTAATCATGCATCACAAGGATTAGTTCCAAAACTGAGAGATACTTTCTCTCTTAGAGTAACATCTTTGCACAAGCATATGCTCTAGAATCTTGTTGAGTTTCTAACTACCATCAATCTGCGGATGGTTAAACTCCACTCTAACTCAGAGTAAATATAACTTTTGAAAATTTCCTTTCAAATATAACAATCAAACTTCCTATCTCTTATGCCATACTATATCTGCGGAGGCAGATCATATAGTATGTGGAGATGTTTGATAAAGATTCTTGCACCACTACGGGTGTCTCGAGTTACATCCAATCACTTACAACTCTTTGTTGCTATTACCAGACACATCCCTTCAAGTATTGTCTGGACTCACACAACTATTCGAGTTTATGTGATATTTGAGGATATCCCTTTTTTCCCTCAAGAAAGGTTTTTGTCCTCAAAAACTCTACTCTCAAGCGGACTACGCGCTAGAGTCATAGGTCCAAGAACAAATCTAGACCATGTTTAATATCATATGTTATATCTCGAGTCCTTCCAAGAAACTTTTAAACATCTTGCAACGAAGATGTGGTATAGTGTCTACGCACATATGGTGGTACTCAATAAACTGCTTTGCAACAGATTAGTGGTTTCACACTTGTAACAAAGTGCTTCATTGTTGCATATTATTACCCTTCATAAGCAGTTACACACTTATGAATTATTTGGGTGGGTTGTACCATCTATCAAGAAAAATTTTAAACTACAAATAACTACATTATCAATCCACAGATAATGACTGAGCTTGCTGCTGCGAAGCCATAGGTTGCTAGATAATTGATGGTAATTACACAAGCCCAATGTTTCATTACATCATACATTCAATATTAATGCAAACATCACAGTACTTCGTGATGATGAACTTAGGAATTTCATCCTATCCCTGTTTGGTGGTGGTATGAAGTATAACTATGAGAACATTATTTGCTGCCTCCTCATTATAGCGGCAAAGCTACCTACCCATCATAGGTGGCAATCTCTACCAAGCTATAACCAATGTGACAAGAAAATAAACGAGTACTCTTGTAAGAACTTCATAACCATATCTCGCACCAAACTCATAATCACTACGGATTAAATGCCAGGGCTTGCAAAATTGAATGTTATCTGATAGGTAGAGGGGATCATCAAACTACGGATGACTTCGACAACTCACTAGGACTAGTGATGTGTAACTTTTAAGTTACTCCACTCTCCTTGCTTATTCCATACCATCGAACAAATCAGTCCCTCGATTTGAGCAACGTCAACATATTTATGAGTACGTCAATACTCATGGATTGTGGTTCGGTAATTTAAAATGTTGATCTAGAGTATCTTTCACTCGAGGATCTTAATTTTATTAGCGGTTATGTATTAGTAGTGAGTAACTACGTACCCACTATCAGCACACTAGTAGCTCCATACTAGTCTGTGAGTAACTCCGTACCCATGGCATACCTCCCCCGACGAGTGGGAGTACCATATACAACCATCTATAACAAGATGCTTAAGTCACTTGCTGCTAAGAAGTGACTACACAAATTGACCCCTCCATTGCACATTGCAGTACAATTTCTGGTATTACAACACAAATTTTTGGACGTCCTTATCAATGAGGTCAACTTAAAACTAGTGCATAGGTCTTGTGGAGTCTCGGCTGACCTAACCACACCACTGGTGACTTCCTACAAAAAATGTGGCGCCGAAGTCACCACCTATGTACTTTAACTCCGTAAAGTACATGGTCTTCATCTATCATCTATGGAAAGTTGTAAAACATTCCTGCGACGATGGATTTTTATCACCCTAAAATTATTGTGCACTATTTTAGTGTGAAGAGCTTTTTTCCTAGGTACCATGGTTCACCCTAAGCTCATCTTTTGCTAAATTCTCCGATTTAACAAAAGATATGTCTGCCTCCGAACACTCCAGTTCAGCCCCAGACTTTGAGTTTACTTCTTAACACTCCGGTTAAGTCAAAACTCACCAGATACAGTAGGATTTACCACTAAGCTCTCCGGCTTAGCCTTCTATCCTAACTCAGCCCAAGTTTATGTACACTTCATATGTCGGATCCGATTAAAACAACCAGGCTCATCTGGAGTGAGATACTACTCACTATTGCCATGTAAAACCTTATTAAATCCTAGAAATGCTCCACTCATTTCCCAGGGGTCATACGACTTATAGGGTTTACACGCACATGAACTTTGTAAGCAAAATAGCCTGTCATGCAATATTACAATTGCTTATGTAGGAAAGTAATATATTTCCCAAATTTATATGGTAGCAACTAAAATGTGCTCACAATCGCACACTTATGTTGAACATAGGCAAGACTACGCTTGCAAAATGCTATAGGGCGTCCCCCATGCATGAAACTGTCCAACCAAACTAGTCTTACTGCTAACCTCTAGATTTAGATCACTCCGGAACTAAATCACTCTGTTTAGCACTAAGTACACCATCATGGTCTTGCTACCTAGAGCTTCTCCGAACTCTGTAACTGGGTTTTATCCCAACTCATGGCTATATTTGTAATTGTCAAAGTTCAAATTTTATCTTGCACACTTTATCACTACAGACAAGTGTACATACAGACCTGCCAAAGAGTCAAGTTACATGCACAAGCCTTGGCGTCCCATTCCACCAAGACTACAATCGATTCCGTGAGAACTTGATGTCCCATACCATCAAATTACCACCAAACCAATTGATGTGACATATAAAAAGGCTCTTTCCCCCCTCGAAAGATCACCACAAACTCCGAGCAGTGGGATGTCAACGCATGGCAATAAAAAGAAGAGAAAACCATGCTAGTAAGTTTAAGAACAGTTCTCTTCGTTGATCAACTTCTATAAGGGCATTGAGCATTACATCTCAAGACTATACCCCTTCAGATTTACCTTTGATTTGTACAAATCAATCCTAAATCTGCTATTATTATCTAGGCGTACGCTAATCGTTCAGATTAGTACTTCTAGATAAACCATTCAGTTGAGCACTGCTAGCAGCACTACTAGCCCCTTTATCCCCAGTAATACACACCTCAGGGATTACTTTTACCAGGCAATCACGTGACTAAATCAAACTAGTCACTAATCTCTAGGCCCAAGTAGTGACACTATTTTGCTACAAACAGTTAGCAACTTGTTTGGACACAAGGCATAACCACATTAAGACTACGCTTGTACTTGGTTCTCATTTGCCAAAGTTTATCACAATCTTCTAGCAACTGTTAAAAGATTGTGAAGGGTTATGAGCACTACGGCTCAATTAGGCTTATCTGATTCGTGATAAGCACTTCGTCTAATTTGGGTACAACTGACGCCATTGCCGGTCCTCTTAGCCCAAGTAAAACACACCACAGTTTTAGATTTACACTATAGTCAAACTACGTGACTGATGGTGAATACTAAGTCTATGCTCAGCTTAAATTTAGTTCTCTGAACCAAATGTGTGATCACCACATGTGCTACTTTCGAGGTGCTACGGTCATAGACGTGTTCACTAGGCACAACGGCCATAGAACGGCTCTCTCTCGAAGAACTCGGCACTATGGCCGTGGGTTTTGTCTCTATCTTAGCACGCGGCGCTACGGCCATGTGCGGTGGGTCTTTCTCGTGGAAAACAGGCACTACGGCCACACGGCGCGACGGCCGTGTTGGGTTTGTTTCGTGGGGTGTACCGTTGTTTTGTGTGTTTTGTTTTTATTTTTTTTAAAAATGAAAAAAATAAAATAACGGGCCGGGCCGCCCCTCGCCGCTTCGGGCGTGGCCGCCCGCCCGTGGGGAGTGTTCACAACAGGCCCTATTCTGGCCGGTCGTTCGTGCCAGCTCGCTGGGCATGCCCATATGTGGTATCAAGGGTTGGCCGCCTATATTTTCATTATTCATAAAAATGAATAATTAAAAATATATTTAAAAAAAATAAATGGTTTTTTTTAAAAACCCTTTTTTTAAACATCTTTTTTTTTTAAATTTTCCTAGCCGTTGCAGCGCTGGTTGGCTGCTGCTGCTGGCGGGCCGGTCCCTGGCTTGGTTGGCGTTGGCTGGCCGCTGCCGCTGGTTGGTTGGCCGCCGCTGGCCGCCCCGCCTGGTTGGCTGGCTGGCCGGCCTGGCTGCCCGCCTGGCTGGCCTTCAAGGTTGGGCCGCCTAGCCTGCCTGTAGGAGTAGCCAAGTCAACGCCTGCCAGTTCGTCTCCTCCACAGCCGCGTCCACCTTAAAGCAGGCTCCAGCACAGTTCGAGTCTGGCGCAGGCCCTCAACGCCGACGCGAGCTTCCCATTTATTCTCCACACGCTTGCCGGCGCCGCCTGGCATTCAAGCCTTATACAGCCTTGTTTGGTAGCGCCGGTCATTCACAGCATGCCAGTCGTGGGCACAGCATCTTCAAGTCGTGAGGGGGCTGGAGTAAGCCGTGGGGCTGCTGCTTCGCGTTTTCGCACACAATGCAAGTCGCCCCCCAGGCTCTTCCACGCAGCCGTGGGGCTCGTGGGTTAGTGGTCTTCGCCCCCCCACCTTTACACACAGTCTACATGTGGCCAAGGCAAGCCCCCCCCCCTTGTGAGGTACGGGGCTGCTGTTTGCCTTCCCCCACACTCAACGCCATTCACAGACAGCGGGGCTGTGCTGCCCTTTCCACACAGAAAACGAAATTTTTTTTTTAATTCTTTTGCACACAAGCTTCAACGCAGCAAAATACACAAATTGCTTACCTCCAATGTTGCTTGCTGTGTGACGGGGAGAGAGATCGAGAGAGAGAGAGAGTTCTTCCCCTCCATTCTTCCATGGCTGCCTCCCTCCACACCCTCCATTCGAGATAAGGATAAGGAGACGAATGGTCGAAAACCATCGAGTGGGCTCCGGTCCCTCGGTCACGCGCGGGCTCTAACAATCCCATCGAACCACGCTCTGATACCAGTGTTACATTCCCGTAACGCCGCTACGGGCGTTACCACAAGAGGGGACGGCCTCTGGCTCACCACCCAGCCATAGAGGAAGAATGAGGATTACCCCTCATCCCCCAGGCTATATAGTGTGTGGCCTGCCGTCCACACTAGCCTGGCCGCCCATGACTCCGCATGGGCGTCCTCTCCCACTGAACCCCGGATATGGCCATCCGGTCTGCCGTCGGTCACAGGCATTACAGCCTACGTGACAGTCAGAGTCTGTGAATGCTTGTCAAATGATGGATGAAAATGATTTTGTGGCACATATGGTTGATGTTTGGTATGTAGTGATACAGCCATGGTTTTTCACAGATATTGGGAAATGGGATGGTGAGTTACAGATGTTTCCTTTTGATCCTGGTGGATAGCTATTGGACTTTATCTTT
Source organism: Cibotium barometz (assembly GCF_041138505.1). NCBI lineage: Eukaryota > Viridiplantae > Streptophyta > Polypodiopsida > Cyatheales > Cibotiaceae > Cibotium > Cibotium barometz. Next base: position 32,321,913 of record NC_141085.1, on the reverse strand, counting down.
TGCTGCTAAGATACGGATGTTTCCTTTTGATCCTGGTGGGATAGCTATTGGACTTTATCTTTTGCTGCTGCTGAGCATGAATGCTCTAGTAGATAGGGGGGTTGGCAAAGTATGTCAGGCAAAAATCTGAAAGGTGTTTTGGGCTTGTGTACATATGGATGCATGGCATGTGTGAAGGTTTTGCTTTGGAATGCCTTGGCAGATGTACAGGGTGGACAGTTTTGCAGTAGGCTTGTGCAAGTTTGTTTGGAGTGTGGTCCGCTGGAGATGGTACCAGCCGCTCGGCCACTTTGTTTGTGTACACGTTCCCAAGTACAATGGGCACTCGTGGGTTGCATTTGAAGGTGTGAAAGCAGTTGGGCAATTAATGCTTAAAATAAAGAATAAAATACACCATTAATGTGGCCAACAAAAGAAAAGACCACGTGGAGCTTTACATTGCTGCCAGCAAAGCCGCCTCTGGAAGGTTGGCAAAGAGGAAAAGAGCGTGGGAGTGTGGGTGCCGCCGGGTACGAGAAGAGAGGCGCTCTGGTGAGTGGGCAGAGCCAACGCAGAGAGGGCCGCCACAGAGGATCGCCACGAAGAGAGAGTGTGGGATGGAAGGCGGCCTCTGTGTGCGCAAGATGGCTGACAGGCTGGCGTCAAAGGGATGGCGGGACGGCGACTACTATGGAGTCACCGTGAAGCTGTTGCGACTCTGAAGGTTTTGCTGCAGCAGAGAAGAGGCTGGCTGTAGGTATGGTAGAAGGCTGGCAGCTGTGAGGAGGTCGCCTAGGAGACAGAGGTGTGGACAAGCGAAGAGCAGGGGCTCGAGTGGGTTGGGGTCGCCGATGGTTAGTGACCAGAGAGTAGTGGAAGGGAGCTGCAGCAAAGAAGAATGTGTGGAGTGAATCTGTGGCTGCTGGTGTTGACAGAGGGCCAACAGTGTAAAGATAGAAAGTGCTTTGGGTGTTGTGTATTGGTGGCAGATGGTGCCAACATGAAGGACCGTCTGAAGAGAGAGAGGTGTTGGCAGTGACTGTCGCAAGCAAAGGCAACAGGTGTAGCCGTTTCAGAGAGTGCTGGCGACACACACAGAAGTGATGGGCTACAGAGAGAGTTGAGGGTTGCTGGTGGGGCGCCCTCTGAAGAGAGAGAGTGGCCGGGTTCTTTCTGGTGTGGTTGGCGCAACCATGGATGCTACTGGTGGTGGCTGGTTGTTTCGTGTATGGTTGCCATCAGGAGAGAGAGTGCAGTGCAGAGACTGAAGGGTCAAAGTGTTGATGTGTTTGTAGTTGAAGAGGCTTTGTCATCAGACGCAAGGTTGTAATTCCAGAGGCAATGTGGCCGTGGTCGAATTCCCTTGGCAGTAAATCCAGGCCTGAGTGTTTGTATGGTTGTGTGAGTAAGGCTTCTGTGTCGAGAGAAGCTTGTATGATGTGTTTTCTAGGAATATAATTGCTGGGTGTTTATCTTGGTCTATGGTGCCCCTGTTTTGTGCTGTCTTTATGGTGTGGGTGGTGTGGTGAACCATGAGAGAAGTGTTCCAGCCGGTGGCTGGTGGTGCCCCCATTCGTGTTAGTTTTTCCAAGGCTGTTGGAGTGGACAGCTATAGAGGCAGGTGATTCCGTGTCCAGAATTTTCGACAACGTCATTGTACCATGTATGTAATGAAAGCACGTGCTACTTATCTATGCAAGAAATTAGAGTAAGAACATATGAATGAGGAAGACTCCATGGACAGTTTTCTTACAAAATAAAAGGATTTTAAGGAGCACTTGGCTAGTGTTGATGAAGTATATCTTGACATTTCATTGGTGCCTACTATCTTGAATGCATTGTCGGACTCATATCAAAGTTTTGATTCTACCATCAGACTCGTGATAAAAGGAAATCCAAATTCCTTGAAGTTTGAGGAGTTGATTTATGTGCTCTTGTAAGAAGATAAATCCATGCAAAATAAATATGTCATGCATATAATAGATCAGGATTTTGCCTAGTCAATAAAGAGGCAAAGGTAAATCCTTTCCTTAGGTTAGTTATAAGCCAAAATCAGAGTCATCGGGCAAGCCTACAGACAAGAAAGGCAATACGCTAAAGGAAAAGGGAAAATACAACTATTGTAGGGAAATTGGTCAATACATTAATGAGTGCAAGAAAGTGGTTGGAGAGAAGGAGAAAAAGAAAGACTCGGGTATGATTGTAGCTAATGCATCAATATCTAATGTAGAAAATAAATAATCTACAAACTATGCACATGATGATTGGGCTTTCATTGTGTAGCAACGCAATTTTGACCCTTCACATAAGAATATATACATGATTGTTACAGTTGTACATGTTTGGTATTTTAATAGTGGTGCTAGTAAGCACATTACTTCTCATCATTGTCATAGTTTGTTCTCATCACTTGAATCTACTCCACAGGGAAAATGGTGGAACAATCATGATCTCAGATGTATTATATGTACCAGGGATCAAGAAGAACCGATTATCTATCTCTATTATTACTAAGGCTGGCTTAGTCGTTCAATTTTTTGTGCATGACAGATGTATTATTCATGATTGTAGTGATGTCAATACAATTGTTGCTTCTCCTACTTTTTCTCATGGCCTTTATAGGCTAGATGCATATAAAAGACAAAAACATGTTGTATGTATAGTCTATGCCACAAAGGCAATGGGTGATGCTAAGTTGTGGCATGCACGCTTTGGTGACTTGAACTTTGGAAATTTATTGCATTTATATAAGCATGCCATGGTGTTTGAGTTGACAGATCTTGAAGCTCTTATTAAACATATTTGTGAAGGCTGTATTCTTGGAAAAATGCAGCAAGCACATTTCCCAAAGATGGTTCAACTAGAGCCGTTTAGAAATTATAGCTTATACATAGTGGTGTATGTGGTCTTATGAGGACATCATCTATTCGGAGATACCTCTATTTTGTCACATTCATTGATGATTATTCTAGACATACCTGGGTATATCCATTCAAACAAAAATCATAGGTTTTTATGTGCTTTAAGAACTTTGTTACTATGGTTAAAAATGTTAGGCTACATGGATAATATAACACCAATGCAATGTGCAATGTACGCCTCAACAAAATGGTGTAGCTAGAACACTAAAACCGGTTCAAAAAGTATGCCAAAATGGTTGGTGCAAACACTACGTGACAACAAATTGACCACTCCTTTATGCTATGAAATTTGAGAGTATGATTCAATACTAAAAAATGATACATGGGATTTAGTTGACTTGCTTATTGGTGGCAAGAAGGCCATTGGTATGAAATGGGTTTACAAGCTCAAACGTAGAGCGGACAACCATGTTGAGAAATACAAAGCTCGTCTCTTTGCAAAGGGTTATACACAAGAGAAAGACATTGACTATGGTAAAACCTTAGCACTCACATGTCATATGACTACCATGTAGAGTATCATTGCATCATTAGCAGCATATAAAGGTTGGAATGTACATTAGTTGAATATCAAAATTGCTTTCTTGAATGGAGATGTGCATGAGGAGATCTATATATCTCAGCCTCGTGGATTTATTCATAAAGGCTAGGAATCAAAAGTATGCAAATTGAAGAAAGCTTTATATAATTAAGCAGGGTCCCAAATCCCATATGGTATGTTGTATGGTCAAAAGTTAGGAGTTACCTCATGGTTTCTGGCTAGAATCAGTGTGTAATATATGTTTTGAATAGGTGTTCTACAAAGGCTTTGTATACAAGTACACTTTTTGAAGCTTGGAATGGAAGAAAGCCCTCTGTGGCTCACTTATGCATTTTTTATTGTCTTGCTTATGTAGTTGTGCCTGAGAAAGTTTGTAGCAAGCTTGACGAGGCTGTTAAATGTATTTTTGTGGGGTATAGCTCGGGAAGTAAAGGTTACCATCTCTATCATCCTATTACCAACCCGATTCTTGTGAGTAGAGATGTATTTGTAGAAGATGCTAGTCAGCCCTTGCTTTCGTGTAAAAAAGAAGAAAATATATGTTCGTAGGACATGCTTGACACTCTTTTTCCATTATTCACAATGCATGACACATTGATGTAGAGATTCACATTGATGTAGGGTCTAGTGATGATGCAAATGTGGATGATGTAGTTGATGAAAGAAGGGAAATTAAGGAGTCAAAAAGGATACCAAAATGGCTAGTGAAAAAACTACGTGACAACAAATTGGATACTCCTTTTCCTAGTAGAACATGTGTAAGTTCTCATTATGCATCTTATGTTTACGCAGGTCATGCTCTTATTGCTAGTCTATGTAATGAAGAGAAACTTGTCTCCTTTGATGAAGCAAAAGAATCTGAAAATTGGATGAGTGCTATGCAATATGAGTATGATTCGATACTTTAGTGTGGATGGCAGTGGAGCTAGGCTTGTTACAAAGGGTTATACGCAAGAGAAAGGCATTGACTATGGTGAAACCTTTTCACCCACATGTCATATGACTACCATGCGGAATATCATTGCATTAGCAACAAATAACGGTTGGAATGTAAGTTAGTTAGATATTAAAACTAATTTCTTGAATTGAGATTTCTATGAGGAGTTGTATGCATCTCAGCCTCATGGTTTTGTTTAGAAAGGTAAGGAATGAAAAGTATGCAGATTAAAAGGTAAGGAATCAAAAGTATGCAGATTGAAGAAAGTTGTATATGGTCTTAAGTAGGCTCCCATAGTATGGTACGAGAAGATACATGCATACTTGGTTGCATAGGGTTTTTGCAACAGCCCAACTGATAGTACCCTCTATATTAAAAGGATTAAGGATGTTTTATTAGTCATCGTGTTATACGTTGATGACATGTTGCTCACAGGCCCTAATGATGATCATATTGCAGCTTTTATAATCGATTTAGAGAATTCTTTTGAGATGTCAAATCTTGGATCGTTACACTATTATTTGGGCATTGAGTTTTGGCAACATAATGATGGCATTGTTATACTACAAAGGAAATGGGGTGAAAGCATGATAAGGTGGTACACTTTCTACTAGTTACATTGGGTGCTACCACACTTGAAGACAACCAATATTAGTAGATTTAATATCCTCTCGTGAGATTTATTTAGAAATTTATCTAGTTCCTTTTAGATATAATAAATGTGAAACAAGATTAAACAACCATGTTTTAATTCTCTAACTCTACATAAAAGTGTTTCACAACCAGTTGTAAACCATTTTCTAGGACACAGGTTTTCATTCCACCTTATCATGCTTTCACCCAAATACATAGATGTATTGTTGAAGAGGTTTAATCTTGAAGACTGTAAACCTATGGCTACACCTATGGAGGTGGGTTTGCAACTACTTTTGAAGATGCAGATAACCCTTTTGATGCGGGCTTGTATCAAGAAGCTATTGGATGCCATATCTCTATGTGTAACACTAGGCTTTACATTCAGTATATGTAATCTCAATATTGGGCAGATTTATGCATATCCCAGGAGCAAACCATTAGTAGACTATCAAACGAGTTTTCCATTACCATAAGGGCATCAAGCACTTTGGTTTATTTTATCCCAAAGGGGGTGGTTCACCAGTTGCATGCATCTACAAACTCAGATTGGGTTGGATGTTACGTCACATGCAGGTCCATGAGTGGTTTTTGCTTTTGCCCTGTTGATTCATGTATTTCATGGATCATCAAGAAGAAATCCACTATGGCCAATTCTAATTGTGAAGTTGAGTACAAGGTAGTGTTTATAGCTACAGTTGAGTGTGTTTGGCTCAAGCACCTTATTGTTGCTGATTCGGGTGTTGGCGAGTCCTCAGTCACTACCATCTTCACTGATAATCAGAGCACTGACACTTGCAAGGAATCTATTTTTCATGCTCACACAAAGAAAATTGAGGTGAACATGATCATGGAGAGATACTATGTAGGGAAAATTAGCTTGACTTATGTGTGAACACAAGACAACTTGGTAGATTTGTTCATGAAGGCTTTCCCACGAAATAAGTTTAAAGATTTTTGCAAAGCTTTAAACCTACTTCCCTTTAGGGACTAGTTTGGGATCCCTATCGTAGTTTAAAGAGCTCGGCACATCTATACACTCATCACTAGGGCCAGAGCTAAGGCACTTTCTTCTCCCTTTAGGAGGTTTTTTCCCCATACTAGTATACACCCATCTTGGGGTATATGTATCATCTTTGTACATCACACATTTATTATCTATCTATCATCTCGTTGTATGTGAACACACTAGGACCAGAGCCAGGGCACTTTCTTCTCCCTTCAAGAGGTTTTTTCCCCATACTAGTATACACCCATCTGAGCTAACTCTGGCGTTTTCACTGTGGTTTTAGTTGGAATAAACCAAGACATCTTGGTCAACCTATCCACTATAACCCAGATGGCATCATGACCTCTAAAATCCATAGAGATGCTCTTACCATCAGGGATCTCTAATGGTTGTAATAGCCCGCCTATCTTAAGACACTCAGCCTTATTAACCTGTCATTTTTTACAATGCAAAACATATACTTGGACGTGCCTGTGAAGTCTAGGCTAATAGAATTGCATCTCACTAAGGCATAGGTCTTCCTAATTCCAGGATGCCTTGCACTTGGGCTATCACGACTCTCATAAAGTATTTGGCACCTAGTGTCGGAGTTTGAGGGCACACACACTCTTCCTTTGTGTAATAAGTCCCCATTATCGAATGCTTCCAACGATTAAGCTCGTCCCTAGAAAGAGAAGAGTTGGGTGTGGAACTATCATTGTGGAACTATCATCTGCACTCGCCTACTGCGAAAGAAGTGGGAGGGTTCCTTGCGTGCAACAACTTTCCACACTTGTGCATATGGCTGATCATGTTCGCACTTGCCTTTGAGTGAATCTAAAAATTCACTTTTCAACTCCGTGAAACTTAACGAGTTAACTTGAGGTTTGGACTTAAAGCATCACGCATGACATTGTATCGGCCCTTGCGATACCTTAATTGAAAGTCAAATTCTTGTAGGATTTTTGCCCACTGAGCTTTAGGACCTTTCAAATCAGTTTGAGTTGTCAACCATTTGATACTCTCATAATCAAATACAATCACAAATTTAGCACCGTGGAGATAATGTCTCCACTTTCCTAGAGCATAAATGATGGCATAAAGCTCATGCTCATACGCAGAACAATTCTGTACAATGCATCCTTGACATCGATTACACATACACTTGATCCTTTGTCCCAACCACACATCGTGATTACGGTGACGCACTATCTCATCTTCACCAGAACTGCTTGAGGAGGTTGATGACATTCTGTGTACAAAAGAACAAATACATAATCATAATCAATTTTTAATTAAAGTATAAAAAGTCTCTGTTTCTCGTGTATAACCACGTGTATCTACGCATTTACCCTGTGTCACAATGCGTGTATTTGCATTGCAATGTTACCATACATGCGATCATACACGCAGCGATCAATATCATACTTAAAACAAAAGCTGTCGCCTACTCCAAAACCCTATCTTCTTCAATTTCATCTTCTTCTTCATCACAAGCGCAAGGAGCTTGCAGGTGGGTGGAAGGAGCATACACATGGGTGCACACAAAAGCCAAAAAGGAGACTCACTTGTCAAGAGGTGAGTCAGTTGGTCCTGTCTCTTCTCTTCATTTTCTTTATGCAAATGTCCCTTTTCTTTATGCAAGTGTCTTTGTCCTTTCTTCTCTTTCCTCCTGCAAGTGTCCCTTTTTTTATGCAAGTGTCCTTTTCTTTATGCGAAAGTGACGTTGGTCGGTAGGCGACGTTTTTTTGGTACTTTTTTTTGTAGAATCACGTGTATGCCTGCGTGTACTCTACTAGATAGATTTTTCACGCGGATATACATGCGATCTTGAACGGGATTTTACACGCAATACACTTCATGATGCATGATGCATGATACACTTCATAGATACATGATGCATACAAATGGATTCTTTTTGCAGATTCTTCATGGATCTAGGATCTTCATTCGATCCATTTGCGTACGGCACTTAGATGATGGAGATGCTAAATCATTTTGGGCGCCACCCTGGCCTAGTTGAGCTTACAGAGTATATGTATGTCCATCCTCCTAGATTCCTTGGTATAGTCACCCCGCTCCCGAGTGCCCATGTCACTCCACAACTTTTTGTGCCTGCGAGTCCGGTGAGGAGACATACCCCTTCCCAGACACACTCACGCACACCCTCCCAGGCACCGTCACATCAGGGCTAATAGCCACCATCACGTACTCCCTGTCACGCTCAGTGTCACGTCCATAGTCACGTACACAATCCCCCAATCTTGACTCCACTCGCAGTATAGAGGAGAGCAGACGCCGTAGTAGGGAGAGCAGATGCCATAGTAGGGAGAGTGGGAGTGGAGGATGGGGAGGATGCAACGGATGCTTTGGTGGGGGAGGTGGTAGGGCACGCGATGAGAGAGGAGATAGAGGGAGAAGAGTTGGAGGAGATAGTAAGGATGAGGAGGTGGTGAGAGAGGTAGAGGGAGAGATATACTATGATGTGACGGATAGGGGCAGGATAGTGATGGATGCGAGGGGGAAAGAGGTAATGGAATACATGCATGGGATAGTATCAAACTTGTATAGAAATTGTTTTATTAAATTTAAAGATCAAAATAGCCGATTAGTTGGGGAGGTGATAGATGCTGTACATAGTCGGTACCCCAATCCCCCACATGCGACATTCTCGGATGTATGGGGAAGGACGCGAATAAGGGAGATCGTAAGCAATAAAAAATCTCACGTATGATGATGGGGTAAATCAAGCTGCGGGTGGCTATCTTGCCGAGAAACCTGCCACTACCCACAAACATGAGTGAAAGAAGGAGAGGCAAAGAAACGAGGAGAGGGTGGCGTGAAGAGCAGGAAGCATGTGGAGGCACGACGGATCCAGATGGAGACCATTGGATCTTCGCATTTTGGATCTGGAGGCGTCGAGTCGTGGGAGGCAGAGTTCGTAAGTATCTTGCCACCTTATTTGATTTTTTACTTAATTCATTGATGCGTTGATTGTTTTAATCTTGCAAATTGTATTGATTATGTTACAATGACCGGTTATGGGGAGGAAGCCCACAACCCACGAGATTGCGTATGCTCATCGGCATAGCAGACGTAACACGTGGGCCCTCTTCAGAACCAAGGAATGTATTACGGATGTGCAGTTTGAGATGGCCATGAGACCATACGGTCGACAAGTACTTGAAAACTCTAAACGAATGATTTTGGTTTATTAAATTTTGAATTACATATATATATACTTATATATGATATATTAATTGAACAGGCACAAGCTACTGCTGTACCTGCTGATGCTCCTTCACTGATGGTCCACCCGCCGCCCTGCTGCTCCTGCTCCTACTGGACGTGAACGATAGGGTGAGCACTACTCTTCGGCCATGTATACCGATGTGAGCTCATCTGATCCTGGAGGGAGCAGCTCATCATCATCTGAGTCTGAGTAGTACTCAGACTTATAGTATCACATCCGTATTGAGAATGTGGTTGTATATATATTTTTGTAACTGAAGCCATGGGCTTTTTTAGATAAACCAATTTGATTTTGTATATATTTGTTTATATTGAAGCCATGCGCTACTTTGACATATGGACTCCCTTGTATATATGTTTTTACATAATGAAAGCCATGGGCTTATTTCAGCACACATAAAATTTTGATAGTATTGCATTCATGTCTTTCTTAAATCGTGTATTGATAATGTCGTTCTTGAATCGTGTATTGACAATGCACAAAATGTTCTCTGTGGATGGTGCAATGCACCAAAAAAAAAATTCCAGAGTGCTATTGGGTGCTGGAATGCTGGAATAGATTTCAGGCACCAAATACCACTCTCTAGATTTTTTATTTTTGCTCTCTATTCGCGTGTATCTGTGTGTAAAATTTGCCAAAGTCACGTTTATATGCACGGAAAGTCTGTTAAACATGCGTGTATCGACGCAGCAAAATTGGTAAAACGCGCGTATAAGCCCGTGTATCAATGCATCTGACAGGCATCATACACGTGCTTTTACACGCATGTCTGTGGCCGCGATTATACATGCGTTGATACACAGGCCCGCTACTTTTTTTTCACAAGTCATTTTCCATGGCTAACAATGTGGGTATGAGCTCGATCCCTTGTAGTGTCGATCTATTTCTCCATAGCATGTGAGTTTAAGATGCAAAATTTATTGATTTTCTCACGCAATGATACATCCATTGTTCTCACAAGGCCTTTCCCTTGTGGCTCTTTCCCAACTAGTCAATCATCTTCTTCTTGTGTCCATAATCTTGGCATATCGAGATCAGACGTACTAAGAAATTCAGTTATATATACAAGTGATTCTTGAACAAGCTATCCCACTGCCATACTACCTTTAGGATGGCTCTTTGACGAACAAATCCTTTAAGTGTCTTCATAAATCTCTCCAAGAAAAACATCCATCAGCTATGGACAACCCCAGCCACAGCAACTTCATCAACCACATAAACTAGCAAGTATAATTGAATGCTTAAAATACTTGTTGGAAAGTATTTCTCAGCCATTGTAACAGCCTCGATGGAGTTTAATCGTGCTGCTTCCAATGTGTCTCTACTAATCTCTTTCCTTGATATCCAATGTACCACTGCACTAATTTTATAAATTGTTGCTCTAATGTCATTGTTGAGGCAATCCTTGATGGCTATAGGAAGCACGAATTGCAAGAATTTGTGCCAATCATGACTCTTCAAGCCACTACACGCCGTTGCTCATCCTTTGTCATCATGACCCAAGGTGCTTTTGGTAGCTTCACCTTTCCATCTGCTCTATTTTGGGCCCATAAGTGGTGCATGCATTGAACCTCTTATAAATTGTCTCATTGTGCCTTGCTCTCCTTTGCTCCTGTGATGGTTTTCCAAAGCACCTCGGCTATATTCTTGAAAATGTGCATTGGGTCAAGAAGATGGTTCACTAGAAGGTTATTCCAGTATGGAAGTTGATGGAAAATGGATAGACGCTTCATTCCTGGAGGTGTACAGGTTGGATCCGCTCCCATAAGGTCCTCCAATCACTGCTCTTCCATATGCAAGGAGACCTCCTAGAAATCCCTCACGTAAAGGATGGTCCACTGGGAGATACTTCTTGTGGCCCTCGTATACTATCTTCTTCATAGACTTTGAGTATCGAGCCTCAAGTTGCGGCCCACATAATGGACATCCATTATACCCTGACACTAAAAGCCCTGTAGAACATCAAAAAAGATTGTAGCATGTAAGTTTGGATAACAATCATGACTTAACATAATATATTAACAAGCTATAGTATTACCTGAGCACTCTCCATAGCCAGGCCAATCATGCATAGTCCACATAAGTATTCCTCTCAATGTTAGCGCATGTTGTCCAAACCTCTTGGAAATATCATGAACTTCAATGCCCTCCCATAGAACACGAAGCTCCTCAACTAAAGGGGCTAAATACACATCCATGTTCTTCACCTTGTACTTTCCGAGAACTATCAAAGATAATAAAAGATGCCCTTTTTTTATATCTAGCCATGGTGGAAGATTATAGTTAACTAGACAAACAGGCCATATACTCCATGATGAAATTCGTAGACCCAGTGGATTCACTCCATCCATCTCGCTAGTTCGAGTTGAATATGGCGAGCCTCCTCCTAAAAGGCTACCCACTTCTCTTCAATGTGCTTCCATGCAGGGGAATATGCAGGCACACTCATAACACCATCCGTGGACCTAGTGTTACGGTGCCAAGTCATCAATCCTACAATGGATTTGCACTTGAACATTGTTTTAATCCGAGGACCTAGTGTTACGGTGCCAAGTCATCAGTCCTACAATGGATTTGCACTTGAACATTGTTTTAAATCTGAGGGATGATGGTACCCTTTCTCCTTGCACATCTTGTCTATATCTCGATGTACCACAATGCGGACATTGTATTGTGTTGTTATATTCTTGTCGGCGATAAAGAATACAATCATTTGGACAAGCAAGGTGTGTGTTGTAGTCCATGCCAATCGAGTGCAACATTGCTTTTGCTCGACTATGGTCCACTGGCATCTCATTATCTTCTGGCAATATTTGATGTTTCAATAAGCTGTTACACAAAATAGTCAGGCTAAGAAAATGCATATAAAGGTACATAACTCACTAATTGCATATGATATCATCACTTATGCAAAAAGTTTTGATACACTCGTATCAAACCATCCAAAAATCGATTGCAAGTTCAATATGGATAGGCAAGCACGTAAAACAGACACATGTGCTCCACGATATAGTGGAAGATGAGCAAGCTTGCATAACTGTTTCTCTTCTTGGGAAGCATATTCCACACGTCGTGCGTTTTCTTCTACCCCTTCGTGTTCGAAACCTCGATCTTCTGTTCCATCGTGTAAGGCATTTATCATGTCATCCATGTCATGTTCTAGTATTTGCTCCGAATCCACCTCAAGTTCCTCGGGTTGTTGGATCACCTCGTTTGTGGCTACTCTGGTTGGTCTCCATCGTTCAGGCCAGATATCCACTAGTTCGTCATTGTTGAAGTGCGCATTACCACTAATTAGATGTTCCAATCACTCCACTGAAAATATTTTTCATTTTTTTGTATGATCATTGCAAATTCGTCAACGTCAAGCCACTTGGTATTTGCAGTAGCGAGTACATGGGCAAAGTGTCTTCTCCTCTAAATCAACAAAATTTGAGGGTGAATGCTTATTTTTGGAGGGAAATCCTCCCTTAAGTATTTGTGGAGGGTGGTAGTTGGTGATAGGTAATTTGAAATGTTGGGGGCATGCAAGATCTAGAAAGATTTTGAATTTGAATGAAAAGTAGCGAACGACCGTCGAAATAAGGGTCAAAAAAGCCGTCAAAATAAACGTCGAAAAGAGTGTGGGAATTTTATTTTTTCGACTCTTATTTCCATGCTATTTTCCACGTATTTTTTGACACTTTTTTCCACTCTTATTTTGATGCTTTTTTTCACGCTTATTTCGACGCATATATCAATGGCGCAGGTTTTTACAGTAAAACAGAACCTCTCTTTTTTCAGCATTTTTTTTCGTGCGCGTTTGTTTTGCTTGCTTCCTCACCAGGTATGCCTCCTTTTCCCTCACTCCCATCTCCTCTTGGTTACATGTACATGTGATGTAAAATGTCTGTGTGTGTAGTTATGAGTAATTTTCTTGTTTTTTTTCTTTCTCATTTGTTTTGGGTGGTTGCAAGATCAGGGTGCCCAGTTTTGTCCACTCAGGCACCTTGTAAACAGTAAAAAAATAGGCATTTGTTTACCTTTAGTGGCTAATCTCTCCTAGTAAATAAAGGAATTTCGTTTCAAGTTCTTTTGTTGAAACATCATATTCAAAGTTGGAAATATAGTTGCATAATTTGATTAAGCATTAGATAGTCAAAAGTCCTCATTTTCTTAGGTACAAAGTCAATGTATACACCCTGTCCCAAATTTGAACTGATTCCATAAAATGCTAATATCTTTTACATATAAACTCATATGAGATTCTCACTTTGTACCTTAGATCTTCACATAATATGGAGCTTAACTTGATTTTTTGAGAAAATTTTAAGATATTTATCTATTTTCTTTAAATATTTCAAGGTCTTTAAAGTGTTATAATATACGCCACTTTTTGTACCCATAATAGCTACCACTTAAAATCCTTAATCTTGTAGATCAAAAGAGTGGGTAGATACTGAGACATTAGTAGAATGTGGTGGTTAGTAAAAATTGCAAATCCAATGGTTGGATTTTTAATGATCTTTTTTCAAAATTCTTCCAGACTATCAGAAGGCCTGTAAATATTAATAATCTAATTAGTAAAACTACATTTTTGATGTGAATCATCTAAAACCTATAGGGACTAGTGGACTTGTAATGGTGCATCTATGGAAAAATAAATTGTATCACTCTAAGTATGGAAACATCATTTGTTTATCATTTCATCATATTTTTGATTAATTAGACTAATTTATATTAATTTAAGTTATATTGGGTTAATATAAGGACAAGCGTATTTTCTATTATTTGCTTGATCTCATTTTAAGTACCTTGCCCCCCAAAATTTGCTCTCCAAGCATTATCCCAGTCCAGCATAAACTGGATAAAACTGGACACCCTGATCTTGCAACAACCCTTTTGCAGGTTCTTTCTCTCTCCCAAGCTCTTCTCCACCTCCTTCTTTGCCCTCCCTCCCCTCCCCTCCCCTCTCCTCTCCTCTCCTCTTGGTTGTTAAATTGGTGTGTGTGTGTGTTGAAGGATAAACCTCTTGGTTGTTAAATTGGTGTGTGTGTGTGTGTTGAAGGATAAACCTCCTTGTGTATCCATGCTATGCACACTTTTAGGGTTTTGTATTACTAATTCTTTTCTCAACTTTTTGTTTTGTTTTGTAGGTCTTCTAATCCTCTCTTTCAACTTCACCAAAAAGAGGTAAATTTTTTTCTCTTTCCTCTCTTTTCGATTTTGTATGTATGCATTAGGTTCTTAGGGCTTTTGTATGTATGCATTACTAATCCTTTCCTCACCCTTTTGTTGGTTTTGTAGGTCTTCTAATCTTCTCTTTTAACATCACCAAAAAGAGGTAAGTGCTTTTCTCTCTTTCCTATCTTTTTATCCTCTCTTTCCTCTATTTTTATCTACCAAAGAGAAGGGTTTTGTTTTGTAGATCCTCTATGCATAGAGCTTAATGCACATGCATAGAGCTCTAATCATAGAGCTTAATCTATGCATTAAGCTCTATTCGTATAGCTTAATGCATAGATTAAGCTCTATGCATGCGTTCATAATGCATAGAGATATATGCATAGATTAAGCTCTATGCATGTATTAAGCTCTATCTATGCATGCATTAAGCTCTATGCATAGAGCTTAATGCATGCATAGATCTTAATCTATGCATGCATGCTTAATGTATAGTGCCGGGGTACGGTTTAGTTTAGGATAGCATGTCTTGCATAGTGCTCTCAGCGCATAAGCCTTATGCATAGCTTTATGCATAAGGCCTCATACATAAATGAATGAATGTTGAGGGATAATTCATGTGTATGCTCTTATTAAAGTGTCCATGTGGGCTTTGTTATGTGTGTGTAGAAACATGTCTCGCACTCCAGATGAGACACCGGCTTACTCTCCATACTTCTCTCTCCATATGCTATGTCTGACCATTTTATAGGTTTTTTAGCACAAGCCATGCCCGAGCAAAGAGCAATGGCACAATAATATTTTGGGAGAGGGGCGGGCACTTCGGCTGCACCATCGGGCACCACCACCACTAACCCTAGTTCACCTGTACAAACCACACAAAGAGCCATTAGAACCCCTCCCTCAGATCGCTTGTCCACTCGTAGAGGACAACGCTCGAGTAGTGGAGGTGGAGGCGGTTGTTATCCAAGTGGCAGCACGGATGGATCTACGCTCCCACATGTGAGCGTCCTTCCCTATCTAGCACCAGAAGCACTCCACACTCGCAATCATCTCGCGACGTTTTGACACACAGCCCACACCCGCCCCGATGGAACATTGTCTTTGCAAATGACTTTATGACTTTATGGCCAAAGTTGGATAAAGACAAGAAAGATAGAGTCATAAAGCCGGTTGGCGGTAGTGATGTCGTTCCCATAAGGTGGATAAAGGACCACATGGTGGATGTCATGAAACATTGGCAGGGAGATGTGACTAGGAGAGTGAAGGCAGGGGGTGAGAAGCCTTGGTACATGAGCACCGAGGATTGGAACGATGAGGAAAAGCAAAAGCATGCTCAAAATCCCCAACGCTACAAGCAACAAGAGGATGTGGCCAAAGCCCGAATGGAGAGCGTAGGAAGCTCTCACCTTGGAAGCGGCAGTTGGGACGCATTCCATGTCTACTTTGTAAGTATCAACATTTATCTTGTATGTTTCATTTGATGTTATGTTTACTTTGTAAGTATCAACGCTTATCTTATTGTTTTGGTACTTTTAGAATCAAGTGGTTGGTCGGCCGGTAACGGGAAGAGGAGGACATTGCTCACCCGCCATAACACATACTTTCTTTTGGAGAAGCTTGACCGAGAAGGCACCCACCTCAATTGGGGGCACATTGTAGATATGGTAAGTGCAGCAAGCCTTAACCTTATGATTTGTATACTTGCTTTGCCGCCTTGTCATGTTAGATCGTTGTTCTAGTATACCAAAAAAGCATTTTGTATGGTTTTTGCAGGGACCAATGCCTGATCTCTTGAGTGAGGGTTCTGCATAGAGTGGCCTTGCCCATGTCTTTCCCCTTGTACATACACATTTTGGTCAGCTCACATCTTTGTTTGAGCTTGTATAGATTGTATGTAAATTTTAGCTTATTTCGTCAGAGCTTGATATGTAAATTTCAATTTTGGCTTATCTCGTTAGCGCTTGATATGTAAATTTCACATCTTGCAATATAATTTGGCCATTGTTTGCACTTGTGTGAATTGTGTACCTACTTCGTAATGTCGAAAACGTTATGGCACTCTCTCTAACTTTTTCAACAAATTCTCTTCGTTCTTCACATCAGAGTATAGTTGCCTTTGGTACTCTATAAATTTGGCATAATGGTGCATCCAGTTACAAGACTGCAGCTAGATGCATCCAGTTACAAGACTGCAGCTAGATGCACCATTATGCCAAAAAAAATTAATACATGCATGCATCGAAATAAATGTCGAAAGTTTCGTGCATCTGTCGAAAAGTATCTAAATAGTCGAAATAATTGTCGAAAAGGGTGTCAAAAAATGCATGGTAAATTTACTTTTTTTGACTCTTGTTTCGGCGCTTATTTCGGTGTCTATTTCGACGTTTCTATTTCGACGCTTTTTTCAACGAGTATTTCGATGTTTAGGAGATTTTAAGCTTCGTTCTAAAGCGTTAAAAAAAGCGTGGATAGTGGCCCTGCCTCTTATAGTGAGTATAAAAAGGATAGATTGTATAATGAAATAAAAGGAATTGATTGCCCACTTGAGATAGTATGATTTCCATTCATAAGATGTAAATTTTGGGAAAAACAATGGGAATTTTGTGCATTATTGTGGCATAAGTTTATTTGGTGAACACATTATAGTCATGATTTTTGAACTATTATTTATATCACTAAGAAGTAATCTTATTCATAATATATACTCCAACAAGGGTGTTGAATTATTGTTTACATCACTAAACAAATTACAATCATTTTGAGCTATTGTTTATCACTAATTAGAAGTAAACTTATTCATAATATATACTCCAACAAGGGTGTTGCTTCCACAAGTTTGCTATTTCTTCTAAGGGCACACATCTTGTCTCAGGGAAAAGCTTGTAGGTGAAGAACGTCATGACAAGCACCCAACCGGCAAAGAAGAAGAAAAGCGCAGCTTTTAGGTGGCAAAGCATGGCTAGGAAGGCTTGTGCTGTTGCAAAGATGAAGAACATGATGACACTTATGTTGATGCTTTGCCCTGCAGATCTTATCTCTAATGGGAATATCTCACTTGGCACAAGCCATCCCAATGGGCCCCATGACCATCCAAAGCACATACAAAAGAGACATATCAAAAAAACACCTACTATACCGTACCCTTTAGAGAGAGAATTATGAGCTCCTAGCTTCCATTGTAGCAAGAGACCGGTGAGGACCTATTGATCACAAAAAAAATAAATATGGGTTAGTTTTTAATTGTTAAGTACCATACTTTGTAAAATAAAAGTGGCATTCAATTCCATAAATTCTATTGAGTGTGCATGCAAAAAATAAAGGAAGTACTGGAACCAGAGAAGTGATGCATATTCTTTACATAGCTAAAACATATTGATTTAACAACTTTGATTATGTTACTTACTCACCAAAAAAATAAACATAGAGCTTCCACCATAGAGGAACAATTTTCGGCGCCCATATTTGTCCACTGTAAGTGCAGCAATCATGATAGTCACTACACTTATAGCACCAAGAATCACTGCAGAGTAGAGTGAAGCATTGGATCCAAAGCCAAGTGTTTGGAATAGCACTGGGGCATAAAATGTGATAATGTTGATGCCAGTCACCTACATAAGACAACACATTATAGAAAGATATAAGTCTAAAATATGTAACATGTGTATAATGATATATATATATATATATATATATACATACATATATATATACATATACATATATATACATACATACATAGATATATATATACATAGATATATATATACACATATATATATATATACATATATATATATATACATATATATATATATATATATATATACATATATATATATGTAACATGTGATGTAGCATGTGTATAATGATACCAATATATGTAATCATATGTTCGCGAAATTATGTGGCCCTTTCTTAAAAATAAAATTAAAATATACATTGATTAAAAGCATTATAAAGCCTAATTAAGTAGCATAATAATGTGCTAAAATGTGTTTGTGTGCAACCGTGAAAAGTTCCACAAATTTGTGAAATTTGTAAAGTTACTCTTTTCATAGTGTAAAAAGCATAATAAATGCAACAAGCTCACTCCTTACGTGCTCAATACTAGAGGGGAGAAAGGGACACACCTGTTGAAAGAAGGGAATAGTAAAGGCCATGACTAATTGAGGGCGGTATTTCCTTGTGAGTATATTTCTCCAAGCTGGTTGTTGAAAGGACTTGGAGAGATCCACTGCCTCAAGAAGGTCATTGAACTCCTCTTGCACATCATGGCTCCCGCGTATCCTTTGCAACACTAACAGGCCCTCATCCAGGTGGCCCCTTTGAATAAGGCTACTAGGGGAGTCAGGCAAGAAAGCACATCCAACTGTTAT
Source organism: Cibotium barometz (assembly GCF_041138505.1). Lineage (NCBI taxonomy): Eukaryota > Viridiplantae > Streptophyta > Polypodiopsida > Cyatheales > Cibotiaceae > Cibotium > Cibotium barometz. The sequence continues at coordinate 32,303,119 of NC_141085.1, read as the reverse complement.
TATGGATGCAGGTATGAAAGCCAAGCCAAGTGACAATCTCCATCCCCATGGCTTAATGTTTCCTGTCCCATAGTTTACCAAGAATGCTACTGTTGCCCCTATTGAAATGGCTAGTTGAAACATTGTTGTCAGTCCACCCCTTAACTTTGCAGGAGCCATCTCTGAAAGATATAATGGCACTGCCTGCAATGGGCATTCCAAATCATCAAGCGGCTCGTTAACATCATTTGGATGCTCATTAAGAACATTACCCAAAAAACAAAACATTACCAAATCATTAGAACACTCATTAAGATCATTAAGATGCTCGTTACCAAATCATTACATACACTTTGATTTATTGAGTAGATTAGGGATTAGGATTGGCTAATTGTCTACCAATCGAATCAAATGGAATGGGAGTTAACAGAAGTTGGAAACGATTAATCATGCGCAAAGATTAAGGGTGGGACGTAAGGATCAACAGTAATTACTTGATTAGTGAAGCCGAGGCCAACTCCAAGGATGACTCGGCCGAGGATGAGCATGCCAAGGTTCTGTGCGGCGCCGTCAAGCGCAGAGCCAATCAGGAAGCAGATGCTGCCTGCTAGGATAGAGACCCTCCTGCCATAGTTTCTTGTCACTCCGGACGCAAAAAAGGAGGTTATGAAGCCCGCCAAATATAGCGACGACGTGAACAACGTTAGCAGCTGGCTGTCAAACTTGCAGTAGTTATCCGTTGCCGCATTATGCTTCTTTCTATACACTTTGGGGAAGAATTTGAGCAGAAAATCATCCATCGAAGTCACACCCCCTACACAAGGTTAATTTAACACAACCCGATTAGCTCTCTAAATCATGAGCCCAAAATTACTGCAGCTTTCATTACCTCTGTAATCGAAGTATTTAACCTTGACACACTTAAGTTAGTTCTCTAGTCCATCTACTTAAGATTGCTTCACCTAGATCTTAACCAGCTCTGTAATACATGTGCTTAGCTATAACACACTTGAATTAGCTTTCTAAATCCATCTACTCAAGCCTCCTTCAGCCAAGCCAGCTCTCTTGTCTGCTTACTATTACATAATTAGCTCTTTAATTATCTATTCGCTTACTGAGCAATTGTTATATTTGGTATGATGACAATTGCGCTTACTAACTAACGGTTCTAATTAGTTACAACCCATGTCAAGTGATTAATTTACACTAGATGAAGAAGTAAACGATCAAAGTAGCTGTTCTGCCAAGCTAGTAGACTAAAGTGGCGAAGATTAAGTTACCGGATATTCCAAGATCATAGCCAAATAAGAGACCGCCAGAGCCTGCAGTGATGCAAACAAACACAACAAAGGGAGTGACACTCCGAGGGTAAGAATACTGTCGATTCGAGGAGACATGGAAGCTAGCGCCTCCTGGCATACTGTTGTGTGTACCGAAATGCTTTTTTGCATAGCAATAATACAACTTTGAAGGGGAGAGCTGCTTTTTTGTGCCATGTTTGCCATATATTAAATAGCCTTAGCTTTCTCGTTGATCTCGTGGACAACCTCCATAGTCGACTTTAATGGCTCCTGATGACTCGGTGAGAAGAGTTTTTTTTTAGTGCATTTAGCCCACCTGTCAGGATAGGCTTCGAATTTGGGTTTTATTTGGTTCACAAAAGAGCTCAATTGTGTGTAATGCTCTACCAAGTCCACTTGAAAGTTGATAGTAAGGCTCCATGATAATAATGTGACACCTATCACCTGGCCTGCATTTCACTTCATGTGATTCCTTTACACCCCCCACACACACTCACACAAATCATCCATGCACATTGCAAACTCTTATTTTTCCTTAAAACTTTAAGCCACGGTCCGTCTTTTAAGTAGTTGTATAGCATATACATATTCAATTATTACTTTCTTGTGGCTTGCTTGCATTGTGGGTGTGTTGGTTGCATTGTGGGTGCCTTTGTTGCATCATGGGTGCCTTGGTTTTATAGCATATATATATTCAATTATTAATTGCTAGTGCCTTGGTTGCATTATGGGTGCTAAAAGTCAATCGCAAAGGTGCCAAAAATTTCCCTCAATACAAACACAATACACATCACATCCATTGAAGGGATGATCATAACTTGCACGTAATAAAATTATCTTTTGTGGGATCAAAATTATTTATCTTCTTCAATAAAATAACTTCATCTGAATGTAAAATGTTTTGTAAGCCCATGAAAAGAAAAATCGCCTCATATTGAATACATATACATCTTAAAAGAAATGACATGTGTGCTATACTTATTTTTTATTACCCTTTACTAACAAGTGATATGAAAGGTTTTTCAAGAGTTAAGCCCATGTGCTATAAATTCCTGCTATAGTATCTACAAGAAATATGAAGATCCATCAACTTTAATCTCCTATAAATCCTCCTTTAGTATCTACAAACTCTCTCTCTCTCCAAGCACATTTTTTGGGTTCCTTTTTCAAACCACATAAAATACATTTCGTTTGAGCAATGTGTCATCTCACTTGAAGGCCAAGACACCTTCTGGGTCTTTAATTATAAAGTCCAAGGCTAGACTTGCACTTTAGTTTTAAACCCTAATTCCTCCATATCTGCTCTTTTATTTTCCATAATGTAAATACAATTATCATTGTTGCTACCTTTAACAAGAAACATTTTCATCGTTTGCCCCAACGAACTTCCCAATAGCATACCTAGTTAGATAAAGACGTGAGAAAATATATTTTCTACTTTAGGTTTCCTTGTAAATCTTATAATGTCCTGATTTAATTGGTTTTATCGGTCATATTTGGCATCAAAGATAATAGGGTAGTTAAAGGCCCTTCAGATTTGTATATGTTATTTATATGATGCATGGTACATGGATGGAGATGAGGAGGGGTACTTAGGTGAGCAACTATGTGCAACACTACCTTATTATTACTAAAACAATAAGAATTGAGGTTTAAAGTACTCAAACAAACTTAAGGGTACAAACACTAGAACAAACCCCCTAGCGAACAGGGCCAAAATGATGGGTCTTTTCAAACATGTCACTTAAACGATGATGAGTGTTGCTTAAGCGATGTGTTTGAAATGTGCTAATGCACCGTTGCATTGAACGTCACATAAGTGATGATTAATTATGCGTTGTTTACATGACAGCGACAATGATGATTGCATATTGGACGCTTACACGATGTCACTTATACAGATGTTCCGTAAGCAACGGTCTAGGAATTTTTAAAAAAAGGCCCCCACGAATTCGCAGGAGCCGATGATCCATGTTGTGTGCTCTCGAGGTCTTTCGTCCCTTTGCTCACAATAGCTCTAATACCACGTGATGGAAAAAGGACGAAAGGACCAAATATATGAGAGATCAGAGAAAAACAACATATCAGAGCAAAAGCATGGTCATTGACAAAGGCTCGCGTGTCGATGTTGTGAGGTAAATCACTCCGAGAGGTGGTCGGTGTCAAAGGCTCGCATCTGTGGATGCAGAGGCACTCCGAAGTGGTAGTGGCAAAAGATGAGGTGATGCAGGCTCTGGTGACAAGGGTGTTGCGGTACCTAAGGTGGTAGATGAAGAGCAGAGAGAGCTGCCATCCTGAGTGGTGTAGTACCATCAAGGTACCGCAACACCCTTGTCACTAAAGTTTGCATCATCATCACTTCATCTTCCACTGCCCACTACCACCTCTCAGAGTGCTTGTGTATCCACTGACGAGAGCCTTCGATATACTGACCACTCTTGTAGCACCCTTGTCACCAGAGCTTGCATCGATGTGAAGAGCAGAGAGGACTGCCATCCTGAGTGGTGTAAGCTCTGGTGTGAAAAGGGTGCTACAATATATAAGGGGTGGTGAGGAGCAGAGAGGGTTGTCATCCTGATGATGTGAGATGTTGAGTAGAGAGGGCTACTTCCTGAGGTAAATTGTAGGAGAAGCAGACGATTGTTGTCCCAATGATGTGAGATGATGAGCAGAGATGTCATGTGCATGCCCGTGACATGGCTTAATCTTTAACATGAATTGTCTAAATCCCTCATCAGTAGTAGCAAAAGCATCTTCATCATCACCATAGTCTATAGCAGCATCATCATCATCAGCACCATAGCATTAGCAGCATCACATCATCATTATTTTCTTGATTTGTATAGCAGCATACAGTGCATGAGGGCCCTGGTACATTGTTGGCAGCCAACAGGGTACTATCCAAGCAGCCACTGTTGTCAAGGTTATAGTTAGCAATAAGGGGCAGTAGCAAGGCATGGGGTGTGACCAAGCATAGTGAAGTGCAGCAATGAATAAAGCCAATCAGCATTTGTTTATCCACCTAAAGTTGGCACTTGCTATTTATTACTACTGGTCTCAAGCAACATATATAAGTAACTCAAGAACATTCAACAGTTTGCAAGTCATAGTTTAATTCATAAATTAGCATTTAGCCCCATAGCAAGTGTAGAATAAATGTAAAAGGGCTAGGGTCAATCCCTATGGGGCTAACCATAAGTCTCATTCATGTAAACGCATCAGTTACCTTTTTGTAACATAGTTATACAAGAAAACCCTGAGCATTAATCTTTCTCTTCTTCTCTCTCCTTTGTGTCTTAATCATAAGTAATTAGCATCAATGTTCTTAAGTATGCTTAGGATTGCAGATCAGTACACATGCTCAAGATTAAGCCATGGCACGGGCGTGCACGTGACAAGAGAGGTTTTCTATCTCAAGGTAAACTATAGAAGAAAATGATGATGTGTTATAGAGCGGAGAGTGGCCTGTTGTCCCACGATATGTACTAATGATAAAATGATGATGTGCTATACAGTAGCAAAGAGTGAACTACTGTCAGATGGTTGGAAATGTTGATGATGCAAACTATAGTGACAAGGTTGTTGTAGCACTGGAATGGTGATGAAGAGCAGAGAGGGCTACCATCTGAGTGGTGCAAGATCTGGTGACAAGGGTGCTACAATACCTAAGGGGTGGTAAGGAGCATAGAGGCATGTCTCCCAAGTGGTGTCAATGGTGAAGATAAGAAGAGAGGGATGCCATCTCGATTATGTGAGATGGTGAGTAGAGAGGGCTGTTATCCCAAGGTAAACTGGCATGGCACGACATGGCATGGCTCCGGGGTTGTGTGACAGCACGGCCCAAGGGAGTGGGCTGATGTTGGATGGTCAGCCATGATAATGTTGTCGGCTTGTTTGTCTAGGTCCTCCACGATCTCATAAACCATATAGTTCTCTAGGTGATATGGTCTAGACTTCAATGTCAATGTCGTGTTGGAGATATGGTGTTTTGGTTATGGTGGTTATGATGTCCCTAGTCAATGACCTCGACTAGGGACACGGTCAGCTAAGGGTCAACAGTGGTCAGTTAGTGTTAGATGAGTGTCAGGGAGTTGTTTGCATTAGGAGCATTTAGGTAAGCCTTGGGCAAAGCCATGGCATGGCTAGCCCATAAAGGATAGCTTCTAGGCCATAGGAGGGCTTCAGTAGCAACCGGTGGGTTGCCCTACACATGCCCATTGGCTATCGACTAGCATTGCAACCTCCCCATGGGCTTTCGGTATAGCAAATACTCTTTCTGCATATAAGCTAAACCTATCATTTCATTTAGAGCATAACTCCTCCATAGAGCATAGCTTGCATAAGAATCATGGCTTACATCAACATTGGAGTAGATCATCATGGCACCATGGACACATGGACACTTATTTGAATGTGTGTCTGTGTGTGTGAGAGAGAGAGAGAGAGAGAGATATCAGAGTGTGAGCAATAAGGTGTAAGAGTAGTGCAACTTATTGGTCATAGTATATTATGTGGGAAAATCCATTAATGCTTAATCAAAGTAATTAATTTGCACAGGTTTATATTTAATGGCCAAACTCGAGACACTCACAAATATTGTCAATGATATCCTGTTGGCCTGAACATGTGAAGACAACATCGATGCTTACCACACAGCTCTTCAAAGGAAACAATATGTTGCGGATCTTTATCAAGGCACAATGGTGCGTGGTGGGAAGACTCTAGCTGACGTGAATAAAGCGCAGACGAAGCTTTCAGAGGCCATCACTAAGTGGAGACAAACTCAACTAACTAATTCCACTCAAAAAACAAGAGCTTGTGGTGCTGAGCTCGTTGATATAATGCAACGGGCTTCATAGAAACTTTAGGAACTATCAATTTAAAGTACTCTTTTATAATATATTATTTCTATAGTTTAATGGAACTATCAGCTTTATATCCCTGATAGTCCAATATTGTGTTGTTTTTACCGTTCTCGACATTGTGAGATACATTATGTTATTGTTATTAACGTTGGTGGCATTTGGAGTTGTATTTGAGTATTTTATATTTTACTTAGAATGTGATGATGGCGATTGTGTGCATCTTTATCTTGCATATATGTACTAGTGGATTGTGAGTGTATGCTTATAGGTTCAGAAAGAATCTCCTTCTTCATGTGTATAGATATCCATGGCAAATTCCAGGAAGTCAGGTCTCTTGATAGCCATAAAGAGAGTATTGCACAGTCTAGGTTTGAGTACATAGGAGATAGAGGACATGGGAGAGTATTCTGTGTTGAGCGTTGAGTTGGAGGCTACCCTCACTCGACTCTCTTGCTCCTTGCGACTTGTAGTCCCTAGCGAGGGCACCTCTAGATCCGTCGGAGAAGGAGGAGGATCCAGAGTAAGAGGGCCAGGAGAAGGGAGGTCAACGTCAGGAGCTAGAGCTGGCCATGGAGGATCAGGATCCGGAGCTGGACATGGCGCTAGAGGATCAGGATCAGGAGCAAGACATGGCACCACACAACTAGATGAGTATGTAGTCTCTTTTGATCTATCATTTGTTTAAAAATGGCTATAATGCTTATATTTGGTCAATTGTTCAGGACATAGAGGAGAGGTACAGAGGGGCCTGGTATTGTCACCCAGGAGCCTCCGCAGAGGCATTGTTGATGTAGGTATGAAGTATGTTTTGTATGTTATACTAGTTATTTCAATGTCTAATAACTATTTGTTTTAGTTTCAATGTCTAATAACTATTTATTTTAATTTCCTCATAGGAGTAACGAGCAGAGTGTCACAAATCTGCCCATGCAACCAATCCCACCGCATTGGTACCATGATCCTGTATAGGGAACGTGGGCATAGAGTGCTCCATCAATGAGTGGGGACACATAGTGAACCGAGATAGACGAAAGGTTTTCTGTCATCGACTTCAACACCTCGTGGAACTCTATATGCCTGTGAGGTTCACAAGCTATGGGAGTAAGAGATCTTTCATTATAATATGAGATGGTTGTAAATTGTAATTGAAGTGATTAAAACATAGATTTTTCATTTAAATGTATGGACCATGATGAGGTCAAGAAGAAGTTTTTCCTCGCACAACTCGAGCAAGAGTTCGGAGCCAGCTGGAGCCACAAAGGTGTTCTACAAGAATGTGCGATTCTACTCAGGCACTGGGGAGAGGTAATTCACGATAATAATATGCAACCTTGTTTGAAAGATTGAAATAGATGTGTAGAAAAATAGAGAGAGAGAGAGAGAGAGAGAGAGAGAGAGAGAGAGAGAGAGAGAGAGAGAGAGAGAGAGAGAGAGAGAGAGAGAGAGAGAGAGAGAGGGTGTCGAGATTGCTGGGTAGCCATGCACAAACAGTGTGGGACTGTCCCACACTTAGCCGACCGGGGTTGCGCAGGGTCCTGGCCCTGTTAGTTGCTGGCCAGGGCCCCTAGGGCTAGCCAACAACCTGCCCAGCCCATGCAAGGAGGTTGGTGGGCATAGCTCGGGGCCTTCCTAGCCCCTTTGGGTGGCTCTAAGTTGCCCCATGCTCACTACAAGACCCTTAGGCTCTGCTTTGGGGTAGCAAACCTACAACAACCTTAGTCTTAACTAAACTACACTTAGAAATCTACTTAAAAGATAGAGAATGGTTTCAATGAAAATACAATGCAACTATATTAGATGGTTACCAACTGAGATCTAATAAGATCTATGATGATGCTCTTTGATCCAGTTTTGCATACATTTTTAATTGTAGATCACGAAAATAATTAAATTCTCTCGTTCATCGTCGTGATCAAGACGTATTGGGAGTCCCTTTCCACAAAACACCTCTTCTGATAATTTACTTGATTCTTTTGCCGCCATCCATACAGGGAGGGCTTCCTCATCAACAATTTGCAAGTACTCAGAGAGATAGTACATGCACAAATGATGCAACCATCGCTTTGCCATAGATATAGGTGCCTATGGGAAAGGATGCCACACCATAACTAGATTATACTTTACAAACTACTTATATACAGAGTTTGAATTGGTCTCTTCTTTCGAAAGACCATAGCAATCTAGCCTTCTTGAGGGGATATATAAATCTTAAGGTCTAGAATTAGCTTGAGGCTACTTGTTGCCTTCTTATAGTTTTCCTGTGTAGAGACCCTAACAGAACCAACAAATTGTTTTGGTCATAACTCTCTGATAAAAACTTGGAATATGGTCGTACAACCAGTTAGAAGAACCGGAAGGCATCTGATCTACAAGCCAACCTAGGTAGAATAAGAAAAAACGTCTATATATAGCCGTAAACATGCCATCTTTAGAAACGCATTGCTTTTCCATATTTTTAGTGTGCATGGAGTCTAAATATGTAAAAGTACTCTAATATGACCTCCTATCACCTAAATTCAAAATTCTATTTCGGGGGAGATATTTATCTCTTTATAGATCTATTCTTATCTTCTTATCTCTTTTCAGATATTTATCTCTTTATAGATCTATTCTTATCTTCTTATCTCTTTTCAGATTTTTGAAACTAATAGTTTTACTCTATCACTTTCTTAACGTTTCTAGACTTATAGTCTCCCTCAAAGTGCACTCTCTTTCTTCTTGAAACTTATATTAAAAGAGAATCATTACATGGCTTGGGAGGGATAAGGCGAACATGCTCCCTAACATTAGAGATTCTGGTTTACTTCCATTTACATGGCCAGGGAGTCCTTGTGGTTGGGAAATTGTGTCTTAATATTAGGTGCTTCCACCTATAGCTAATATATAGGTGCCTATGGGAGAGGATGCCACACCATCACTAGATTAAACTTTACAAAGTACTTATGTAGAGAGTTTGATTTGGTCTCTTGGTCCAAAAGACCATCGCAATCTAGCCTTCTTGACGGGATATATACATCTCAAGGTCTAGATTTACCTTAAGGCTACTTGTTGCCTTCTTATAGCTTTCCTGTGTAGAGACACTAACAGAACCAACAAATTTTTTTGGTCATAACTCTTTGATAAAAACTCAAAAAATATGTTCGTATAACTAGTCAGAAGTACCGGAAGGCATCTGATCTACAAGCCAACCTAGGTAGAATAAGAAAAAACATCTATATATAGCCGTAAACGTGCCATCTTTAGAAACACATTGCTTTTCCATATTTTTAGTGTGCATGGAGTCTAAATATGTAAAAGTACTCTAAATATGACCTCCTATCACCTAAATTCAAAATTCTATTTCGGGAGAGATATTTATCTCTTTATAGATCTATTCTTATCTCTTTATAGATCTATTCTTATCTTCTTATCTCTTTTCAGATTTTTGAAACTAATAGTTTTACTCTATCACTTTCTTAACGTTTCTAGACTTATAGTCTCCCTCAAAGGGCACTCTCTTTCTTCTTGAAACTTATATTAAAAGAGAATCATTACATGGCTTGGGAGGGATAAGGCGAACATGCTCCCTAACATTAGAGATTCTGGTTTACTTCCATTTACATGGCCAGGGAGTCCTTGTGGTTGGGGAATTGTGTCTTAATTTTAGGTGCTTCCACCTATAGCTAATATATAGGTGCCTATGGGAGAGAATGCCACACCATCACTAGATTAAACTTTACAAAGTACTTATGTAGAGAGTTTGATTTGGTCTCTTTGTCCAAAAGACCAGAGCAATCTAGCCTTCTTGACGGGATATATACATCTCAAGGTCTAGATTTACCTTAAGGCTACTTGTTGCCTTCTTATAGCTTTCCTGTGTAGAGACACTAACAGAACCAACAAATTTTTTTGGTCATAACTCTCTGATAAAAACTCAAAAAATATGTTCGTATAACTAGTCAGAAGTACCGGAAGGCATCTGATCTACAAGCCAACCTAGGTAGAATAAGAAAAAACGTCTAGATATAAACGTGCCAAGCCAACCTAGGTAGAATAAGAAAAAACGTCTAGATATAAACGTGCCATCTTTAGAAATGCATTGCTTTCCCATATTTTTAGTGTGCATGGACTCTAAAGTACTCTAAATATGACCTCCTACCACCTAAATTCGAAATTCTATTTCGGGAGATATTTATCTCTTAATAGATCTATTCTTATTTTCTTATTTCTTTTTAGATTTCTGAAACTAATATTTTTACTCTATGACTTTCTTAATGTTTCTAGCCTTATAGTCTCTCTGAAAGTGCACTCTCTTTCTTCTTGAAACTTATATTAAAAGAGAATCGTTACATGGCTTGGGAGGGATATTACATACTACAAGGCGAACATGCTCTCTAACATTAGAGATTCTGGTTTACTTCCATTTAGATGGCCAAGGAGTCCTTGTGGTTCTTAAAGTGCACTCTCTTTCTTCTTGAAACTTATATTAAAAGAGAATCATTACATGGCTTGGGAGAGATATTACATACTACAAGGCGAACATGCTCCCTAACATTAGAGATTCTGGTTTACTTCCATTTAGATGGCGAGGGAGTCCTTGTGGTTAGGGAATTGTGTCTTAATTTTAGGTGCTTCCACCTATAGGTAATATATAGGTGTCTATGGGAGAGGATGCCACAACATCACTAGATTATAATTTACAAAGTACTTATATAGAGAGTTTGAATTGGTCTCTTCGTCCGAAAGACCATAGCAATGTCGCCTTCTTAAAGGGATATATAAATCTCAAGGTCTAGAATTCACTTGAGGAGGCTACTTGTTGACTTCTTATAATTTTCCTGTGTAGAGACCCTAACAGAACCAACAATTTGTTTCGGTCATAACTCTCTAATAAAAACATAGAATATGGTCGTATAACCAGTCAGAAAAACTCGAAGGCATCTCATCTACAAGCCAACGTAGGTAGAATAAGAAAAAACGTCTAGATATAGCCGTAAACGTGCCATCTTTAGAAACATGTTAATTTTTTTTTTAAAGTGTGCATGAACTCTAAATATGACCTCCTATCACCTAAATTTGAAATTCTATTTTGGAACATATTTATCTCTTAATAGATCTATTCTTATCTTCTTATCTCTTTTTAGATTTTTGAAACTAATATTTTTACTCTGTCACTTTCTTAACATTTCTAGCCTTATAGACTCCCTAAAAGTGCACTCTCTTTCTTCTTGAAACTTATATTAAAAGGCTTGGGAGGGATATTACATACTACAAGGCGAACATGCTCCCTAACATTAGAGATTCTGGTTTACTTCCGTTTAGATGGCCAGGGAGTTGTGGTTGGGGAATTGTGTCTTAATTTTAGGTGCTTCCACCTATAGCTAATATATAGGTGCTTATAGGAGAGGATGCCACACCATCACTAGATTAAACTTTACAAAGTACTTATATAGAGAGGAAATATAGCCTTCTTGAAGGGATATATACATCTCAAGGTCTAGAATTTCTCTGAGGCTACTTGTTGCCTCCTTATAGTTTTCCTATGTACAGACCCTAACAGAACCAACAAATTGTTTCGGTCATAACTCTCTGATAAAAACTCAGAATATGGTCGTATAACCAGTCAGAAGAACCGGAAGGCATCAAATCTACAAGCCAACGTAGGAAGAATAAGAAAAAACGTATATATATAGTCGTAAACGTGCCATCTTTAGAAACACATTGCTTTTCCATATTTTAAATGTGCATGGACTTTAAATATGTAAAAGTACTCTAAATATGACTTCCTATCACCTAAATTCGAAATTCCATTTTGGGACCTATTTATCTCTTAATAGATATATTCTTTTCTTCTTATTTCTTTTCAGATTTTTGAAACTAATATTTTTACTCTATCACTGTCTTAACGTTTCAAGCCTTATAGTCTCTCTCAAAGTGCACTCTCTTTCTTCTTGAAACTTATATTAAAAGAGAATCATTACATGGCTTGGGAGGGATATTACATACTACAAGGCGAACATGATCCCTAAAACTAGAGATTCTGGTTTACTTCCATTTAGATGGCCAGGGAGTCCTTGTGATTGGGGAATTGTGTCTTAATTTTAGGTGCTTCCACCAATAGCTAATATATAGATATCTATGGGAGAGGATGCCACACCAACACTAGATTAAACTTTACAAAGTACTTATTTAGAGAGTTTGAATTGGTCTCTTCTTTCGAAAGACCATAGCAATCTAGCGTTCTTGAAGGGATATATAAATCTCAAGGTCTAGAATTACCTTGAGGCTAGATATCTATGGGAGAGGATGCCACACCATCACTAGATTAAACTTTACAAAGTACTTATTTAGAGAGTTTGAATTGATCTCTTCTTCCGAAAGACCATAGCAATCTAGCCTTCTTGAGGGGATATATAAATCTCAAGGTCTAGAATTACCTTGAGACTACTTGTTGCCTTTTTTTAGTTTTTCCATATAGAGACCCTAACAGAACCAACAAATGTTTTCGGTCATAACTCTCTGATAAAAACTTAGAATATGGTCGTATAACCAGTCAGACGAACCAAAAGGCATCTGATCTCTACAAGCCAACCTAGGTAGAATAAGAAAAAATATCTATTTATAGCCGTAAACGTGCCATCTTTAGAAACGCATTGCTTTTCCATATTTTTAGTGTGCATGGACTCTAAATATGTTAAAGTACTCTAGATATGACCTCTTATCACCTAAATTCGAAATTCTATTTCGGCGGATATTTCTCTTAATAGATCTATTCTTACCTTCTTATCTCTTTTTAGATTTTTGAAACTGATATTTTTACTCTATCACTTTCTTAACGTTTCTAACCTTATAGTCTCTCTCAAAGTGCACTCTCTTTCTTCTTGAAACTTATATTAAAAGAGAATCATTACATGGCTTGGGAGAGATATTACATACTACAAGACGAACATGCGCCCTATCATTAGAGATTCTCGTTTACTTCCATTTAGATGGCTAGGGAGTCCTTGTGGTTCGGGAATTGTGTCTTAATTTTAGGTGCTTCCACGTATAGCTAATATATAGCTGCCTATGGGAGAGGATGCCACACCATCACTAGATTAAGCTTTACAAAGTACTTATATAGAGAGTTTGAATTGGTCACTTCGTCCGAAAGACCATAGCAATCTAGCCCTCTTGAAGGGATATATACATCTCAAGGTGTAGAATTACCTTGAGGCTACTTGGTACCTTCTTATAGTTTTCCTGTGTACAGACCCTAACAAAACAAACAAATTGTTCCATCATGATAAAAACTTAAAATATGGTTGTATAGCCAGCTACCACAAGAACCGGAAGGTATTAAATCTACAAGCGAGCATAGGTAGAATAAGAAAAAATGTCTATATATAGCCCTAAATGGGCCATCTTTAGAAATGCATTGCTTTTCCATATTTTTAGTGTACATGGATTCTAAATATGACCTCCTATCACCTAAATTCGAAATTCTATTTCGGGAGATATTTATCTCTTAATATATCTATTCTTATCTTCTTATCTCTTTTCAGAAGCGAACATACTCCCTAACATTAGAGATTCTAGTTTACTTCCATTTAGATGGCCAGGGAGTCCTTGTGGTTGGGGAATTGTGTCTTAATTTTAGGTGCTTCCAACTATAGCTAATATATAGGTGCATATGGGAGAGGATGCTTGTAGATCAGAAGGCATCTGATCTACAAGCCAACATAGGTAGAAGAGAAAAAAACATCTATATATAGCCGTAAACGTGCCATCTTTAGAAACGCGTTGCTTTTCCATATTTTTAGTGTGCATGGACTCTAAATATGTAAAAGTACTCTAAATATAACCTCCTATCACCTAAATTCAAAATTCTATCTTGGGAGACATTTATCTCTTAATAGATCTATTCTTATCTTCTTATCTCTTTTCATATTTTTGAAACTAATATTTTTTCTCTCACTTTCTTAACGTTTCTAGCCTTATAGTCTCTCTTAAAGTGCGCTCTCTTTCTTCTTGAAACTTATATTAAAAGAGAATCATTACATGGCTTGGGAGGGATATTACATACTACAAGGCGAACATGCGCCCTATCATTAGAGATTCTCGTTTACTTCCATTTAGATGGCCAGGGAGTCCTTGTGGTTCGGGAATTGTGTCTTAATTTTAGGTGCTTCCACCTATAGCTAATATATAGCTGCCTATGGGAGAGGATGCCACACCATCACTAGATTAAGCTTTACAAAGTACTTATATAGAGAGTTTGAATTGGTCGCTTTGTCCGAAAGACCATAGCAATCTAGCCCTCTTGAAGGGATATATACATCTCAAGGTGTAGAATTACCTTGAGGCTACTTGGTACCTTCTTATAGTTTTCCTGTGTACAGACCCTAACAAAACAAACAAATTGTTCCGTCATGATAAAAACTTAAAATATGGTCGTATAGCCAGCTACCACAAGAACCGGAAGGTATTAAATCTACAAGCCAGCATAGGTAGAATAAGAAAAAATGTCTATATATAGCCGTAAATGGGCCATCTTTAGAAACGCATTGCTTTTCCATATTTTTAGTGTGCATGGACTCTAAATATGTAAAAGTACTCTAAATAGGACCTCCTATCACCTAAATTCGAAATTCTATTTTGGGAGATATTTATATCTTAATAGATCTATTCTTATCTCTTTTCAGATTTTTGAAACTAATATTTTAAATCTATCACTTTCTTAACATTTCCAGCCTTAGTCTCTCTCAAAGTTCACTCTCTTTGTTCTTGAAACTTATAATAAAAGAGAATCATTACATGGCTTGGGAGGAATATTACATACTATAAGGCGAACATGCTCCCTAACATTAGAGATTCTGGTTTACTTCCATTTAGATAGCTAGGGAGTCCTTGTCATTGGGGAATTGTGTCTTAAGTTTAGGTGCTTCCACCTATAGCTAATATATAGGTGCCTATGGGAGAGGATGCCACACTATCACTAGATTAAACTTTACAAAGTACTTATATAGAGAGTTTGAATTGGTCTCTTTGTCCGAAAGACCATAGAATTCTAGCCTTCTTGAAGCGATATATACATCTCAAGGTCTAGAATTACCTCGAGACTACTTGTTTCCTTCTTATAGTTTTCCTATGTAGAGACCCTAACAGAACCAAAAAATTGTTTCGACCATAACTCTCTTATAAAAACTCAAAATATAGTCATGTAACCAGTCAGAAGAACCGGAAGGCATCTGATCTACAAGCTGATGGAGGTAGAATAAGAAAAAACGTCTATATATAGCCGTAAACGTGCCATCTTTAGAAACGCATTGACTTTTCATATTTTTAGTGTGCATGGACTCTAAATATGTAAAAGTACTCTAACTATGACCTCTTATCACCTAAATTCAAAATTCTATTTCGGGAGATATTTATCTCTTAATAGATCTATTCTTGTCCTCTTATCTTTTTTTTAGATTTTTGAAACTGATATTAAATTACTCTATCACTTTCTTAACGATTCTAGCCTTATAGTCTCTCTCAAAGTGCACTCTCTTTCTTCTTGAAACTTATATTAAAAGAGAATCATTACATGGCTTGGGAGGGATATTACATACTACAAGGCGAACATGCTCCCTAACATTAGAGATTCTCATTTGCTTCCAATTAGATGGCCAGGGAGTCCTTGTGGTTGGGGAATTCTGTCTTAATTTTAGGTGCTTCCACCTATAGCTAATATATAGGTGCCTATGGCAGAGGATGCCACACCATCACTAGATTAAACTTTACAAAGTACTTATATAGAGAGTTTGAATTGGTCTCTTCGTCCGAAACACCATAGCAATCTAGCCTTCTTGAAGGGATATATACATCTCAAGGTCTAGAATTATCTTGAGGCTACTTGTTGCCTTCTTATAGTTTTCCTGTGTGTAGAGATCCTAACAAAACCAACAAATTGTTTCGGTCACATAACTCTCTTATAAAAACTCAGAATATGGTCGTATAACCAGTCAGAAGAACCGGAAGGTATCTGATCTACAAGCCAACATGGGTAGAATAAGAAAAAATGTCTATATATAGCCGTAAATGTGCCATCTTTAGAAACGCGTTGCTTTTCCATATTTTTAGTGTGCATGGACTCTAAATATGTAAAAGTACTCTAAATATGACCTCCTATCACCTAAATTTGAAATTCTATTTTGGAGATATTTATCTCTTAATAGATATATTCTTATCTTTTTATTTCTTTTTAGATTTTTGAATTGATATTTTCGCTCTATCACTTTCTTAACATTTCTAGCCTTATAGTCTCTCTTAAAGTGAACTCTCTTTCTCATTAAAACTTATATTAAAAGAGAATCATTACATGGCTTGGGAGGGATACTACAAGGCAAACATGCTCCCTAACATTAGAGATTTTGGTTTACTTCCCTTTACATGGCCAGGGAGTCCTTGTGGTTGGGGAATTGTGTCTTAATTTTAGGTGCTTCCATCTATCGCTAATATATAGGTGCCTATGGGGAGAGGATGCCACACCATCAATAGATTAAACTTTACAAAGTACTTATATAGAGAGTTTGAATTGGTATCTTTGTCCGAAAGACCATAGCAAGCAAGCCTTCTTGAAGGGATATATAAATCTCAAGGTCTAGAATTACCTTGAGGCTACTTGTTGCCTTCTTATAGTTTTCCTGTGTAGAGACCCTAACAAAACCAACAAATTGTTTGGGTCATAACTCTCTAATAAAAACTCAGAATATGATCGTATATAACGAATCAGAAGAACCAGAAGCAATTTGATCTACAAGCCAACATAGGTAGAATAAGAAAAAACGTCTATATATAGCCGTAAACATGCCATCTTTAGAAACGCGTTGCTTTTCCATATTTTTAGGGTGCATGGACTCTGAATATGTAAAAGTACTCTAAATATGACCTCCTATCACCTAAATTTGAAATTCTATTTCGGGAGATATTTATCTCTTAATAGATATATTCTTATCTTTTTATTTCTTTTCAGATTTTTGAAACTGATATTTTTGCTCTATCACTTTCTTAACGTTTCTAGCCTTATAGCCTCTCTCAAAGTGCACTCTCTTTCGTCTTAAATCTTATATTAAAAGAGAATCATTACATGGCTTAGGAGGGATATTACATACTACAAGGCGAACATACTCCCTAATATTAGAGATTTTGGTTTACTTCCATTTAGATAGCCAGGGAGTCCTTTTGGTTGGGGAATTGTATCTTAATTTTAGGTGCTTCCACCTATAGCTAATATATAGGTGCCTATGGGAGAGGATGGCACACCATCACTAGATAAAACTTTACAAAGTACTTATATAGAGAGTTTGAATTGGTCTCTTTGTCTGAAAGACCATAGCAATCGAGCCTTCTTGAAGGGATATATACATCTCAAGGTCTAGAATTACCTTGAGGCTACTTGTTGCCTTCTTATAGTTTAGAGACCCTAACAGAACCAACAAATTGTTTCGATCATAACTCTCTGTTAAAAACTCAAAATATGGTCGTATAACCAGTCAGAAGAACCAGAAGGATCTAATCTACAAGCCAACATAGGTAGAATAAGAAAAAAATGTATATATATGCCGTAACGTGCCATCTTTAGAAACGCATTGCTTTTCCATATTTTTAGTGTGCATGGACTCTAAATATGACCTCCTATCACCTAAATTTGAAATTGTATTTTGGGAGATATTTGTCTCTTAATAGATCTATTCTTATCTTATTTCTTTTCAGATTTTTGAAACTAATATTTTTTACTTTATCACTTTCTTAATGTTTCTAACCTTATAGTCTCTCTTAAATTGCACTCTCTTTCTTCTTGAAACTTATATTAAAATAGAATCATTACATGGCTTGGGAGGGATATTACATACCACAAGGTGAACATGCTTTACTTCCATTTAGATGGCCAAGGAGTCCTTGTGATTGTGGAATTGTGTCTTAATTTTAGGTGCTTCCACCTTATCTAATATATAGGTGCCTATGGGAGAGGATGCCACACCATCACTAGATTAAACTTTACAAAGTACTTGTATAGAGAGTTTGAATTGGTCTCTTCTTCCGAAAGACCATAGCAATCTAGCCTTCTTGAAGGGATATACAAATCTCAAGGTCTAGAATTACCTTGAGGCTACTTGTTGCCTTCTTATAGTTTTTCTGTATAGAGACCCTAATAGGACCAACAATTTTTTTTGGTCATAACTCTCTGATAAAAACTAAGAATATGGTCGTATAACCAGTCAGAAGGACCGGAAGGCATCTGATCTACAAACCAACCTACGTAGTAGAATAAGAAAAAACGTCTATATATAGTGGTAAACATGCCATCTTTAGAAACGCATTGCTTTTCCATATTTTTAGTGTGCATGGACTCTAAATATGTAAAAGTACTCTAAATATGACCTCTTGTTACCTTAATTTGAAATTCTTTTTTGGGAGATATTTATATCTTAATAGAGCTATTCTTATCTTCTTATCTCTTATCAGATTTTTGAAAGTGATATTTTTACTCTATCACTTTCTTAACATTTCTAGCCTTTTAGTCTCTCTCAAAGTGCACTCTCTTTCTTCTTGAAACTTATATTAAAAGAGAATCATTACATGGCTTGGGGGAGGAATATTACATACTACAAGGCGAACATGTTCTCTAGCATTAGAGATTCTCGTTTACTTCCATTTAGATGGTCGGGGAGTCCTTGTGGTTGGGGAGTTATGTGTTAATTTTAGGTGCTTCCACCTATAGCTAATATATAGGTGCCTATGGGAGAGGATGCCACACCATCACTAGATTAAACTTTACAAAGTACTTATATAGAGAGTTTGAATTGGTCTCTTTGTCCAAAAGACCATAGCAATCTAGCCTTCTTGAAGGGATATATACATCTTGCAGCAATGTGATGAGCTATGGTGGATCAAATACTAGAATCAACATCATTAGAAAAGAGATTAGATGATAATTAAGACGTGATTAGTGAGCAATTAATTGATAGACTAATGTAGGCATGGATGATAAAAAATCAGCAAATTCTCATTAGGCCAATGCCTCAGTTTATAGGGTTTACATCCAAGCATCTAATCCCATTAATTTCTCCTTGATTCACTCCACCTCTTTTGCTTGATTCTCTCCACCTCTTCCCAAAATATCTCCACACCTCCTAAATCTCCTCATGCTACCCTTTATTCTCTTCCATTAGATACTTCTCACCTTTTCACAGCTTCTCTCACATTTACAGATTCTCTTTTATAGCCTCTTGCTTAGGGCTTGTTCCCGCACACACCCTATTCACTTGTATATTTCAACACCTCCCCTCGAGTGAATACTCTTAGCACACGTGGACCCTATACCAAGTTTCCCTTTTACTTGATAGTCCATGAGTAGTGCCTCAAGTCCCTAAACTCATAGTCCTTGACACTCTCTCTCTCTATGTGTCCAAGGCTACTACAAGTGCCCGTGACCTTGACTAAAGTGCTCACACATACATCTACCACATGGCCTACATCATCGGTGGCTCAGAGGTGGTTTTACTCTGTTGGGGCAGGTTACATTAGGTTGCAGGGTTTCTCTCTCTCTCTCTCTCAAAAAAGATGATCTGACTCCACTTCCTTATTAGGAGCCTCCATGAAGTTTGCCGATGTCGTTCCTTCTCCACTGGGTTTGCTGTAGCAGTCTCTTGCCATGTGTCCTGGCTTTCCACAGTTGTGGCAAGTGAAGGTCCTTCCTCCTACTCTGCCTCTTCCTCGTCCTCATCCTCGAGAGAATCCTCCTCAGGTGAAGAATGCTTTTTCTTCTCCAGCTGTTGAGTCCAGCCATTTCTTCTCTTTAACTCTGGTCTCTTGCAAGAGTAGAGCTCCTTCTATCTCGTGCAGCTTCAATTCAGGTACATTCTTTAATGTTTCTACAATGTTTTCATATTCACCTTTATCCACACTCTTCAGAAGCACTGCTAGTGCCTCATCATCTTCTACATTTTTGCCAATAGCTGACAGTAATGCTTTTATATTTATTCAAGCGTGTGATTAAAGGTTCACTTTCCTTCATATCCAGTTTGTAGAACTGCATTAACAGATTTATCTTTGAATTTTTTGCTTGAGTGCCAAATAATTTATTGAGTTCATCCCATGCATCTTTTGCCCATTATATCCCTGTGATGTAATGAATGATTTTATCATTTAAACTGAGTGCAATAAGTCCTAATGCTATTCCTGCTCTTCCACTCATTTTTCCCTCTCATCTCTGGGCATTCATGTCTTCCCTCAACTAGCCCCCATAGATTTTTCCTCATGAGCAGATACATGGTTTTTGTCTACCATGTGTAAAATTGCTCCCCATTAAATTTGGCTATCTCTTGTGCCGTACATGATGATGTGAAGGGGGTCTTACCTCAATCCAATTTTAAGATTCAAGGGTAGTGTCTACCCTTTTACAACTCAATCTGGTGTTTAGGTGATGATTACAACGGATTTATAAGCAACATAAATTCACCAAAAATTACATTAAACCACGGGTAACAAATCTGTACGAAATGGTTGGAGTATTAAACTATCTCCAAATTGTAATCTGAAGTTATAGGGATCTGTATCAGATACCCAATCATTAATTTGAACCCTCAATTGTACCAAAATACAATAATCACTGATTAGCAAATTAATCCTCTGTTTTGTGTACAAAAAACAGAGTATGCGGGGAGTCCAGATCTGGGGCCTTAGAGTTCAAATGAGCTCAAATCCTTTCAAGGACACCAATAGCAATTAGTCTAGTAGAGGATTAAGCCAAGAAACACAAGATTTGACTAAACATTGAATGCTTAATCTCTGTTTTACCAAAGTCACCTGCAGATTTGATGAAGAGCTTGGATCTCACTGTAGACTTGATCAAATCAAAAATTGTCTTCACTAGCTTGTAGAGCACCCTTGAAAACCCCTAGGGCCAAGAGGAATTAGAGCCATTTCATCTGGTGTAGACAAGAACTCCAATTTCTTCAAGAAAAAAGGTGCATGCAGATTTGCGAATTTCGGCAGCTACAGAAGGCGGTTTGGTGCATTTCTTTGATGGGCTGGAGCATGGGGCTTGTGGCTACGTGTGGCTAAAAGCTTGGAGGCTATTGTTAAGCCTAGAGGGAGATCAAGCCCCTCCACTAGCTGGGGGTGTAGAGAGCTTGTTGAAAAAGACTAAAAAAGTGATTATCTCTTAATCCTAATTAGTTAGGTGTTGACAAGATAATGGGCTCATAAATTTGATGGATTCTAGGCTAGGCTCTGATACCATGTTAAATTTGCAACAATGTGATGAGATATGGTGGATCAAATGCTGAGATATGGTGGATCAAATGCTAGAATCAACATCATTAAAAAAGAGATTAGATGATAATTAAGATGTGATTAGTAAGCAATTAACTGATAATTTAATGTAGGCATGGATAATCAAAAACCAGCAAATTCTCATTAGGGCATGGCCTCAATTTATAGGGTTTACATCCAAGCATCTAATCCCACTAATTTCTCCTTGATTCACTCCACCTCTTTTGCTTGATTCTCTCCACCTCTTCCCAGAATATCTCCACACCTCCTAAATCTCCTCATGTGCTACTCCTTATTCTCTCCCAGTAGATACTTCTCACCTTTTCACAGCTTCTATCACATTTATAGATTTTCTTTTACAGCCTCTTGCTAAGGGCTTGTTCTATGTGGTGCGACTGTTTTTACACATAGTGGCTATAATGACTCAGGTTGGTGTCTATCTTTGATTTTCTTAGTTACATGTATGTTAATGTCTCATATATTTTTGCTATATATATCTTATTCATGTTTGCTCTTTCATGTAGACACCACTTACATAGACTACAGACCCAACACTATCAAAGATAGTGTGGAGACTCTCTTTACATATGAAGCATAGGAGAGTGGAGATGCAGCAGATGAGAGCACATATGGGGCCCACTAGAGATAGACACTCTTTGAGGAGATTACGAGGTGGTGCATCATAGAGCATATACTAGGATAACTTCTTCTCACATACTCAACATATTTCTTATAGTCAAGGAAATACTGTCCAAGGAGATGCATAGGTGATCCTTATCTTGCTCTATATCCATGGTCTCCTTCTAAGGTTCAAGTGCAACAATTGTTTTCTAGATACAAGCCCCCAAAGATTCTGTATGAGGATGAGTGATCAGTTTTTTTTCACTCCCTCAATGCAATAGAGGCTTATAAACTAGGATGTGGACATTTTTTCCACCTTTCTTGCATCTCTCTCCAATGGGGTGTGATGGGTGTTGGCAATAAGCCCAACTTGTAGTCCCTACCATTTTCAATTATTTTTCATAGGATATCTTTTAGTTTAAGATCAAAGATAGAATCCACCACCAAATGCCATAAACAGTGATGTTATCCGAGAAATGTATAAGTCACATTGAGTGTACCTATATAAGCACTATGCACAAGCTCATTCTGATCAATGCAATCAAGTTTATTTTATGAATGGCTTACTTATCTTTCCCCCTTAATTTTGGCATGGTATCAGAACTTAGGTCTAGCTCTCTTAGTTTAGGTTCACACCCTAGCAAATGCATTAGGGAGTGATTAGGCATAAAATTTTATTTTCAACTTTGCATTAGTCTTAGGTCTCTTTCTTCAATTCCTTTCATCTCATCACTTTGGCTGTAGAAGGAGGTTTGTGCTTGGTGGAACAATTGCCCAAGAAGTCAAATCGGACCCAAGCTTTATGATAAAGGCTTGGCAATAGCTCACAACAGCTAAGCAAGAGTCACATCAGCAGTGTGTACAACGTCAAAATCAGCAGAAAGAAATCTGTGCCACAGCAGTAGAAAGCAGAGAGCGAGTGCTGCATCGCATAAGCATTGGGCCACTAGGTGCATAAGCACTAGTAGGCACAGTAGCGTAAAGAGAAGAGGGCAAAAGCTTGCCATGAAACAACATCGTGCAACGCGGCTCTGGCTATAGAGAAGCGCGGAATTGTAAGGAAGGAGCGGGCCAACAAGAAGCGCATGCTGCAAATTAGCACGACTGTGTCCTCCAAGCGGCTGCGGCCTCTAAAGAACTGGTGGTGTAGCAACGTATGGAAAGATCTTTCAGTCGGCGCAAGCACGCGATTCAGTGCAGCAAAGCAAGAAATATATGGCCTACAGAGCAAACGAGCGCCGACGATTGGAAGCACTAAGGCGGAGGCCAGCAGTCGCTTAGAAGCCGTCGTCGTCGCCGACCCTGAAAGCCACCAGCGTAGAGAAGGGATAGGTTTCCTTTATTTTATTTTATTTTTTAAGGGAAAAAAAAAAAGAAAGAAAGAAAGAAAGAAAAAAGTGGTGTAAAAGAGACTCTTTTAAGGGCTTGTTTACATGGTTTCCATCAAGTTCCTCATCTAGCAAGAGTTACCTCAAGACAAAAACAAGAAGAGTAAAGAAAAAGCCAATCTTGCCACCATTGTTGACGAGAAAGTAATTTTGTTGGTCCTTTTGATTTTGATGATAAATCCTATGCTTTCTAGTACACTCTTTCTTTTTGGGTTCTAAAACCTTGTCTTTTATCGTACATAACCTTAATTGTATTATGGAGAAGTGTGCACACACCCAATGTTATTAAAGGGGGACTCTATCTCATTCTTGTATCAAGGGGGATTACTAAGGTATAAGCCCATGTATTAAGTGGCTTTCACAAGTTTGGCTTAAGGGAGGGTTTGTTTGGCAATAAGCCCAACTTGTAGTCCCTAGCTTTTTCAATTATTTTATATAAGATATCTTTTAGTCTAAGATGAAAGATGAAATCCACCACCAAATGCCATAAGCAGTGATGTCATCCCAAAAATGTATCAAGTCACATTGAGTGTACCTCTCATTGCTATATAAGCACTATGTACAAGCTCATTTGGATTAATACAATCAAGTGTATTTTCATTATGAAGGTCTCACTTCTCTTTTTCCCTTAATTTTGACACTGGGCTAGATGCCCAGTGTGCAGATATGACATAAACTTGGCCACATACCAAGTGTTGGGCATCGATGATCTCTTCCTTAACACAACAAATCTTGATCCACAGATAGGGTGAACAATCTCTCACACATTATGAAGGACCATCATGTTTTGAGAATGCAGGCTTATCAAGATGATGATAGATGGTGAACATAATCAGACATTTTCAGATTAGCCAAGTGTGGAAATCTTATCTAGTATTAGTGTGGTGTGAACATTGTCACTTGTATCTATTTGTAACATGTTTATACTTCTTGAAAGGGGAGTTAGAGAGAATGTTGATCCCTAGATCTCTCTCATGATAGGGAGTCTACATTCCATCATAGTACTTTTGTTCATTCATGTAAATTACTCTTTTAGAGGCATTTCATAATTGTTTATGTTAACTTTTTTTTCTGCCTCAATTTTATCTTTGTAATTTATGAGTGTACGATTGATCTTGATGATTATTTATGTTTTGTTGATGATGGCTCCAACTAAGTGTTGTTGATGATGGATCCAACTAAGTGTCTCTTTTATATTCGTACAATCTTTGTTTTTACATTTAAGTTGTTATTTGTTTTTCCTAGGATGGCCCTTCACACCATGCCATCAAATAAATCAAACATTATCTATTGATGATTTTTGTGGAGCATGTATGGATGGTGATTGGTCAGATTTTGCCTCAAGAGGATGGATAGAGACACAGATACAGACAGTTCTCTCTCTTGAGCATCCTTCACGTCCAGTGTTGTTCGATGAGCATGTTGGTCCTGTGTTCTTGGCCAACTATAATGAGCTGAAATTTTTTGCATTTGTCATAATTGTCACATTGAGGGAAATAGGTGAGGCGGTAGACTACTATCTCATGAATTACAATAGGCCAAAGTGCATTCTTGACCAAGACACGACAGATGATCATGGTTTTATGTTGATAGCCACATCATGATTATGGTAGGTTGGCTCTACCAGAGAATATCGGACAACATTGTTAGGGGAGTCTTGAGTTCTAGTAGTGGTGATAGTGGGAGTTAGAGGAATTTCCATTAGTGCTTGTGCGAAACAAAGATCTTGCTCGCATTTTTTACTTCTAATGGATGACCATGAGTGCATTTTTTGAGCATTTTAGAGCTAGAGAGGGTGTTGATGCCTAGATCTCTATCACAATAGGGAGTTTACATTCCATCATAGTACTTTTTTTCATTTCATGTTTGTACTTTTAGAGGCATTTCATATTTGTTGATGTTGACATTTTCTTCTACCTCGATTTTATCTTAATGCTTTATCAATGTGATTGATCTCAATGATTATTTATGATTTGTTGATCATGTCTCCAAATAAGTGTCTTTTTCATGTTCATACACCATGTTTGTTTTAAGATTTAAGTTGTTATTTATTTTTCCTAAGATGGTCCCTCCCACATGCCTACATAGCTAGGTCACACCATGCCATTAGACCAATCAAATATTGTTCGATGTTGATAAAACTTTGCAAGCATGTGGGGGAGTCCCCCCACATGCTTGTAAAGTTTCATCACCATAAGATAATATTTGATCCCCTTCCACATTCTTGCAAAGTTTCATTACCATCTGTCCCCCCACATGCTTGCAAAGTTTCATCACCATAAGATAATATTTGATCCCCTTCCACATTCTTGCAAAGTTTCATTACCATCTGATGATGTTTAATTGGTTTGGTAGCACCCAGTGTGCATTTTTCAAGTCTCTTAGTGCTCAGGAGGCCTTGAGAAATCCAACTCTTTCCCATGCCATTATACCTAAGCATCATTGGATGGTGATAAAACTTTTCAAGCATGTGGGGGGGACCTCACCCCCATGGTTACAAAGTTTCATCACCATCGAACGATGTTCAATTGGTCAGATAATGCCCAGTGCACATTCTTCAAGTATCTCAGTGCTCGAGAGGCCTTGAAAAATCCCACTCTTCTCCATGCTATCGTACCCAAACATCATTGAATGGTGATGAAACTTTGCACGCATGTGGGGGAGACCTTCCCACATACTTGAAAAGTTTCATCACCATCGAACAATGTTTGATTGGTCATGTAGCATGCAGTGCACATTTTTCAAATCTCTTAGTGCTTGAGAGGCCTTGAAAAATCTTGCCCTTCCTCATGACATCACACCTAAACATCATCTGGATATGGTGATAAAAGTCCATCCCACACATGCTTACAATTTATAGGCTTTGAATAAGCTAATGGACTAGCCCACTCTACTGGTCAACCAGGACTTGGATAAAACCCATGATTAATGATGCAACCACCACCGACACAGGTCTTCAGATCTTACCTTGGACTACATCTTTTGTCTATTGGAGTTATTATGTTGCTTAACATGCTTATGTAGTGATTGTAGATTTGCGGTAAATCTTTATTATGGTATTAGAGCCATCCTGCTTGATAACTCTCTCTATGTGAGGAGTTGTTTTAGCTCTTGGTCAAGTCCTTTATGAAGCATGTTTAGCTATTGGTTGAGCTCTTTATGATTCTTGTTTGGGTAGGAGTTAACTTTGTCTTAAGTTCCTAATCTATATTTTGAGTAGGATTTATCTTTGTGTGAGTAGTATCCTATGTGGGGCTAATTGAATGTTTATGTCCACATTCTGCTTCTTGTCTCTCTAATCATGCTCTTTAATCCTATGAGGCTTATATAATAAAAAGCATTATTGGTAATCTTTCCCTAAGCACTCTCTAAGTTTTGTAGAGAGAGAGAGAAGGAGAAATGCTAATATTATATATGTTAAATCTCTAGTGTTTCTATGTGAGGCATTCAAGATTCTCTAATTTCTAGAGAGAGAGTGACAGAGATAGAGAGAATGAAAAATTCAAAGCTTCTACTACTTTGAGTGAGAAAGCTTCTCTTAGAGAGAGAGAGAGAGAGAGAAAGAGAGAGAGAGAGAGAGCTTCTCTCGATCTTTATATTCTCACATTGACCTTAGCCTACAATTTATGTGAGTATACTTAGCCTGGCAATCTTGATCTGCTTTCGATGGCCTCTTGCAAACATGCTCTAGTTGTTCCCATCCATCCCACTCTATGTGCTAGCTTGTTACGTACTTGGGGCTTGGAACAATTCTTTAGCTTCTCGAGTAAGGATTTCATTTTCCCAAGTCTTCATTCTTTGCATTGTCCTTGTTGGGGACACTGTAGATGCTCTAATTTTGAGTTGCAGCAATTTATTAGTTTGTTGCATTAGCTTTTGGCCTTTTTTTTCCCATTGTTACACAATATCCGGAGTCATCTTGTATACAAAGTCTACAAATTCTTTGTCCTTCCTCTTGGAAGTTGGAGCTAAATTCTTACATGTATAGCTCAATTTTCCTCTTTAGGGTCATGGCCTCTCTTCTTTAATCTTTCAAACTTTCCTTTTGGATCATTTGATATTTTACAAGGAATCCCCTAACATAATCAAGCATGAGAGAGAGAGAGAGAGAGAGAGAGAATATTATCATAACTATTGTCAACATGATAATCTAAAGAGGGTGGATGGTTGTTTGTTGCACTCTTTCCTATTAAAGGTGCACATAATGTTTAAAATCTATGGATGGCACATACTTTGTTGTGCCTTATCCATTTTTTGTCATGATTTTTGAGACAAGTGAATCCTTGAAAGGGAAATAAATTTGTTTCAAAACATCATAAAATATTATATTAAATTATATGGTTACCTTGAAGGACACCATGAAAATTTTGTGCTTGGTCTCTCTCTCTCTCTCTCTCTCTCTCTCTCTCTCTCTCTCTCTCTCTCAAAGATTGTATTTTAATTTTCTTCAAGTTCCATGAGCTTAGAAGCATTCTAGTGTCTATGATAAGCCATCTGGCATACTTTAACTATTCCTAGTGACCAAATTACATTGTAAAGATATTGAATATGGTGAAATTATAGGAATCATAGGCGAGGTTTTACCTCTGAGGAGTTGAGAGAAGCTTTCAACTATTTAAAGTTATTATTCTACCTCTTCAACTTTCCTTAAATTAGTTTAAGATTTTTGTTTGTATCATGGCACATGCACACACACTTGAGCTAGTCATCATGCACACACACACACACACACACACACACACACACACTTGAGCTAGTCATCATACAGTGGAAATTCTTTTAAATAATGAGAAACATGTTAGAGTGGAAAATCATGTAACTATTCTTGAGGTGTGTTGATGACTATAAGGTATGGTGGATTACCACATATTCAAGAACATGGGAAGCCAAAGAGCTATATATAAGGTGTGGTGGCACCTTGTCGTATATATCTCCTCCGCACATCTTTTTCATGGAGGTGCATGACTTGATGGAAAATAATCCCTTATGAGCCCCAGTCTAGGGCGAGTCATCTAGGGTTCCACTCTAAGCATCCAAGGTCACGTTATATGTGGCAGTTGGGTGATGGCCTCTATTACACCACCAGCATGTACACAAGAAGAAGACACAGTGGGATCAGAATTTGGGGACACTAGGATCCTAGCACTAAAGGCACCAATCAGACCTACACTTTTCCTCACCCCTCCGGTTGATTGCTCTAGGCACCTCAAAATCCTCGTAACCTCCCTATCTAGTCCAGCTACCGCCTCCAGTTGTCCTCCTAGTTCACCACAAACCTCCAAAACCTCGAAACTTTCCCCTTAAAGCATCTCCTAACCATAGCTGACATTCTCCTATGTGTCAGATATCACTTCAATACCCTCTAGACACTCAAACCAAATAAGAATCCTACCTTGTGGACACTCATATGACTTTCACCTGTGACTGTAGCTATCATAGCAACATTGTTTAGACCACTAACCTGTCTGACTATTGAGATTGCTTGATAGTAGACTGCTCAGACTGTTAGACTTGGCTCACAAACATTTCTCACCCACTCAAACAAGCCAAGGCAAGCCCTCTACATCATCAATAGATCTTTCTGATGTCTACCCTTACACAAAATTAACTCTGTACCTTTTCAACAAATGCTAATTGAGTAAGCATTGACTTAGAACTAGCTTCCTTAGTCTTCAAAAAAACTAACACATACAAGCCTCTATCCTCAAGAACTCAACCTAAATAACAATCTCATCACAACAAAAACATCATAATAATAGATAATATCCAAACTCCCTATCAGCTTCAGATTGACAAAAGACAATAGCGTCTCAACAACACTGAGACATGGGGCCCATACAAGATATGGAAAAACCAAGAAAACATAGAGATTCTTCAGGAACCAACATCAAAAGTCTCTGTAGCCTGACACTGCAAGTCTCCTCCTTCAAACGAACCAAGGAAGAGTTAACCAAAATGTTGATTCGATCCAAGTCTCTAACAGAGCTGCATCTTAGGAATCCTAGGGAACACACCTGTTGCATGACAAATGAAGATTAATACAAGGATGCAACAAAAAAGATACTTAGGGCTCTTGTAAAGAGTTCCACTTTGTAGATGAATGTGGGAGAGGGCTTGACAATAATCCCACATGGGAACTTTTGGGAGTTCTAGAATTTTTGTATAAAAGGTGGCTCATTTGAGAGCATGGACACATTGGGCAAACTCATGTTTGAGCTCTCTTAAGACTAGCTCTCCCTCTTCTTCCATAGAGGTGCAAGCTCTTCTCACTCCCCATCTACATTGTTGTAAGTTCTATTCTTTTGTTAATTCAATGCAATGAGTTGATATTTGTCTCTCTTCTTTTGTCAATTCTCTAGTATGCATGTTTCTTATTGATAGCTTCAAGAGTTGTGTGCATGCTAGGGAAATGAGTATTTGAGAATGAAGAATGCTTGATCTTGTGTAAGCAATAGCTAGGCTTTCTTCTTGTTTGGATGTATGGATGAATGGAATGTGGAGTTGAGTGAGCAATAGCAAGATTGAGCTTGAGTGTGTGTTGAGTCTATGTCAATAGTAGTAGTTTTCTTAGCATTCTCTCCATCAAATGGATAAGCTTTTGTGCACCGGTACGGGTTGAATCCCTAGCTCCGAAAGGGATGCAAATCCCATTGGATTGAGCTAAGTGTGGATCATACTACTCTTGCTACAAGTGAGAGAGTTTTTCCGTCTCTCCATTGGCGCCGCTGCCGGGGAGAAGACTCAAAACCGGTTGAGAAGCTTGCATTACTACCACTATTTCTTTTTGTTTGAGGTTTAGGGCATTGAGTGTGTGATCTCAAGGGCACCTTGTGTGTTTTCGTTTTTTTGATGAGAAGCAAGAAAAAAATTTAAACCCCATTGCGGTTGAGTAATTCCGTTTAAGTACTTTCTGTTTTTGTATTTTTGTTGCAAGTTGGCGAGAGATAGGTAGGAAGTAGTGAAGTGGCTTTCTTTCCTATACTGTTTTGTTGTTTTGTAGTTTTGTGGGGAGTCGTCGCAGCAAAGAAATAAAAATATATATATATATATATATATATTTATTCGCAGAAGCGTTGTAGCTGTGGGTGGCTGGCTTATACCTTGCAGTGCGGGCGGCCGGCTGAATGTTGAGGTGAAGGTGGCTGCAGCTGGAAGGAGAAAGCGCAGTTGAAGGCGAAGGTGGTGTGGCTGGGTGGCGTGTAGAAGCTGTGGAAGACGGCCAAACATCAGATATATATATATCTATATATATATATATATATATATATACACGATTGAAGCGCAGTTGAAGGCGAAGGTGGCCGTGTGGCGTGGAGGAGCAGTTGAGGCGGCCGGCAGAAAGAAGCGAAGAAGTGGAAGCACTGAAGCGCAGCAGAACGTGGAATGTCTGCAACTGAAGCGAGTGTCTGCTGCAGCCTGTATAGTGGGTGAAGCGCTGCATCGAAGCCGAGAGTGAAGGAAAAGGCCGGCGCTGCTCTGCAGTGGAAGTCGGCTGCAGGAGTGGTAGCTGTGTGCAGTGAAGGTGGGCGCAAGCGAGCTGCAGCTAGGAAAGGCAAGGAGGCGTCGATACGGCTGAAAGCAAGGAGGCGAGGAGGTGGCAAGCGGCGGCTGCTCTGCTGCCGTAGAGCGGCCGGCAGAAAAAAAAGGCTGGAAGAAGGCCTGTAGACGAAGCAAGCGTGCAGCAGTGGGCGAAGCAGTAGAAGACGACGTGCAGCTGGCAGAAGACCACATGCGCGCCGGCGAAGAATCCGGAAGCCGAGCGGTGGAAGATAAGGTAAGTGCACTTTTCAATTTTTTTATTTTTTATTTCTTTTATTTAGTTTTTTATGTTTTTTTGTATTCTTAAATAAAAAATAATCATAATAAATATAAAAAACAAAAAAAAATATTTTTTTTTAAAGAAGGGAAAAAAAGGAAAAAGAGATAAAAAAACAATTAAATATTTAAGAAAAAAAGAAAAAGAAAGAAAGAGAGAATAGAAAGAAAGAAAAAAAAATTTAAAAAAAATATTTTTTTTAAAAAAAAGAAAAAAAAATTATTTTCGTATTTTGAGTCTATTTTTCATTTCTTAAATTTTTATAAAATTTTGCATAATTAAAGTAGCTTGTATTTTTTATTTTTTTTAGAATTTTAGTAAATGATGCATAATTAGTAAATTCATATTTTTTGTAATTAGGCACGAAATTTATTAGTTTAAAAAAACAAACAAACAAAAAAACCAAAAAAAAAACAAAAGAAAATAAAAGAAAATTTATATTTAAATTTTTTTTTATAAATTTAGTGTTTTTTAGGAGTCTATTTTTTTGCATAATTTGTAATTCTTCATTTTTTAATTTTTGCATAATTAGTGTAACCTGCATTTTTTATTTTTTTTGTAACTTTGTGCATAATTAGTATTTTTTAGTGTGATTCATAACTTTTGTGTAAATTTTTTTTAAAAAAAGATAAAAATCATAAAAACATAAAATCATTAAAGAAAAAAAAACATTTAAAAATAAATAATAAAAAAATAGGATAGATAGTTACGCCACACATACCCATTTTTAGTTGCCTTTAGTGGTTAGGTAGGGTAAAAATATATATATATATATATATATACATATATATATATATATATATATATATATATATATATCAAAAAAACAAAACACAAAAACCAAAACCAAAAAAAAAACCAAAAACAAAAACAAAACAAAAACAAAAACAAAACAAAAACACATAAAACCAAAAAAAAAATTTTGACCTTATGCAATTACGGTCGGGACGTCTTGTAGATTCTGCCATAGGGCCTAGGGCACCTTCTAGAGTACCTACGCAAGAAAGTGGGACCCAATCGGTAGGCAATTTGGCAGATATTGCTGAAACCTTGTCTGAATCCCAATCCGATACCCTTTCCTCCAGAACAACTAGTTCATTGTCCATGGACAATCTAGGGCCGACAAATAGTCATCCCGTAGCCCCAAATAGAACACACACAAGATCCTTTAATCCATTTGAAGCCGACACCATGGGGTTAACACTCAATGTGAGACTCCAATATGTCTACACAAATGCTCAAGGAGCTGAGATCTTTAGGGATCCACAACAACGGTATCTTGTTAAGATCGCCGACATTTTCTCAGAACTTGATAGAGCACCTCTCGTCAATGACCAGGGTAACATGTACATGGGTGGAGATGGTGTTCGCTACGAAGTCACCTACCATCCAGAAAAGGTAGACAAATTAGGGGAGCTCTCTAAAACCGAGTTCTTAGACTTATCAGAACTTTCCAGAGCAAGGGAGTCGAGAGATGACTGGCTCATCGAGCCGGACATGCCTGGACCCTCCAATGCCCAGTCCTCAAAGCCATCCATAGATGATTTACTTCTTGTAGATCTAAATTTGGAAAAGGATAGGAAAGGCAAGTGTAAACTGGATCAGGGGGCTAAATGCCAATGGGAGTTTGTACGACAAATTCCTGTGACAAAGGTCTTACAAGATGACCCACTTCAAGAGGTCTATAAGGACTCGTTAGAGGGATATTATGCCACAACTAAATTGCCACAGCTAGATCTTCCTCTAGCTCATGTGGTGGTAGTTGAGAAGCGTGCAGGACACATGAACAGAATAATTGATAAATGGGCCAATGAATACCGAACCTTAGATTGGAAAGAGATTAGGGAACTCACGTGGAAAGGACAACCATTATTTATGGAAGTGTTCTCAACAAATACAGCCAAACCAGGAGAGACAGCCTTTCTTGGAGAAACTGTTGCTCCTCCCCTACGAGAGTTCACTAGAGAGGGACCTTCAACATCTAAGTGGACCACTGCTAGTAGCCCAACTCTAGCACCAAGATATCGTCCTACACCAAATGTGCGACCACAGGTCACACCACACCATCTTTCTCACTATAACAATCGGAGGATAGGGGAGCCAACTCGGCCTCCCATAAATGCACCTCCTGAAATGCGGGTGACAAGATCTTTGGAAGGGTTTGGTGAGGCTGGTAATAGGGTACCCACACCAATTTTGGAAACATGTGGACCATCTTTCCAAAGAGAGGAACAATTCCCACTGAGAGTGAGAGGCCGTAGGCCCTACGATGAGTATTCACGACAAGTAAGGCCATCAACTCTTCAGAAATTGGTAAAGAAGTATGAAGGGTCGGGAGATCCATACGACCATGTAGCAGCTTTTAGGCAAGCAGTTCGAGCTGAGCAAGTGGCTGACAAGCATACTCAAATTGAAGGATTTGGGCTCACTCTTGAAGGAAAAGCCCTCGCTTGGTTTCAGGCATTAGAGGCTTCAGACAAAACTTCTTTACGAGTTTTGGAAGAGAGATTCATTGCTGCTTTTTCCTTAATGGGAATTCAACATGACACGGTAGCACACATCTACTCTTTCAAACAAGGCGAGAATGAGAGTGTTAGAGACTGTGTAAATAGAATGAAGCAGTACATTAATCGTTGCCCAGAAGATGAGAAGCCCGCACAAAGTCGATTAATTTCTCTCTTCTTAAAAGGCCTCAAAAATTCGACACTGCATACACATCTCTATGCGAAGAAGCATACAAGTTTCAATGAGTGTTGCCATGATGCTATGGATTTCACCGATAACTTCAAGTTCCAAGATGGTTCTGGCCCGGAGGTGAAACCTAGAAATCAATGGGGTGATGACCAAAGTTCAGGGTCTAGCGCGCTAGTAAATCCTGACCAGATAGCTAACCTAGTACTAAGGAGATTAGGACAAACCTATCGTCCACCCATGCAGCCACAACAACAGCAGCAGAGAATGAGGAGTGTACTTCCTACAGGCCCTCATCTTTGTGGAGCATGTGGCAGTGACCATAAAACTGAAGAATGTAATACCTTTTCTCCTCTAGTCACAAACCAACCCACAAAGAAGTGGTGCCAAGCCTGTGCTTGGAACTTTACTCATACCACACAGGAATGTACTCGCATTGCGAGAATGAGACAGGAACGTGAGCAGCCGAGGGGTGGAGTGGCTCCACAAATGTATCAACAGTATACTAATTTTGAACGTAAGCCACCGATGACACAAGAGCAAGCACGACCTGTTCTTGGTGCTCAACCTCCTGCTCCAGGAACTGCTCCTGTAAGGGTTGTGGACTATGATATTTCAAATATGTGTAGAGACTTGGTAAACCCAGGCTATGTGGAGGAAGAATATGTATCATATTCATCCAAAGAAAATATCTTTGAAAGTCCTACATACCCAAGCCCAGCACTGGACACTCAACCAGGGGAACAAAACTCTTTAATGTTGCTAGGCGGCTACCAACCTAGGACTCCAGGCCCCTCAGGTCAATGTGGCAGCCAAGGAAAGTAGAGGCCAAACCAATGGGCCCCTGTTATGAGTGCGGAGAACCCCATTGGGCTCATGATTGTCCACATCGCTCAAGGCAAGCATCTCGATCCAATATAACAGTACAACAGTTTCCACCAATTGAAAGATATTGTCTAGGGTGTTGTGTAGAACACTTCCCAAAAGACTGTCTGCTGAAACCACATGAGGAAGGCTCCTCTCAACCAAAGGTCTCACTCAACCTTGTAGGTGCAGTTCCATCGCCACCTTCATCTGAGAATGATGATGTTGTGCCACTTAGAGTCATGACTAGATCACAGACACGAAATGCAGAAATGCAAACTGATGAGACACCTCGAACTAGGGATGCAAAGACAAATCTAGTGGACAAGACCCTACAGTCCAATAGAAAAAAGACCACTAGGAGGAAGAAGAACCGAAGCAAACAAACTAAAAGTACATCCACTAGTTCTCAAGAAGCCTCTAAACAAAACATGAGGGATAAAACTTTTACTTCCCAAGAAGTGCATGAGGAACATCAACCTCAACCTGGGCCTAGTGTTAAACAAGATGAGGCTAGTACGACTGAGGATAGTTCTGGGGGTTCTGTTTTTGTGGATAAAGTGAATGAGACTCTAGAGGCCATCATTGATGCTCATAGAAGTCGCATTGCAGCTTTATCTGAGCTACCCAAGAAGCTTCAAGAATACCCAAACCCTCGTGAGGAGAAGACCAATCTAGCTGTACATCAGCAACTCATTAGGGAAGCTCAGTCAATACTTGAGGGACCACCACCACCTATTCCTTGGGGCCCAACCTCTCTTAAGCCAACATTAGAAACCATACCAGAAGTGTCGTCAAGTCAAGAAATGAAAAGTGAACTCATTTCACAAGCTCATAGCGAAAGGTCTGCACCAATTGACACCCAATTGAAAGGGGGTAATCTGCCACCACCTAGCATTGTCTTCCCATGCAATGATGAAGTTATTGATGCTAATGAGGACATGGCAAATGAGATGTGGGCTGCAGTTCATGAGAAAGTTAATGAGAACATGTCTTCTATTAGTTCGCCTCCATTTTCTGAGGTGGATTTTACCAGAGGCACGAAAAACAAATTTAGACACCCAAGCATCCAGGAGGAAGTTCAAACAATTGTTTCTCCTAGAAGTAAGCATACAATGAAAACCTTACCATCATATCTGGGAGAATATGAGAACTGTTCTCAAACCTTGAGGATACCCTCCATGCATAAAAGGTTGACAAAGGAGAAAGATATGAGTATGGTGCAGGCTATTTTGTCAGCACCAGTGGCTTGTACCTTACCTTTGCTTGATTTGATAAAAATTCGACCTGAGTTGTGGAATGATATTGCCACATGTTTGTCAGAGCAGGTATTGCTACAAAAGGGTCACCATGAGTGTACTATACACCCCGAGACAAAACATGTTATGCCAGTTCCTATCAACAAAGTAGGAAAATTTTGTGAAGACGATCAGGGAAATGCTACCCTCCCATTAGAAGTGCGAAAAGTATCTTCAACTGCAATACTTGATAGTGGTGCAGGAGTGGGCATTGTGACAAGGTCCATTTGGGAAAAGTGGGGCAAACCAGCTATTAGGAGTACAAGGATGCGCTTGCAGCTAGCAGATGGAAGCTTAGAACATCCCCTTGGGCTGCTTGAGAACATAATGGTCACCACATGTGGGATTGAATATGAGCACACCTTTGCAGTAGTGGATTTTGGAAAACATCCAAACTATGAAGTGATATTGGGTAGACCATTCATGCGACAATTTAAAATGATTCAAGATTGGGGATACAATTACTTGTACCTCCGACATGATTCTGTCATCACAAGGGTCAACCTAAGGAATCACTCATATCGTGATGTAACAAGGTCTCCAATAGATGAGTTTGATTCTGCTTCATCTGAGGGCTCAAGAGTTACATTGTCCGATGGACGAGAAGATCTGTGGATGTGTGGAGCCTCATGTAGGGATTTCAACACTGAGAGACTTAAGGGTAATCGAAGTGTATCAGACGAAGCATACATTCCACAACCCTTCCCTGAGCATTTAATTGATCCACTAGAATGGAGCCATGTCCTTGCAACATTATCGACATGTGCTTTACCGAAGCCAATTCAATTCTGTGACTCAGATGGATATGATATTATTCCTATACGAATGGTACAACCACGTGCCCTTCTAGATGATTTGTACTATAGGGATACATCCACAACAGCATTGCATGTTAAGGAAGTCTCTGCTACTCCACGAGCTTTATCGTGTCAAAGGGGTAATGTTTCTACCTTACCCAACCCACAATCAAAATCTGCTCTTGAAGCTCCAAAACAAATGATGTGGATAATTGATGAGTACTCAAGTGAGGGCCATGGCTGGCATGTTCCAACTACTCTAGTTGCTGCTCAAAGAAGGCCAGGCAAGAAGGAATTATCAATGTGGCTACCCAAAGATGCGTACAAACTTGAACCATCTAGTCCAGTTGCTAAGCCTCTTAAGAAGCACATCATTTCCAAGCCCAAACCTCGGATTGTTAATCGATGGGTCCCAAAACATGTTCTTAAAGTACAAGGCTATTATGAGGGTGCAACAGCAATTTGGCTTCCAAAATGCCATGCTTTGACAGGGGTAAAAGAGTGTTTCAGAAAGATTCAAAAAGCCACAATTGATTGTCCATATCAGTGGGTGCAAAAGAAGTCAACACAAAATCTTCAAGAAAGGAAAGGTGGCTGTGATAGCACCTACAAATCTACTTGTGTTGATCTTCCTAAAACATGTAATGAGTCACCAGTTGTCCCAAATTCTCCTTGTTACACAATTCCACCATCAACTGGTGTACCTAAGACACATCCAACTCCAAAGGAGTCTCATTTGAGCATAGATTCTAGCATTTCAATGCCTAAATCCTCTTATCTTGCTCAAATTCCTCGACAATTGATAAAATTCCCACCCAAGAAGGACATACCTAAAACCAAAGATAAGGCATTAGCACTACAAATGAAGCTCTTTGGTAGATCAATGTTTGAATAGTGTGGTGCCTTACGCCTTTAAAGGATTATGTTCTTTTTGAGATAATCTCCACCACCAGCGCAAGGGTAAGTTCAACGACTCCACAATAAGATCGACAAGCCAGGGCACTTTTC
This sequence comes from Cibotium barometz, assembly GCF_041138505.1. Classification (NCBI taxonomy): domain Eukaryota; kingdom Viridiplantae; phylum Streptophyta; class Polypodiopsida; order Cyatheales; family Cibotiaceae; genus Cibotium; species Cibotium barometz. The sequence goes on along the minus strand of NC_141085.1, from coordinate 32,265,209 downwards.
TCCCACTGGGTTTTTTCCCTCGGCTATATTCGGTGTTTGGCACCAATGGCAAATTTTATTTTTTTCTTTTCTTTTCGTGTTTGTTAATAAAAATTTTGCAGAAATCTCCGTAAAAAACAAGAGCATCAAACACGCCCCAATAGTCCACCTATCGTGCAAACAAATTAGGAAGGGGGGAGACATGCTACGCTTACAAAGATCAAGGAGGAGCAATCTGCACAAAATCAGCAATGCATCAATGCAAACGAACAACATCAACAGGGCACTACAACAGGTGTATTCAAATCTTAATCTTTACTTCTTTTTGTGCTCTTATCTTTCGAATATATGGTTTGCATGTTCACACAATGTTGGCTGGTTTAAGTTTTTGATTAGTTGTTAAAATATGGTGAGTGAATTCTAGAGTCTTAGAAGACTTAGGAAAAGATATTTCTATCTAAAGACAGTGTAGGATATATACCAAGGGAATATGCTAAGTTCTTATGCTTTCAAGGTATATTAGTTATCCCTAGTGGTGGCTACCTCTTAGATATGAGCTGGGTGCTAGGAGTAATAAAAATTTATAAAAAAATTATACCCTAAAAAAATATATATCCAAAGTAAATTGAGACATGACGTGTCTACAGCCATGAGAAATGCTTGGTAGGACCTGGGGTTGTCTTAGCACCTTGGGGCCGATGCCTTGGTTTCCATGGGGTGAACACTGATGTCTACAAGCTTCAGAAAAAGACCTTTGAGGAATCTATCGCCTTGATGGATGTTGGTAGGACTCTGGGGTACACTATGGGCCCTCGAAATCGATGCCCTCATCTTCAAGGGGTACTCCTTAGGTCATAAAAGAAAGAAAAAGGGTCTGTCGTCCTTGAGATACTTAGCGGTCTTTAGATTCTCTTGGCGGAGGTCTCTGGGCCATTGCTTGGGTCTCTTTGGGATAGAACCTTAATCTTTATCACCTTCTACACACATATTAAAAAAAGAAAAAAAGAAAAAAAAAAGCAAAAAGAAAAAGAGAGTTCCAATCACCTTTGCTCAAATTTAGGAGTAGGTTTGCCACTTAGGAATAACTTAAATACTTGTAGGACATTGAGACTGCGGTCATAACCGGCGGTGTACAAAGCACACTTGCCTTTGCATAGCACTATCTATCACTTAAGTCTCACTTTGACTAGTCTTTACTCACCTATTTTAGTACTCATTAAAACTTTAATCAGCCTTGCACTTATATGTTCACGTGTGAAATTATCATTGCTGGTTTTTCTTTTCTTTTTTTTTTCTTTTTTTTTTTTCAATAAGAGACTTTACTTGTATCCATTGTTTTTTTGTTGCAGCTCTTGCTACTACCGCGCTCGAGGACGTGCGCAAAATAGGAAGGGGGGAGTGTTGCATGACAAATGAAGATTAATACAAGGATGCAACAAAAAAGATACTTAGGGCTCTTGTAAAGAGTTCCACTTTGTAGATGAATGTGGGAGAGGGCTTGACAATAATCCCACATGGGAACTTTTGGGAGTTCTAGAATTTTTGTATAAAAGGTGGCTCATTTGAGAGCATGGACACATTGGGCAAACTCATGTTTGAGCTCTCTTGAGACTAGCTCTCCCTCTTCTTCCATAGAGGTGCAAGCTCTTCTCACTCCCCATCTACATTGTTGTAAGTTCTATTCTTTTGTTAATTCAATGCAATGAGTTGATATTTGTCTCTCTTCTTTTGTCAATTCTCTAGTATGCATGTTTCTTATTGATAGCTTCAAGAGTTGTGTGCATGCTAGGGAAATGAGTATTGGAGAATGAAGAATGCTTGATCTTGTGTAAGCAATAGCTAGGCTTTCTTCTTGTTTGGATGTATGGATGAATGGAATGTGGAGTTGAGTGAGCAATAGCAAGATTGAGCTTGAGTGTGTGTTGAGTCTATGTCAATAGTAGTAGTTTTCTTAGCATTCTCTCCATCAAATGGATAAGCTTTTGTGCACCGGTACGGGTTGAATCCCTAGCTCCGAAAGGGATGCAAATCCCATTGGATTGAGCTAAGTGTGGATCATACTACTCTTGCTACAAGTGAGAGAGTTTTCCGTCTCTCCATTGGCGCCGCTGCCGGGGAATTTGAGCAAGATAAGAGTTAACCAAAATGTTGATTCGATCCAAGTCTCTAACAGAGCTGCATCTTAGGAATCCTAGGGAACACACCTCCTATAAGATCCTCTGCTTCCTCTACATTCTCAGCTCTGGATGACTCCACGCTTCCTCACTGTACTATATTTCTGTCTTCAAACTTCAACACCTATAGGAACTCACTTCACTGCAGTCTCACCTCTACTCGGCTCTCTGGTTGGTCTCTCTTAGCCACACCTCTTATCTCTGTTCCTTTTTCTATCTCTCCCGCCCTCTTGAGCTCATCAGCATCCTTGATTCTTCAAGAATGATGCGAAGCCAGTCTTCCTTGTGTTGCCATGTGCCTTTTATTGTCATTAGTGCACCTACACGTTATCCATTTTCTTGCCATGTGTCGATTCTACCATCATGGATCGACTATATAGCATCACACATCTTGCATCCATCTATACATTGGATTTAGGAGGGGCTTGGGATTTCCCTCACATATAGCCCACCCCTTGGATGAAACACATTCATGTGTTTCATATCACTCTTTTATCTCAAAATTTCTCTATTTCACAAAACACTCCATTTGACTTTATTAAGTGTATCAACAGTAGCATCCAACTCTTCAAAACCCTCTTGGATCAAAAGGGTAGAAATCTATCCTCCAAAACCTTTCAACTGAATCTTCTCTTCCTTCTTCATCATACATTTGTAGGCACCCTGTAAATAGCATCAGTGTTGTGCCTCCATCAAAAGGCACAACCCAACTAGATCTCTTGCTCGCCCTCCTCTCTCTCAGCCCCTCCATCCATAGACACCCTAGTATCATCATACAACCCATATCCTTCTCCCAGCCTATGTGCCTCCATCAAGAATTCATTATGTTCTCCAAAAACATTAGTCTTTATAAGAGAAACATTTTCCTCTTCCTCAAACACATCCTTCTTATTACAAGGTTGGTCAGAGCACTAGCTAAAGCATTCACATGAATAGAATGATCAAACCCCAGCATGGAGTCATAGGCTCTCTTACAGCATTGTTTTCCCTGTGAAACTGTAGCTGCATCGACACCATCATCTTGCTCACTCTCCACTACACCCAAACCTTGTCTCTTCTTCAAACAGTATGCCTTATGCAAGCAACAGCTCCTTTTAGACATAACAACATAGTCCCACCTCTACAAGCTCAACCACATCTACAGCAATTCCATCATCATCCACTTCTAAATAGGTAATATCAATAGCATCAAGAAAAGTACTAACATAACATAGAGGAGCATCAGCTATCCTTTCTTTTACTAACAAAACATATACTCGGAGCGTCAGCTATCCTCTCTTTTCTAACCAGTTCCTACTTCCTCAGCTTCTTTATATTAGAAATATGTGATCTAGTATCCATTGTTCCTTAGTGATACCTTAGAGTGGTCTGTTCTAAAGTTACAAGGATCAAATTACTAGAGTAATTGGGTGTAGGTCTATTAGTTATCTTCCTTTGATTGGGGAATCACCTTTTAGGTGAGTCAAGTGAGAAATTATAGGGAGGTGGAGAGAATAAAGGGCTCTAGGCACCTTCCTCTCATGAGATGATAAATCTAGGGGCTACTACTCACACATTAGAGAGCTAGTGATAGCTAAGTGGAGAGTATAATGCCCATACTTTGTGTACTTGCTTAGTGATCAATATACAAAGTGGTTCTTTGTGGAAATACTCTCTCTTTGCTCTCTTCATTGGTATTTGTCTATGTGATGCATTTGTGGTGACCTTGAGTATACTCCATTTCTCATGGTTACACTTGATTAAAATTTAAGTGGTGCCATGTGTTGGTTTAATGGTGTGAGATTGTTTATGTGATGATCTTGTGCATTACTTGATTAATTCAATAGCTAAGCTCACACCATGTCTTTTGACATGGTATCAGAGCTCCTTTCCATGGGAGTGTAATCTTTCATGAAGAGTTGATAGATACATCTTTGTGATTGTGGGTAGCATTCTCTATTAACATTGAGTGGTATTCTTTGTGAGTGATTCATTGTTGCAATTGTTGCATTTGAGGGCTATTTTTTGCTTTAATTGAGTGGCATTTTTGGAGCATTAAGAAAGCCAACATCCAAATCTCTTTGTGAGCTTCTATGTGAACCTTGATTTGTGCAACACTCTTTGTACCTTCTTCTCATTGCATTGGTGTGGGTGGCACACACTGGTTTAAGGGAGGGAAGTTTCATAACTTGTGAGGTTAAACTATCTTAAGAAATTCTGTGTGAGCTGAGTTCTAGCTCTTTGTGAACTCCATTCCAAGAAGTAGCAATCTCATGAGCTATAGCAAGCTTGAAATAAAGAGAGCTCGAATACTCAGTGATTGAGTTCTCTCTATTGTGTGAAAGGAGGAGGTCACGAAGTTCCCTGCATTCAGGTCATAAAGGAGGTACTTCAAGGTAAGAAGAATAGAGGAGAGAAGGTAATCTACTCTATGTTTACATGAAGATATTTGTAAGAAAATTGCTCTGCTCTGCTAATTTGTGACGATTTCTTTATGTGAGAAGAAATTATCATCACTGTCCAAGAAAGCTTAATATCAATCTAGCCAATAGCTCAACTCTCTCTGAGTGCTATGCATTTAGTTTGAAGAGACTAGCTTCCTTGTTGTGCAACAGTGGCTGCACAAGTTTTGCTTTGGAACTGATCACGTGAGGTAGCTCCCACCCTACTATGTGTAGCTCACCATAAAGATCAGAGTGTGAGATTTTTGTTGAGCTGTGTTGAGCTTACACCACAGCATCCCGATGTTTCTACAACAGCAACCAAATGCGCTATCTGTAGCTCAAAGCTCTAGCACAGCAAAAGGGATCTTCATAAACAAGTAGGACATCATTGCTTGGATTGTATCACAAGGCCTGAGTGAGCCTTGATTTTCAACCTAGAAGATCTCTCTCTACAATAACAAGAAGGTGACTCAGTGTAGTTCCCTTCAGTAGCAACACATCACCATACTTGCTTCCAAATGTGTGCATGATTCCAGGTGTGCAGAAGGAGCGTTGATAGTAGGCACACAATTCAAGGGCATTTCTTTTTCCATTTTTTCCTCTCCTTTAATAGTGGCATAATATCTTGGTTAAAACCTTTGAAAGAAAAACTCAATCCTTTGTAAAAGCCCTTTCACATTATAGGGATCCTCAAATCACCTTTGTGTGTATGTTTTATTTCTTTGTGAGCACTAGAATTAAAACAACAAAAATATGTGTGGTGTGAGTCATCTATTTCCGTAGTGTGCATCCACCTTGAGGTGAAAAGCCCCTTTTGTAATTTCCTCCAATTATAAAGGACACTCTTGTGTTTGAAAGCTCAGTGTGAGATCTTTTAGTCACAATGCCAAGGTTTTTACACACTAAAACTAAAGCACAAATTGCACTAGCCAAAGAATCCAAGACCAGCTTCAAGATCAAGGCAAAAGCAAATTATCTAGGGTGGTCTAAGTTTACATGCACGCATCTTTATCTGTTTGGTGATGGCATCCTTGAGTAAAAGCATTTCTAGGTGAAAAGTCAAGCTCTATTGTAAAGTCCTAGAGCTATAAAGGACTTCCTTGTTTGTGTAACACTGTGTATGTGAGTGCTAGGTTGAGTACCATGGCAACCATGGTGGGAAAAATGTTTGACAAAACCAACAAATTTGATGGCTACAAGTACCACACGGTGCATCAAAATGTAAATTTGTCTGATTGAGAGAAAGACATGTGGGGAGTGCTAAATGGAACTGAGAAAAGACCAAGTCGAGATCCAAATCTTATCTTTAAGTGGACCACTTTAGACTCAAAGGCATTGTCCCTCATCATTTGTGGGCTTGGTGATAGCTAAATTCATCAAGTCAATTCTTCAAAGACTTTGAATGAAGCATGGCTTTCGCTCAAGTCTATCTTTGGGCAAACAAATGCAGCTAGTATATTCTTCTTGAGGAATAAGATTTATAGGATGAAAAAGGATGATAAAAATAGTATTGTTGCTCATGTAAATGACATACGTTGTATGATTGACCAAGTCGGTGGTGCAGGTGTGACTATTGATGAGGAGGAGGCCATCTATGTGTTGCTTTCCAGCATGCCTCCTTGCTATGAGTAGTGTGTCTCAATCATAGCCAATCAAAACAATCATACATTAACCTCAGTGATTTCTGCCTTCATTCTAGAGGAAACTTGCATGGAGGCTTCCAAAGCTTCAGCAGCTTCAGTTCTAGTGGAGCATGCCTACTTAGCTATAGTCAAAGAAAAGAAGACCAAGGCTCCTCAAACGTGCTACTATTGCAAAAAGAAGGGCCACATCATCAAGGATTGCTACAAGAGAGGAAGAAGAGAAAGAAAAGGGCAAAGCCAAGCAACCAGAGGAGGAGGCAGACTTCTCCAACTCATTGTTCTAGCAGTGTATATGACATCTTATATCCCTGGGGAAAATTTGTTATCTTAGTGATATCTTCGTGCTTTCTTATCTTAGTGATATCTTCGTGCTTTCTTATCTTAGTGATAGAGTTGATCCAAGCACACCCTGCATGGTATGAATGCTTGATCAAGAGAGGGTGTTAGAAATATGTGATCTAGCATCCATTCTTAATGTGTTTCCTTAGTGATACCTTAGAGTGGTTTGTTCTAAGGCTAGAAGTCTCAAATTACTAGAGTAACTAGGTGTGTAAGACTGGTAGTTATCTTGCTATGATTGGGGCCTCACCTTTTAGGTGAGTTAGGTGAGTTAGGTGAGAAATAGTAGGGAGAGGTGGAGACAATCAAGGGATCTGGATGCCTTCCTCTCATGAGCCTATAAATCCAGGGGCTACTACTCACACATTAGAGAGCTAGTGATAGCTAAGTGGAGAGTATAGTGCCCATACTTTGTGTACTTGCTTAGTGATCAATATACTAAGTGGTTCTTTATGGAAATAATCTCTCTTTGCTCTGTTCATTGGTATTTGTCTATGTGTTTCCTTAGTGATACCTTAGAGTGGTTTGTTCTAAGGCTAGAAGTCTCAAATTACTAGAGTAACTAGGTGTAAGTCTAGTAGTTATCTTGCTGTGATTGGGGCCTCACCTTTTAGGTGAGTTAGGTGAGAAATAATAGGTAGAAGTGGAGACAATCAAGGGATTTAGGTGCCTTCCTCTCATGAGCCTATAAATCCAGGGGCTACTACTCACACATTAGAGATCTAGTGATAGCTAAGTGGAGAGTATAGTGCCCATACTTTGTGTACTTGTTTAGTGATTTTTATACTAAGTGGTTCTTTATGGAAATAATCTCTCTTTGCTCTCTTCATTGGTATTTGTCTATGTGATGCATTTGTAGTGACCTTGAGTATACTCCATTGCTCATTGGTTACACTTGATTAACATCTAAGTGGTGTTGAAATATACAAGTGAATGGGTGTGTGTGGGAACAAGCCCTTAGCTAGAGATTGTAAAAGGGAGTCAGTAATTGAGTGGGTAGTAGTGAAAAGGTGAGAGCAATCTATTGGATGAGAGAATCAAGGGTAGCATGAGTGAATATAGGGGTGTGGAAAGATTCTAGGAAAAGGTGCCCCCAAATGTAGGGGAGGTGGCACAAATCAATGGGATTAGATGCTTGGCACCTTGTGGATGTAAAAGCTATACATTGAGGCATTGGCCTAATGAGAAATTATTGGTTTTTGAATATCCATGCCTACATTATACTATTAGATTAATTGTGCACTAATCTTACCTTAATCACTTTCTAATTACATGCTAATCATGTTGATTCTTGCATTTGATCCACCATAGCTCATCACATTGCTATAAAATTAACATGGTATCAGAGCCAAGCTTAGGATTCAGCTAATATTTAAGCCTAATCACTTTGCTAATTATAGATTAGGAGTTAATCCCCCTTTTTTAGTCTTTTTTCAACTATCCTCTATACCAGTTGGTGGAGGGGCTTGATCTCCCTCCAGTCTTCAAATTAGATTAAAATATCTAGCCACATCTAGGCACAACCCCACGCATCATCCTGCTGCGTCTGTCAAGTCATCAACTTGTCATCAGATGATGCTGCAAAAAATCACGAATTCGTTTGGCACTTCTTTTTTTTTTGAGAAAAACCATAAATTCTTCATCACGCCTTGGAATTGGAGATATTGGAGCTAGCCCAAGGGGTTTTTGGGTGTGCTGAACATGCTGGTGGCCTCAGAATTTTGAAATTTTGTCAAGAAGAAGCTACATCAAGCATTGGATCAAAACTGCAAGTGACTTTGGTAAAACAGAGATTAAGCATTAATTATTTGGTCAACTATTATGTTTTTTGGCTTGATCCTCTACTAGACTAACTACTATTGATGCCTTTGAAAGTATTTGAGATCATTTGAACTCTAAGGCACCAAATCTGGCCTCCCTGTACACTCTATTTTTTGCACACAAAATAGGAAATTAATCTCACTAATCAGTGAGATTAATTAGCACTAATCACTACATTTTAATGCAATTGATGGTTCAAACTTACCATTGGGTATCTAATACAGATCTCTATCACTTTATATTGCAATTTGAAGTTGGCTTGATGTCCCAACCATCCAGTACAAAACCAACTATCCTTGGCTTTATGCAATTTTTGGTGTATTCATGCTTGTAAACTTGTTGTAATCATCATTAAACACCAAATTGGAGTTTTTAAAGGGTTATACACTTCCGTTAAATCTTGAATTGGATCAAGAGGTAAGACCCCCTTAACATCATCATGAGCATTGCACAAGAAGTAGCTAAAATCAACGGGGAGCAATGCCATACATGGTAAACCAAAACCATGTATTTGCTCATGAGGAAGAATCTATGGGGGCTAATTGAGGGAAGAGATGAATGTCCAGTGGAGAATGAGTGGAAGAACAGAAATGAGAAAGCATTAGGACTCATTGCACTTAGCTTAAATGATGAAACCACATTGCAGGGATACAACAAGCTAAAGATGCATGGGATGAACTTAACAAATTATTTGGCACTCAAGCAAAGAATTGAAAGATAAATCTGCTAATGCAATTCTACAAACTTGACATGAAGGAAAGTGAACCTCTAACCACACACTTGAACAAATACAAAAGCATCAAGAAATAACTTGCAGCCATTGGGAAGAAAGTAGAAGATGATGAGGCACTAGCAGTGCTTCTAAAGAGTGTGGACAAGGGAGAGTATAAAAACATTGTGGAAACCTTAAAGAATATACCAGATCTAAAGCTGCATGAGATAGAAGGAGCTCTACTAGAGCAAGAGAAGAAAGGATTGGATCCAATAATAACTGGAGAGAAGAAATCATTCTACACCTGAGGAGGCCTCACACGAGCAGAGGACGAGGAAGAGGTAGGGGAGGAGGAAGGACCTTCACTTGCCACAACTATGGGAAGCCAAGACACATGGCTAGAGACTGCTATAGCAAACCAAATGAAGAAGGATCGGCATCGGCAAACTTCATGGAGAATCCTAAAGTAGAGAAGTCTTATCTGAAAGAGAAAGAGAGAGCAACCCCACAACCCACATGTGGTAGATGTATGTGTGAGCACTTTAGTCAAAGTTACGTGCACTTGTAGTAGCCTTGGACACATAGAGAGAGTGTTAAGGACTATGAGTTAGGGACTTGAGGCAGTGGTCTCGCGGGCTACCAAGTAAGATGGAAACTTGGTATAGGGTCCAAGTGTGCTAGAGTTATTCACTTGAGGGGGGGTGTTGAAATATACAAGTGAATGGGTGTGTGCGGGAACAAGCCCTTAGCTAGAGATCGTAAAAGATAGTTAGTAATTGAGTGGGTAGCAGTGAAAAGGTGAGAGGAATCTACTGGATGAGAGAATCAAGGGTAGCATGAGTGAATATAGGGGTGTGGAAAGATTCTAGGAAAAGGTGCCCCCAGATTTAGGGGAGGTGGCACAAATCAAGGAGAAATCAATGGAATTAGATGCTTGGCACATTGTGGATGTAAAAGCTATAAATTGAGGCATCAGCCTAATGAGAAATTGTTGGTTTTTGAGTATCCATGCCTACATTATACTATTAGATTAATTGTGCATTAATCTTGCCTTAATAACTTTCTAATTATGTTGATTCTTGCATTTGATCCACCATAGCTCATCACATTGCTGCAAAATTAACAAGTGGTGCCAGGTGTTGCTTTAATGGTGTGAGATTGTTTATGTGATGATGTTGTGCATTACTTGATTCATTCAATAGCTAAGCTCACACCATGTCTTTTAACACTTTTTTTTCATTGAATCTATACCTACATCTTGTAAGTTTTATGTGACCCCCTTAGATGTAATGAAAAATGCATTGGAATGGGATGGATTACCTTGGCCAAACCACTAGTCATCTAGTAAAGAAGAATCACAACATTCAAGCTCCCCATGGCATAGTTACTGCACCCATGGTGGATGAGGACTCCCAAGCCTCATCCTCAAGTCACACACTATCACTCAAGTAACCCCCCCTAACACTCAACACTCCTCTTCTTCATCACCATTAGATGATATTTGGTTGTGATGGCATTGGAAAGAGTGGGATTTTTCAAGGCCTCTTGAGTACTAAGAAACTTGAAAAATATGCAGCGGGCGCTACGTGACCGATTGCACTGATGGTGATGAACCTTTGATGTGGGTAGGGTCTCCCCCACATGCTTGCAAAAGTTTCATCACCATCAGATGGTGTTTGGGTATGATGGCATGGGAAAGAGTGGGATTTTTTGAGTCCTCTCAAGCACTAAAAGATTTGGAAAATGCAAATTGGTCGCTACCTGGCCAATCAAACATTTTTTGATCGTGAGATGAAACTTTGTAAGCATGTGGGTGGAGTTTCTCCCCATATATTAACCAGTGTGTCTCAACTCCTACTCAATGTCTTTGTGTGTGCAAGAGTGGAAGAGAGAGAGAGAGAGAGAGAGAGAGAAGCCTTGGATGGGCTTGTAGTAGACAAAGAGCTGCTTCACGGTGGGGCCTTTGTTGAGGTCAAAAGCAAGGCCTTGAGGTCCCTCTTGGCTGTGTTCCCATGGTGGAAAGGCTTCTAGTACCATGATGATGAGGTTAAAAATATGATAGTTGCCACACGATTGCTAGATCAGGAACCCGATCATATCTGGTGATGAAGGCATTCATTTTTGTGATCATGTTGGCCTTCATGCATGGGCGAACCATGGGAAGTTGAATTGCAACTTAAGGTTTCCTTTTTCTCTATTCAGAGAACAGGTCCACCAAGGCCCACCGTTTGCAGATGGGGAGAGGTATGTGAGATTGATTCAACACAGCTATCTCGTCCGATTCACATCATATTTTTTGTATGAGTGGGCCATAAAAGCACTTTAATTTGCTACCATTGAAATAACCTGCCATTTTGACATCGTTAAAGGTTTCGATGTGCACTGCACCTTGTGGGGTTATTTTAGGCACTAGGAAAGGTCCTAGTCCTCTGTATTTGAGATTCTTAAGCCAAGGACATGCCGATGGTTCTATCACCTTGACATGCTACTATTGTCCACACCACAACCTAGGCACACCAAGGCAAAATGTGCCATGAAGAAAAAGCATGATGAAGAAAGACAAGAGGAATTGATGCAACTCAAAGAAAGTCCACCAAGTGCAAAATGATGCAGCCAGATGACATACAGATGGAGGTTTAAGATATCTTGGCAGTCACAAGGGCTAAAGCAAATGAATCTAGTGTAGTAATAACTCTGCTAGATAATCAAGACTCACCCAAAGCCTGCAAGAAGGCAACTATGGATTGGGAATAATAGAAGAAGGTGAGGATTAAAACCACTAAGTAAATAGAAAGAAGGCAAGGCAAGAAGGAGGATTACTCATGTGAATTCATCGCAGATCTCCCAGAAGCAAGCAAAAATCTACACAAGATACGCGCAGAGCACAATAATGAAATATGATTAGAAGAAATCAAGAAGGATGTTGATTGGTTGCAAACCAATCTCTCTCTCTCTCTCTCTCTGTCTCTCTCTCTCTCTCTCTCTTACCATTTTCATAGGTAAAAAAAGTAAAATTTTAGATTTTAGGTTTTTTAATTAGAATTTTTGAATGTGTTTCCAAATTAGAATTTATTTTAAATTTTTCAAAAATGAATTGTTCTTATTTGTATTGCATATGTTGTCCCACTCCGCTATTGTACTGATACCGCTGTGGGGGACAACAATTTGTGTGTAAAGCATATTTAAATTTAAAAATTTTATTATCTTCATTTGCATTTGCATTGCAGTGTCACTCTGAAATGTTGAATCGGACGTTGTTGTGATTACTGCAGCCTACTTCACCAACTGCTAAGTGATGCGATGGGTGGTGATTGTAGGTTTGTTTGCTACCTATGTGCACTGTGCCACTATTTCGGGTGGCATTGTGCACTTCCAAGTTTTTGTTTGTATTCACCCGTGTGAGTACTCTATCACACTATTTCGGGTGGCAATGTATCACTTCTGGGTCTTTCCCTCTTCTCTCTTTAGGCATCACTTGTGTCCAACTTTGTCATTGGTTCGGGTGGCATTGTTGTACTTCCAGGTTCCCATATCATAGATTCTAGAATATAGATTAGTTTTTGCTAGAACACCCCAAGCATTTGTACTCAATGCCATTGATTCGGGTGGCACTTTGAGCACTTATGTTCCCTAAGAATGGTAGCGAGAGGCAGTGTTAAGATAGTTGAACGTCTGTGCCACTGTTATGGGTGGTATTGAAGTTTAGCTAGCTTGATACTCTCTTTCACTCCAGTCATTATGATAAGCTTTTGCATAGCCATGCATGGTAAAATTAACATTTATGATTCTATCATGCTTTAGATTTATGTTTATAGCTTTGAAACTAGGCATATCCATAGTTTTCTTTATCTCCTGACTATATAGCTTAGGTATATCCATGGTGGAAATCTTTCATGTCAAAATGCAGAGTTTTGGTATGAAACATTTTACCCCATCCACAAAGACAAAACGAAACGTAGAACCGAAACGTCTAAGCACTAATGCACACACACACACACACACACATGTATTAATGTTTGTACCTTTTTTGTTATTGTAGTCAAATTGGTTATGTAAGCATTATCGCACAAATATTAATGCACACACGTATGCACTAATGTGAATGTCTCCATCTATGTATTGTTATAAATTATCCATTTTCATCTCAATAGGTTTACTAGTATAACTCGATTCAGCCACCATGAGCTTTTTAGAGTGAAAGCAAGTGCCTACGCAAGCGCCTGTGCAAGGGTCAGAGTAAGTGCTAGAGCAACCGCCAGAGGGATTTGAACGAAAACTCCAATTGACAAGGGATGAATGTCACGAACTTATAATGGCAATTGGGAATGTTTTGAGTGTTAAACTTGAAGGCAGAGATAGATCGATAAACCTGAAGGCAGAGATAGATTGATTTTTTGTTTTTGTTTTTTGAGCCGGGGTCAGAGGCGAGCATGCTCGTCTCTCATGCTTGTCTCTGAGACTCGAGCAAAGAAACGCTTTTGTCATTAGCTTCATCATCTTGGTTGTGAGAACGGTTTTGCTACTTCCTTAAGGAATGACCTCGGAAGTGTTGAAATATACAAGTGAATAGGGTGTGTGTGGGAACAAGCTCTTGGATAGAGGCTGTAAAAGAGGAGATGTAATTGTGAAAGAACCTGTGAAAAGGTGAGAAGAATCTACTGGGAGAGAATAATGGGTAGCATGAGGGAATTTAGGAGTGTGGAGTTATTTTGGGAGATATTCAGGGAAAAGAGAAGAGGTGGAGAGAATCAGGCAAGAGGTGGAGATATTCTGGGAGTGAATCATGGAGAAATCAATGGGATTTGATGCTTGATGTAAACTCTATAAATTGAGGCATATCCCTAATGATAATTTCCATGCCTACATTAATCTATTTGCTAATTATTCACTAATTACATCTTAATCATTTGCTAATTATTCACTAATTACATCTTAATCATTTGCTAATCACTTTGATTAATGACCATAGCTCATCATTTTGCTCAAATTTCAACATGGTATCAGAGCCATGCCTAGAATCAATTAGGTTTATGAGCCCATTAGTTAATTAATTAGGATTAGTAGGTAATTAGCAAAAAATCAAATTTTAGTGAGTTTTCACTTCTCCCCTTCACCCCCAGCCAGTGGAGGATCTCTAGCACCTTGCACACATAAAATTAGGGCATAAGCTTCTAACACAAGCTAGCCAACATGCTTGGCTACAGGCTCAGCAAGACGGCGCAGCAAACCGCCAAACGGACGAAGCAAAATTTACGTTTTTGGCCTGCGCGTTTTTTCTGAAGGGAATTGCAGATTTCTCCTCGCTCAAATCAAATTGCTTCAATTCCTCCTAGCCCAAGGGGTAATCAAGCATGCTCTACAAGCTGGTGAAGATAGAATTCAATTTCATCAAGTCTACATTGAGATCAAAGCTCTTCATCAAATCTACAGGTGACTTTGGTAAAATAGAGATTAAGCTTTCATTATTTGGTCAAATCTTGTGTTTCTTGGCTTAATCCTCTACTAGACTCATTGCTATTGATGCATTTGAAAGAATTTGAGCTCATTTGAAGTGGAAGGCACCAGATCTGAGCTCCTCGCATACTCTGTTTTTGCACACAAACCAAAGCATTTATTTACTAATCAATGACTAATCAGTGCTAATCACTGTATTTTGGTGCAATTGAGGGTTCAAATTAACCATTAGGTATCTGATACAGATCCCTAAAGCTTCAGATTGCAAATCGGAGTTGGTTTGATACTCCAACCATCCCGTACAAATTGGTTACCCTTAATTTAATGTAATTTCTGGTGATTTTATGCTGATAAAATTATTGTAATCATCTATTAAACACCAGATTGAGTTGTAAAAGGGTAGACACTTCCCTTGAATCTTGAAATTGGATCAAGAGGTAAGACCCCCTTCACATCACCATGAGTTCAGCACAGGAAATAGCCAAATTTAATGGGGAACAGTTTTATACATGGCAGACAAAAACCATGTATTTGCTGATGAGGAAAAATTTGTGGGGATTAGTTGAAGGGAGAGATGAATGCCCAGAGAGAGGAGAAAATGAGTGGAAGAGTAGGAATGAAAAAGCATTGGGACTTATTGCACTCAGTTTAAATGATGAAATCATTCATCACATCATAGGGATACAGTGGGCAAAAGATGCATGGGATGAACTCAATAAGCTATTTGGTACACAAGCAAAAAATTCAAAGATAAATCTGTTAATGCAATTCTACAAATTGGACATGAAGGAAAGTGAACCTTTAATCACACACTTGAACAAATATAAAAGCATTAAGCAACAGCTGGCAACTATTGGCAAAAAGGTAGAAGATGATGAAGCATTAGTTGTACTTTTGAAGAGTGTGGACAAAGGAGATTATGAAAACATTGTAGCAACACTAAAGAATGTACCTGAACTGAAGATACACGAGATAGAAGCAGCTCTACTAGAGCAAGAGAGCAGAGGCAAAGAGAAGAAAGGGCTTGACTCAACAGCAGGAGAGGAAAAAGAATTCTTCACCCGAGGAGGATTCTCTCGAGGACGAGGATGAGGAAGAGGCAGAGTAGGAGGGAGGACCTTCACTTGCCACAAATGTGGAAAGCCAGGACACATGGCGAGAGACTGCTACAGCAAACCCAGTGAAGAAGAAACAACATCAGCAAACTTCATGGAGGCTCCAAGGGAAGTGGAGTCGGATCATCTTTTCTGAGAGAGAGAGAGAGAGAGAGAGAGAGAGAGAGAGAGCCCACAACCCAATGTAACCTGCCCCAATAAAGTAAAACCACCTCTGAGCCACCGATGATGTAGGCCACGTGGTAGATGTATGGTGAGCACTTTAGTCAAAATAGGGTGTGTGTGGGAACAAGCTCTTGGATAGAGGCTATAAAAGAGGAGATGTAATTGTGAAAGAACCTGTGAAAAGGTGAGAAGAATCTCTGGGAGAGAATAATGGGTAGCATGAGGGAATTTAGGAGTGTGGAGTTATTCTGGGAGATATTCAGGGAAAAGAGAAGAGGTGGAGAGAATCAGGCAAGAGGTGGAGATATTCTGGGAGTGAATCATGGAGAAATCAATGGGATTTGATGCTTGATGTAAACTCTATAAATTGAGGCATAGCCCTAATGAGAATTTGCTGGTTTTTGAGTATCCATGCCTACATTAATCTATTTGCTAATTATTCACTAATTACATCTTAATCATTTGCTAATCACTTTGATTAATGATGTTGATTCTAGTGTTTGATCCACCATAGCTCATCATTTTGCTCAAATTTCAACAGGAAGACCCAATAACTGGGCATGATAGTGACCAAGGACTCCCGAAGGAGCCCAGGTACTGTGGGACTTACCCCGTTAGATAGATCGGCTCCTCCAGACAATTGAAGGAGCCCAGGTACTATGGGACTTGCCGTTAGATAGATCTATCTCTCCTAAAGGTAGCGATAGATCGGCTCCTCTAGACAACTGACAACAATCTCCAATAGATTTCTAGTATCATGATGGCCGTGGCATGGAAGGCCTTGATAGAGTATGATCCCTCCCTTAAGCTGCACGTACATTTACTTAAAGATGGAGAAATCAAGAAGGAATGCCTAAGGTGCATAGGAGAAATCTCTCGCTCCATTGGTAACTTTCTTGCTAAAAAAAGATCAGATCTGGCCTTTCAAGCAAAGCTACAGTATATAGAGGCCGTTTGGAGAAAGAGAAGCATAGAAACAGGCAAGAGAAAGCAACGCGAAACTTCAACTCCAAGTCATAGCCCTGCTACCACAGACAGGTACCATGACTCCAAGCGCAGAGATCATTTCATGGAGCCACAATGTCTACAGCTCCTACCTTATTTATCTTGCATTGAAATCAAAGAGAGTTTGATGTCCTTTCACCACGACTGGGGGAGGGAACCTTTGCATACGCCACCAAATGCAAGGTTCATGACAATAACTTCCCTGAATAGTGGTATATTTGCAAGGTAATCAAGATTGATGTAGAGAACATAGGAAGAGATAATGCAGCAGCTGTCGAGGCCACCGCAATGGACGTCATTCATCGTGGCATAGTTAATCCTCTTGGAATATGACACGATGAAAAAGAACCCATGATCATTTTCAAGCACTGGAATGGGGGTAACCTCCACAAATTGGATGTGGGTTTGCACCGTAGATGGCAAAAGAGCTCCAAGAATTTTGTGAGTTTAGCCAGGGATCCCAATGACAAGCCGTGCTTCCAAAAACATATCTTCCACATTATTAATGCCCTAATGCACACAATGGAATATATACATGACATGGATTTACTCCATAATGATTTGCATGCCAGCAATGTATTCATTCACTTCTCAATGACAAATGTTGAAGTTTATGCTGGCATCAAAGATTGGGGAAGGTCTACACGGTCCCTGACACACAAGCATGCAGTTCCCTTGAATCAAGACAGTGCCCTAGCAAAGGCAGAGGCCAGACAAAATTGGCCTTGGATGGCACCTAAGAGCTTGTGTATGCATCCACCTCCCTTCAGCAAAGCACAAGATATCTTCTCCTTGTGATAGTTTTTCATGAGATTCATAGTTTTGATAGCTTGAGATATTAGCCAGTACACCTTGCCCATGAAAAATTTATCGGTGTCAACAATGCATAGCAACTCCACAAATGGTTTAGCCACACTTTGAATTTTTTGTACCTTACTCCAAAAAGAAGTTGAGGTCACTAAGTTGACACATCTTGAGGCATCCATAGGATGGGTGGCATGCTTGCTTGTCCACGCCTAAAAATGTCAATCTGCCAACAGTTTCATGTAGAGCAGTTTGAACTAGTAGAAGCCTTTCTAACACATAATAGCTTGTCGCTCGCGAATCTTGTGGCGTAGAATATTTGCAAGCACTTATCACTCTTAGTACATAAGCAAACTGATGTTTAGCGAATGAATTTCACAATATGGTTAGCTTCTACAAGAGTTGGTTGAACAAAACTCATCTTTCCAATATCTTTGAATAACAAATTCAATGTATGTGCAATACATGGCACCCATGTAATCCTAGGACATTTCTCCTGAATTAAATGGCCGGAATTTTTGAAGTTTGACGCATTATCAGTGCATATTATAGTTATATATTTTGGACCACCCACACGGCCAATAGCCCTTTCATAACAGTTTAGCAAGATAAGAACTTGCCTTCTCTTTGAGTGAAGTATCAATTGAAAATTGTGCCCCTTAGACATATACACATAATGTCAATTAATGGTTTTTTTGACAACTTGTCCATCCATCCAGTGCAATAGTACATCCAAAGCCTGGCACAAAATCAAGCACTATACGTGCAAGGCTTTGCTCCATTGTATGCTTAACTTTATCCAAGTACTCGGTGTGTGCATTTTATTGTAAGGTGGAATAGTAAATTTTGATCGTGCTTTTGCTGTGCAAAACAATGCATCTTGAAATACAGGGTTACGCATGACATTAAATGATATCCCACAAGCAACAAACGCTTGTTTCCACTTCAAATGCATCTCCAATGTTGCAGTTCGATCAAAGGCAGAATATAGTGGACTAGATTGTTTGCTCACACCATTACTTCATCTCTTGAGGCAGCAGTGCACATAGGAGGCGTCGAGTGCATGTTAGAGGGTTCCCCAATTTGCAAAGGAGCATTCTCTTGCTAAGTTGATGCATTATCTTAATGAACTGGAGCATTCTTTGATGCTATTGACGCATTCACTTGTAGACATACAGTATCCTCATCTTGACCAATGCATCCTTGAGAGCATGACTCCTATAATAAGTGGCGATATTTGTTACCTTTGGTTGCCATGGATACTGCCTTGGTTTTTAGTTTTGCAGTATACTTATATAACTTAGTGCTAATGTTAGGTGGTGGATTAGAACAAGCTAAAACATTAACACCGACTCTGAATAAATGCTCCTTAACCCTTGTTGCACTGCCATGAAATTCATGGCCACAAGACTTACACTTAACATGAGATGTGTATCTACCATGCTTTAACTCTTCTAAATAGTCCCACTTAGGTCCT
>NC_141085.1:32018598-32241098 GCF_041138505.1 Cibotium barometz | reverse complement strand
ATGCATGATATAGCTTGCTTCATCGCATTTTCAAACGATGTCTACGTATAATGAAAAGGACTCATTATCACTCACACGATTAAAAAACATTGATAATCCATTTATTAATAAAAGATGGGAAATGCAAACACTACCTTCCACACAAGTTGTGCCAAGATTGTAGCTGGAGCATTGTACCATTGATCTCCACTTCGTCGCTCCAAACTAAGCTCCATTAAAGCCCACCTCCTTACGTCTTCACCAAGGTAGTCCAATATGGATGATTTGTCCGCCATTCCAAATCGTTGAGACATGAAGATCTCATGTGACAATGTGGGTGTAACACTAGTGTGCACTAATCTGTTGTAAAGAGTCACAATGAGCCAAGAACTTCACAATGACTAGTCACAATGTTCGTAAATTAAGTAGAGAGAGATCACTTACTCATTTTGAGATCACAAAGCCAATAGCAATTCTCCTTCTTGCTTCTTGTCCACAACCAAAAATTGGCATTTGACCAGTAGAGCAAGATTCATGACCTTTTGTCTCCTATCTGTCGTTCAGCTCAAATTGTTTGCTACTCATATTCAAGGCAAAAGAGAGAGAGATGGCTCCCAGAAAAGCAGGAAAACAATAGGCAACAAAGACTAAGAAAGGTATATGATGTGAATAGCCAAGATTCTACTGAGATTGTGTTTTAATGTTTTTAGATATACTTACTTGGGCTTGGTGTGTGTGTCTTACAGACAACAGAGGATACTCACTTAGATCTGGGCGTGTTTGTTTGACTCTTAGTGAGGAAGCTCAATTACATGGACACCTGTGTCCTCACATGTATCTCCTGTTAGAGAGGAAACAAAAGCGCATAATTCTCTTGTTCATGAAGAAGAAGTGCTTGTGTTGGAGAACAAAATTGGCTCAATGAGCTCACCTCCTCCAACTCACACAAAGATGCCTGAATCTAATACTGGTCAAGGGGAGACCCATAGAAGACTTCTTGGAAAATCTATTGAATTGGGATTGCTTGGTGATGTATTCACTAAGTTTTTTGTGCAACACAATTCCTCTACCCCTTTGGTCCCTTTATGCAAGCTGCATGAAGCCATCCGTACAGTTTCTAGCCAACTTGAGGTGTTTCGTGATTCCTTTGACTACCATGGCTATGTCAAAGCATCTCCTCCTTTTTTAGTCACTTACACGTCCCGGAAGCTCTATGTGTTTCGCGGTCACACAAATAGACTTGCAAGAATGGAGACCATATTGGGTGGTACAACATGACAGATTTGAGGATGAAATCAAAGGAACTGAGTGGGAGGATCTCAGTGGTAAGAAGTTTCTTGTTTGGGATGGCAATCATCGTGTGAAGGCATGGATGTCTCGAGTGCGCGAAGGTATGTTCTTTTGAATGCCATAGAGTGATTTTATGCAACATTAAAAGTAATATATTGTAATATCATGATTTTGTTTTCTCTAGCTTGGTCTCATAGCCCCTCACGCCAGACGGTGACTCCTCCCATCCTGCACATCTCCGCCCTTGCCCCCCGTTGCTCTGGCCAGTCTAGGCACCCGGCAGAGCCGGGGGATGGCTCTGTCGGGTGCCTGGACTGGCCAGTGCAAACGGGGGGCAAGTAGTGCAATGGGGGGCAAGGGGGGAGATCACACCTGCCTGGACCGCCTCCACCTCCATGTAGAGTTGAATTGTACAAGCCTTTACTGGGGACTATTGCTGATTTTTATACTGTTAGAAAAAGTGATCTATGTCATATCATAGACAAGGTCAAAGGGATGTGGATGAATGTAGTGAAGGCTAGGAGTTATCCCACATGCAAAGGCAAAGCCCATATGGTACTTGGACCTATATAAAGGGTCATTTCAATGTAATGTAACACAACAACTCATTCTCAAGTACACAATCTCTTGGTCAAGTAAGTGCATCTTGTGTTGCTTTGTATTGCTTTTTGTCATTTGTTTATAATCATGTTTAGCATTATGTTTGAGCCTCCATAGGCTAGCCTAGCCCTAGATCCATGATTTCCAACATGGTATCAGAGCCTGGCAGGCTATGGCTTAGCTTAGTTTAGTTGTTTTGCCATTTCTCTTCAATATGGTGCCCGCAAAAGGAAGTGCCATTGAGAAGAAGGAATAGCAAAATTATTGCATTAGTCTTTGCATCATTAGGGTTTCCTTAGGTGTTGTCCATTGCATTCATTTCAAAGAAGTAGAGAGAGCTTTTGCTCTTGTTCCTGCATTGCACATCAAAAGCCAGCTCACTATCATTAGAAAGAAGCAGTGTTCTGCATAGCTCACAGCAGAGAGAGAAGAAGAGTGCTAGCAGTGGTGGGACTTGACACTGTCATCAAGTCAGCAAGAAAGAAAGAAAACCAGCTAGGCAACGCATCAACATAGTAGCTTACACGACAGCAGAGCAGGCTGCAAGCATTCCATCGCCAACACGTAGAGACAAAGAGAGAGAGGCTAGAGGGGCCTCCCTCCTCAGCAATAGTCAACAGCCACCCCATTGCTTGTCAGTGCTATCCAGCAGTAAGTAGCACAAACCTTTCGCAAGCAAGAAGCTGACGGCAGTGAGGCGAGTGATGATCAGCAAGCAAACACATCTATAGCTTTGTGACGAAGATCCAACTCAGCATTCATTAGCACATCAGAGATAGCTCCATCAAGGCAATAAGCTATAGAAGCAGCATCAGAGGCGGCATATTCATAGCAACAAGCAAAGCAGGTGATGCAGTTGACCAGATCCAGAATCAGCGAGAAAGTTCTCGGGCGCACACTCCAACTCCAGCATAGAGTCAGTCGTCCATCGCTAGCAGAATAATCAAAGCTACCACAGAAGCTCTGAACAGAAACGACAGCGTGGAGCCCCTGACAAACCAGATCCGAAATCAGCGCAGCGAAAACGGGCGGTGCCGGTGGAATAAATCTGGCCGTTTTTCTCATTTTAAATAAAGGATTTTTATTCTTGATTTTGAGACAGGTTTGAAAAACCTTTAAGTAATATAAGAGGTTGTTCATATGGTACTTAAGAAAGGGTGTATCTTTTACCTTTTTTTGGAAAATTCTCTGTACTATGTGGATGCCACAATGGAATGCCCACATGCATTATGAAGATGCCTCAAGGATGGGAATGCACGTACGTCCAGTCTATGTGCAATGTCAGGACAAAGAAGATGCTATGCAGAATGAAGATGCAGATGAAGATGCAGACAGAGATGCAAAAATGGATGGAGACAAAGACGAAGATGTCAATGAAGATGAACAAGATGCTGTCTATGTTGATTATTATGTCATGGCTCACATGTCATAATGACGAATGATTTATGCCCTCTCTTACCCAAATGTTTATGTATGGACACCTCTAACCACCGATGATGTAGGTTATGTGTTATTTTTATGATGCCCACAATATCTCTCAGTAGGCCATGTAGCCCTCAAGGGGGGATTGATAGGGAGTTGGGTCTCCATGACCAACAAATGATAATGATGCCCATGGATATGATGATGATGATGCTATGATGATGATGGGGTATGGGAGAGGAATGTTTTCATGTAGGAATGTTTTCATGTCATGCTATTTTCTTTTCGCAATGTAGAAGCCATGCTCCCTATGAGCTATGCTAACTTCTTTTATGTAATGTAGAGCTATACTCCTTATGAGTTAAGCTTTTTCTATCATGTAATGTTAGAAGCAAGGAAGGGCATTATGATATGCCATGATCAAGGAAGGGTGTTAGAAAAAGTGATCTATGTCATATCATAGACAAGGTCAAAGGGATGTGGATGAATGTGGTGAAGGCTAGGAGTTATCCCACATGCAAAGGCAAAGCCCATATGGTACTTGGACCTATATAAAGGGTCATTTCAATGTAATGTAACACAACAACTCATTCTCAAGTACACAATCTCTTGGTCAAGTAAGTGCATCTTGTGTTGCTTTGTATTGCTTTTTGTCATTTGTTTATAATCATGTTTAGCATTATGTTTGAGCCTCCATAGGCTAGCCTAGCCCTAGATCCATGATTTCCAACATATACTTGCCGTTCCATTTTCTAATTATTTTTTCAATTAGAAACTAGAGGCACGTCCCTGTATGATACTCAGAGCCCTAGGTTGGGTAACAGGAGCAACTCTCTACCTACCCACATGTGTCGGTTTCGACGGGACGGAAATCTTTCTTAGATTCTTAAACCGATTGCTCCGAGAAATTTGTTGTGTGAATAGGCCTCTCAGCCCTCCATCTCCATCTCCATCTCCATCTCCACCTCCATCTCCATCCTGCATATCTCCCCTCTTGCCCCCCGAGACTTCGTCCACTCCAGGCACCCGGCTGGAGTGGCAAGGGGGGAGATCACTCCTGCCTAGACCGCCTCCACCTCCACCTTCACCTCCATCTCCACCTCCACCTCCATCTCCATCTCCATCTCCATCTCCATCTCCATCTCCACCTCGCCCTCCACCTCCACCTCCACCTCCATCTCTGCCTCCAGTGCTGCCGCCTCCTCCCCCTCACCATCGCCGCCGTCGGCCCTCTCAGCCCCCTTGAATGCTGTGAACAGGCCATCTCCATCCTCCATCTCCATCCACCTCACCCTCCACCTCCATCTCCGCCTCCAGCGCTGCCGCCGCCTCCCCCTTACCATCGCCATCGCCAGCCCTCAAATCGCCTCTGAACGCTGTGAACAGGCCATCTCCATCCTCCATCTCCCCTCTTGCCCCCCGTTGCTCCGGCCAATCCAGGCACCCGCAGAGCCGGGGGATTGTCTAGCGCAGACCATCCCCCGGCTCTACCGGGTGCCTGGAGTGGCCGGAGCAACGGGGGGCAAGGGGGGAGATCACTCCTGCCTAGACAGCCTCCACCGCCATCATCTCCACCTCCACCTCCATCTCTATCCACCTCGCCCTCTCCCTCACCATCGCCGGCCGCCCCCATCTCTAAGCGCCCGGGCCATCTTCTCCACCACCGCCACCTCCACCACTGTTGCCGGCCCTCAAATTTTCAGAAAGAGAACAGCAGAGAACAGCAAGAAATTTTTAGAAAAGAGAAGTACCTTACCTGTTTGAAGTTCACAGATGCGTTAGATCGCCAGTGAGTTGAGAGTCTGGTTAGATGTAGATACATATGTCATATAGGAGATAAATATAGGAACTCGAACTATAAACCTTGATGTCAATAATAATAATCATCTACTATTTAAATAGGGCCTACAGACAGTTACATATTATTTTCATTTTAAAGGTTACTTACATATAAAAAACTAATATAAAAAGATACATATAATACTTAGAACCAATAAATATATAATTTAAAACATACATATAATAAATTAATATAAAAAGATACATATATATTTGTATATTTTTATAAAAAAAATTTGTCGTGACCATTCTCAATCGTGACTACTCCACCTTGTTTTATCATTTCAGCCGCCTTACCTGACAATGATTGATTCGGCCTAGATACCTGATCTTCTATTTTTGTTTTATAAAGTCCACCTATTCCTTTGTTTTTATATTTTCATTTCACATTTTTGTCTCTCCTATCCTTTTTGCATCTTCGTATTGCCTTCCCTATGGAGCACACTGTGACCTTTGAGTGGGAACTTGATGGCTGTAGCAAAAAATCTCAAACTTTAATACTTCTCCACCAAACCATGCTTGTCAGCCATGGATATCTACAAGGGTTTTTGCCTTCATCACATGCCCTTTCAGGAGTGAAAGCTACTAGGACCAATGGAAGCCTACAGGAAATCATTGCTCATTATGACATGGAGGGCAATAAAAACTACCTTGTAGATATTACTCGAAGTAAAACATATATGCTACAATGTAGTCCTCTCTGTGCTGCTGATAGTCTTGATTCTAGTGCTGATGACATTGCCCAAGATGTCTGATATTTGGAGACCTCAGTGGAGAAAGAATTAGGGACACAAAACACCCATGTTCATATCTCGAGCTCCTCCTCTGAGAGTGACTTGAACGGCTCAGCAACTGTTTTGCAACCAGGTGAAGGCACAAGCAATCCAAAAGGTTCGAAGCACAATATCTTTGACGATGAATGTATTGCTTCAGAGAGTATACTTTCAGTTCTTCGTAAGAAGGAGCAACCTTCTCTTCTACGTTCATTGTTGGAAAAAGTTACTCGAGTCATCCAAGTCCAGGAGGTGCCAAGACATTATGATGGTGATTCCATCCTAGAGTTTCCACCAACATATGGCAAAATAGGAAATATGGATGGAATGGAGAAAAAATATGATGGTCACCTATGGACACGTCCAGTAACATCAAACATGTCTGTAAGTTGTACCGTGTGTATTAGCTATTGTGTTGGACACCTATGGACACGTCCAGTAACATCAAACATGTTTGTAAGTTGTACCGTGTGTATTAGCTATTGTGTTGGTACTTTGGAGTGCCATAGACTCAGCTATCCTTTTTACTTGAACAATAAAAGGTATAACAACGCCTTCTTTCATGGACATCTAACAAAAAAGATTGCAGTTGGACTTCTGACAGAGGATGAGAAAACTAAAATAGTTTGTCACCTTTGTCGCAAAACTGCACACTGTGTGCAAGTGTGTAGATGTGTTGTGTATTACGTAATGCCTCATGACACAGCTATTACAAGAATGATGCTCCACACTGGGCTACATGAACATCCAGTTCAGCCAGGAACTTCAAGGTCAATGTTGGAGCGGGTGAAAATGTTTGTTTCTCAAGTGTTGAAAGCCCAGAGAAGTGCAGGTCCTCGAAAAATACAGATGGATATTGTGAAGGATATGCTGTTTTCCTCCATGATGAATCAAAATGATGAGCTACCTACAAGTATTGGGGATCATGAGCTCTGCAATTTTTTGGAGGAGTTGAGTCCTCTTGTGGAAAACCAGAGGTGAGTATTCATTCTGTAACTTAATTATATTTGGATGTATTTTTCTACATTTGGTCCTCTCTTTATTATGAAATTATGTTTTTTAGGTTTAGACGCATTGTATCCCAGGAGAAAAGAAAATTGATGCCGGCAGGAGAGGGCTTTGATAGCATCCTTCTTATATAGAGAAGATCTCGCTATTCATTTATACAAGGTAGGCGTTTCCCAGGACAAGGTGGCCCTGATGATAAATGTTATGTCTTTAAGATGTCTTTGCGAGGAGTCGCACGCGGTGTGATAGTGGAGGTGACTTGGCAAAGTCCTGGGTTTTGTTTGATCACACTCATCGAGTTTTTGGTTGGTCAACAATGGCTTGTCATGTTTACGACCCAAGGTGAGACTACGTTGTGTGGCTAAAAATAGAGGCTGATAATGTGTACATACGTGTACATGGCGTGTGTGAAGTTTTGCTTTTGAGAGCATTGCCAGGTGTACAGGGTGGACGATATTGGCTTTGAGCTTGTTGCAGGCCTGTCGGGTGAGAGGTCAGATGATGGAGAAGATGTCAGTTGTTCGATAGCTCGTATGTGTGTACGGCCGTTTGGTATGTGTGGGCACGTCAAAGTACAAAGGGCACTCAAAGCTGCATTTGAGTGTGTGAAAGCATGGGAATATTTGATGTAGCCATATACCTTGGACTTGGTGTGAAAAGAATAACATCGTGGCCATTTTTCAAAATGAATAAATAAAAAGGATGAACGTGGCCTTTTTCTGGAAAGGTGGCGTGGAGGCAGTGAGCTGCTGCCAACGTGGATTCTCGAAGGTTGGCAAAGCGAGGTGGTGGGGCGGCTGTAGGAAAAAGAAGCGCTGCCGCTTTGTAGAAAGAGAGCTCTCTGACGTAGCAGAAAGGAGAGACGCCTTTGGGCGTGGTTCGACAAGGGGTTCTGGGGGAACTCTCTGTGGAGTTGCAGGCAAAGTGCAGCTAGGCACGACTGGGAGCGGCTGGGAGCCGACGGGGAAGAGAAGCCCCGTGTGTTTTGTGTGGCATGCGCAGCCACCACAGGCGTGAGAAAGCGCAGCTATATGGGAGCCGCCTAGGTGTTCTGGCGAAGGCTGAGACGCTGCCCAGGTGCAGAGAAGGCTACGTGTGAAGGCGAGTGGGGCCTCCAGTGTGAAGAGGCGAGTGCAGCAGGCGGGAAGCTGAGGAGCGCAGAGTTGAGCGCCTTGAGGGGTGGACAGGTTACAATGGGTTGGCGTGTAGAGGCCACCTTGTAAAAGCTAGGCGGACAGAGCCGCGTTGGTTGCAGTAGAGAGAGGAGCCAAGATAGTGAGCCGCCTAAGTGCACATGTAAGGCGGGGTTTGCAGAGAAGCTGGAAGCTGTTATGGACTGGCATGTGCAGGTACTGGTGATGGAGAGGCTCTTGGATGAGCAAGCGAGTGGAAGACAATAGGCTTGTGTGTTTTTGTGGGGTAGCAGCAGCCATAGGCGCAGAAGAGAGAAGAGGGTGGCAGGTATTGAAGGCGACTGAGGAAGGTGCCTCCTCTGGAGAGTAAGAGAGAGGAAGGGATGGCCGCTTCTGAATGCAGAAACAGAAAGAAGTAGACTGGCTGGTGACTGTAGCAAGTGTAGTGGGTCGCAGAGGAGTGCCTGGCGAGGGGCCAGATGTCAGGGGAGAAGATTTGGCTTGGGCTGGTTGTTGGTTTTGTGACAAAGTCAGAAGTGTGACTGGGTTTTGCCATGAGGACTGGCAGTGAGCTGGTGGTATAGCAGAGTGGACCTCAGCTAAGGAGCAGAGCAGAGAACGAAGAGGTCTGCTGCAGAGAAGCAAGAGAGCGAAGGGATTTGGAGCGACCAGGAGCTGGAGCAGGCTGATTGCGAGCGGGTGCTTGATGAAGCTGGTGTTTGGGATATTTTGGGATATCCACCTCTGTAAAGGTCAAGGTTCTTTCTGAAATATGAGTCTTGTTCATGCTCTTTGGTCTGGTGTTCTGGTGTGTTTGCATGCGTGTGTGGAAGTGTGGCATGCTATAAGGGCGTAGACAGCTCTACCGCTTCCGTGCCATCACTTTTTGGTGCCTCCACAGAGGAGCAGATTTCCTCTGGTTTGTGAAAGAGAACAGGGCTGTGTGAAGAAAGATTTGGAAATGGCTCAGGATTTTCCGGAGTATTGGGGATTGCCACAGGAAAATGCAACCAGGTTTCTGGAGAAGATGGAGTTTACGGCGTTGATGAAAGACAAGGCAACCCCGGAGATCCTTTCTCGGATTTTGGCTTATTGCTTGCAGGGTGATGCAAAAGCATGGTTACAGATGTTTGTGACTACACATAGGAATGTTCATCAGCAGGATCCTGAGTACCGTGTAGTCAGAGCTGCATTTTTGGCACAGTTCGTCCATGTGAAGAGTCCGAATGAAGTGTGGAAGGAGTTGTGTAACATTCAGCAGAAGGATGGTCAGGATGTGGATCAGTATCTGATTGAGTTTGGTAGACTGTGGAGTCTATGGTGTGAGGCTCTGATTCCTGAAGTACCCCCGCAGATGATAAAAAGGGAGCGGTTTGTGGCTGGTCTGGAGCCAACGATCCGTCTGAAGGTGGAGCTGAAGAACCTGAATAGCTTTGAGGAGGCTGTCAGAGTTGCTCGTGAGAAAGAGTGGAAGGTGAAGCATCTGAGGCAGTTGGGAATGCAGGAAGAGCCGAGGAGGTTTGTGAAGGTGCCACAGATTGAGAGTATGCATCCTGGAAGAAAAGCTGCTGTTGTTCCTAGACAGGAGGACTCATTGAAGAGGGAAGTTCATGAAGCAGTGGAGCTCATGAAGTCTTTAAGCTTGAATTGGATAGAATCTGCAGGAAGAGGAAGAAGCATAGGTGATATGGGAAGGAAAATTGATGCATCATCTGGTTTTGAAAGAAATTCAGCAGATATTGGAAGAGGGAAAGGGTATCTGAGTGATGTGCAATACCGGAATTGTGGTGAGTGGGGTCATATCAGTCCACAATGTGAGAGACCAGCCAAAGCTAATGGTGGCATATATCAATTGTCTTTGGGAATGAGTGATGGGGTGAGTGGCCCTAGTATGCAGGTGAGGGATGTAATTCAGCCCAATGTTTGTGAAGCCCATAAGGTCACATTTGCAGAGCAGGGTATGGGACAGATTCATCTGTTGGAAATGAAGAAGGATGAGATTTCTGGAATCAGAGAAGGTGAGGAGAAGGAGGATGGAAGTATTGATGAAGCTGTGGATTGTGAAGGTGATGCTGCTAATGCTGAGGAACCTGATGTGTTTGAGTATGGATATGACTTGGATGATCTCTTTGATTCGGAAAAGAGTAATGACTTACAGGTGCCAATACTTCAGCCAGTCAAGGTGGAGTGTGATGATCAGGTGTTACTAATGATGATGCTGTGGATGGAGTCCGTATGGATGATTCGGGTGATGAGTTGGATATTGCAGCCTGTGGTGAGAGTGTGGAAGGTGAGCTGGACTGTGTACTTGATAGTGCACTATATGATCTGTTGAAGTTGGCTTCCTTGGAGAAGGAAACAGATACTTGCATGCCAGTTGTGCAGCAGGAAGGGAGTGATGGTGTGACTGATGGTGAGCTGGATGCTCCTTTGGATGATGATGTGATGGATTTTGGATGTGTGGATGATGATCATGAGGTGTGTGTTCCTTGTCATGCCCAAGAGAATGAGTTGATGGTTGTGAGTGGTGAGGATGCATGTGAGACTACTGTTGTTGGTCAGGGGGACCAAGATGCTTTGCCTAGGAGTTTGGGGAGCTTGGACTTGGTAGAGATGCATGTGCAAGATGTGGAGAATCTTGAAGGATCGCCAATGGTCTTGAAGCTGGAGAAACTGCAGGAAAGTGACAATGATGAGTCTACAGTGCACGAGGTTGCTGTGTTTGGTGTTGATGGGCTGAAGGGAAGTGAGTGTATGAAGAACACACCACATGTGGATGCTCAGCATATGGATGAGCAGTTTGGTTATAGTTTGAGTCTGGCAGGTTGCCCAGAGGAAGGGTTGGAAGCCAATGATGTGGGCTGGAAATTGAGTGGATGGGAGTTGATGATGAGATGTCTGTTATTTCGGTACATGACTATGAGTGGGAGTCAGATGTGACAGAGGGGAGTAGAGGTAAGGAGTGGTTATCTCTTGTGAGTTGGTATGGAGGAGGTGCAACAATAGATGGTGATGAGGCCATATATGGTGAACCTAGGGGGTTGCTGAAGGTAGAAGGCTATGACAGAGTGCATCAATGGTCAGTTGACAGAAGAAAGTGCTTGAAGAATTGGAAGGTAGATGCACCGAGGTTTTTATTTGATCCAGGGGGATAAGTGGTTTCTAATTGTACGGCTGCTGGACATAAATGTCTCAGCAAAAAAAAGGGGGTTGCTAAATATGTGTGGCTAAAAATAGAGGCTGATAATGTGTACATACGTGTACATGGCATGTGTGAAGTTTTGCTTTTGAGAGCATTGCCAGGTGTACAGGGTGGACGGTATTGGCTTTGAGCTTGTTGCAGGCCTGTCGGGTGAGAGGTCAGATGATGGACAAGATATAGCTCGTATGTGTGTGCGGCTGTTTGGTATGTGTGGGCACGTCAAAGTACAAAGGGCACTCAAAGCTGCATTTGAGTGTGTGAAAGCATGGGAATATTTGATGTAGCCATATACCTTGGACTTGGTGTGAAAAGAATAACATCGTGGCCATTTTTCAAAATGAATAAATAAAAAGGATGAACGTGGCCTTTTTCTGGAAAGGTGGCGTGGAGGCAGTGAGCTGCTGCCAACATGGATTCTCAAAGGTTGGTGAAGCGAGGTGGTGGGGCGGCTGTAGGAAAAAGAAGCGCTGCCGCTTTGTAGAAAGAGAGCTCTCTGACGTAGCAGAAAGGAGAGACGCCTTTGGGCGTGGTTCGACAAGGGGTTCTGGGGGAACTCTCTGTGGAGCTGCAGGCGAAGTGCAGCTAGGCGCAGCTAGGCGCGGCTGGGAGCCGACGGGGAAGAGAAGCCCCGTGTGTTTTGTGTGGTATGCGCCCACAGGCGTGAGAAAGCGCAGCTGTATGGGAGCCGCCTAGGTGTTCTGGCGAAGGCTGAGACGCCGCCCACGTGCAGAGAAGGCTACGTGTGAAGGCGAGTGGGGCCTCCATTGTGAAGAGGCGAGTGCAGCAGGCGGGAAGCTGAGGAGCGCAGAGTTGAGCGCCTTGAGGGGTGGACAGGTTACAATGGGTTGGCGTGTAGAGGCCACCTTGTAAAAGCTAGGCGGACAGAGCCGCGTTGGTTGCAGTAGAGAGAGGAGCCAAGATAGTGAGCCGCCTAAGTGCACATGTAAGGAGGGGTTTGCAGAGAAGCTGGAAGTTGTTATGGACTGGCATGTGCAGGTACTGGTGATGGAGAGGCTCTTGGATGAGCAAGCGAGTGGAAGACAATAGGCTTGTGTGTTTTTGTGGGGTAGCAACAGCCATAGGCGCAGAAGAGAGAAGAGGGTGGCAGGTATTGAAGGCGACTGAGGAAGGTGCCTCCTCTGGTGGAGAGTAAGAGAGAGGAAGGGATGGCCACTTCTGAATGCAGAAACAGAAAGAAGTAGACTGGCTAGTGACTGTAGCAAGTGTAGTGGGTCGCAGAGGAGTGCCTGGCGAGGGGCCAGATGTCAGGGGAGAAGATTTGGCTTGGGCTGGTTGTTGGTTTTGTGACAAAGTCAGAAGTGTGACTGGGTTTTGCCATGAGGACTGGCAGTGAGCTGGTGGTATAGCAGAGTGGACAGCAGCTAAGAAGCAGAGCAGAGAACGAAGAGGTCTGCTGCTGCAGAGAAGCAAGAGAGCGAAGGGATTTGGAGCGACCAGTGATTGCGAGCGGGTGCTTGATGAAGCTGGTGTCTGGGATATTTTGGGATATCCACCTCTGTAAAGGTCAAGGTTCTTTCTGAAATATGAGTCTTGTTCATGCTCTTTGGTCTGGTGTTCTGGTGTGTTTGCATGCGTGTGTGGAAGTGTGGCATGCTATAAGGGTGTAGACAGTTTTACTGCTTCCGTGCCATCAACGTACTTCTATTTTTTCCTTTCTTTCATTTACCTTGAATGATAGCTGATTGAAAAAAATTCTCTCCAAAATCCTATAGTGTTCAAGAGCTGTTGACGACTACCACATGCAAAATGAAGTAAGAGGATACAAAAAGCCAAGTACTATTTTGGGAAATGCTGAATAGCACAATGGAGCAATGCGGTTATCCACCCGCACACTTCTATGGGTTTATGGCTGATGAAGCAGGGTCAAATTGGTGTGCAGCTAGAACCATTTTCAATGGGGGTCCGCACAACATTATGGAGGACAGGGAGTGAACGTGCTTATTCCATTGGAAACAAAGTTTGATGAAGCATGCTAAACAATGCGTGAAGGCAGAAAGTTGACAACACCATATTGACTTGTGTGAAGAATGGAGATTAGCAACCAATAAGGAGTCAGCTTTCTTAAAAAGTAAAGAGATTCATGAAGAGTGGTGGAGAAATGGACATGTTCATGAGGGAAAACTATCAGTAATGGATACGTGGATGAGTTGGTGGGAAGTATGAATAGCACATTGGGGCAACCTCATGTCAAGGGTGAGAAATTTTATGGAGACATGGTATGTTGTATGGATGTATTTGCATTGGAGTCAATTTTGTGAATTCATGTATGAAACCTCTTGTGTGCAGGTGGTCTTAAGCTCGGTGGATTTAGCACAAACCCCTCGAACAAACTTATCTGAAAGTGTACATGGGAGTTGGCTTGCTGGTGAAGGATATAAGGAAAAGTTTAGCTTGTATGATGCGTGCATTTCAAATATGGCAAACACTTTACTACAAAGTGCAAAGCAATATGCATATCAAATGGGGAAGCACAAAGGTGAGGGACCAAGCTTGTGCAAGTTGCTGGTGGACAGGGTGGCAGCAAGGTCAAGACGGACACCACCACAAGTGGCTTGCCGCATGGTCCATGAAATAGTAGCTAATACTCCTATGTATGAGGAATCAAGGCCTCTACTACATGGAGATAAGGAGACTATTCAACGGAAGAGGGTGAGGACAATGGAAGTAGACCAATGCTCACATCGTCCAGCTTATGTCATGCAGAGCAGACATCGTCAAAATCGGGGAACAGTAAGAAGAGTAAGTTTTGGAGATAGATCTAGAACAAACAATGCAGCAAGTCACGCTTCAAGGGGAGGACCAAAAAGTCCAATGACTGGAGGAAACAAAGATGTCGGACATGAAGAGCCTAAACAACATTATGGCACAATGAGCGGAGGACAAATGCATGTAAAGGAAGAGGCCGTTGGATGCATAATGTTGGACATGAAGAGCCTAAATAACATTATGGCACAATGAGCGGAGGACAAATGCATGTAAAGGAAGAGGCCGTTGGATGCATAATGTGGGCCAAGATGTCGGACATGAAGAGCCTAAACAACATTATGGCACAATGAGCGGAGGACAAATGCATGTAAAGGAAGAGGCCGTTGGATGCATAATGTGGGCCATTAGACGAATCCCATTAAACTCAAAAGTCAAATGTTTGGGAGGTATTGATGGAAGACTTAAGTGCAACTCATACATACAGGGAAGCTCTATTGGAGTTGTTACCCCTAGCTTCTACTCAGAGTGACAACATCCTAGTCTAGGAGGGCCAAAGGCTCAAATGATGTGGTTTTGTCCTTCAGATGTTTCACACACATGGCATGTAGATCCAAACATAATATACAAGCCATCATACCCAGATATGTGGAAAGTGGATGTTGGAACCAACATAACCAACCAAGAGGTAGAGAAATTAGTAAAGGCAGGGTTCAAGTTAGATGTTACTCATGAAGAACCTTTTATATCAGGGGTGGGAGAAACGTCCACACAAGCAGCGGCGGCGGGCAACAAAGAAAGTGATAAGAGGCCACATGATGCTACACAGAATATAAACAGATCAACCAAGTGGCAGCATTGGATTTTCAAAGAAGCAGAAAAGAGGATTGGTAGTGCCGAGGCCATGACAGCGACAGTCCTTAATGAGAGTGCAATGCAGCTGTCCCCCTACTCTATTTTTCATGCGGCATGTGAGAGTGGAGAGGACTATTTTATACACATCAAGGTACAACCTTGGTGTACATGTCCTGATTTCATGCAAAGAGAATCTAGAGGAAAGTCTTACATTGCATGTAAGCATATCTATTTTGTCTTCTTGCGAGTTGTGGGATTACATAAGAATGAGGATATGGTAATGCATCAACCGACACTATCACCAAAGGATGTGGGCAATATACTATCACATCCTCGAAGCAAGGATGTTTGTGCCTATACTTAAGCTTTAATCAAGCCTCTCATGTTTGTGCCTACTTAAGCTTGTAAGGAAATGTGAAGTCAATCTTTTTGTAAGAAAATTTGAACCCAATATTTTTGTCTTGCTTTGGGATGGAGTATATTGTCACGTACTCTAAAGTCTTATTGTAGGTGGCTTGCGACGCTATGGTAAAGGAGTTGTACCAACCATATATCTTCTTGTAAGAAAATGTGAACTCAATCTTTTTGTAAGAAAATATGAACCGGGTATACTTGTTTTTACTTGTGTTGAAATAAATATTGGTCTTTTCTTTGAGTATGCATGAAAAGTTGAAGTATCCTTGTCATAAATTGTATATATTAGAAGAAAGGTACAAGATAGGTATGTTTGTGCCTATATTTAAGTTTCTTTGACATAAAATGTGTGCGTATATGTAGGAAGGTAGGTAGGTATGTATGTATGTATGCATGCATGCATATATATGTTTGGAAGTATGCATGCATCCATGTATGTATGTATTGTACACATGTGTGTATATCCGTATGTATGTATATATGTAGGAAGGTAGGTAGGTAGGTAGGTAGGTAGGTGTGTTTGAGAATATGCATGTGTAAGGTCCCTCCCAAGCCATGTATGTATGTGTCTCTTTTAATACAGATTTCAATAAGGAAAGAGAGTGTAATTAGAGAGGAGTGAGACAACAAGGCTAGAAACATTAGGAAAGTGTTAGAATAAAAATATTAGCTCCAAAAATCCTAAAAGAAATAAGAACATAAGAATAGTTCTATTAAGAGATAAGTATCCCCAAAAATAGGATTTCGAATTTAGGTAATAAGAGGTCATATTTAGAGTACTTTTACACATTTAGAGTCCATGCATACTAAAAATGTGGAAAAACAACGCGTTTCTAAAGATGGCGTGTTTGTGGCTATATACAGACGTTTTTGCCTATTCTGCCCGTGATGGCTTGTAGACTAGATGCCTTCCCATTCTTTTGACTAGTTATACAACCATATTCTGAGTTTTTATCAAAGAGTTATGGCCGAAACAATTTTCTGTTTCTGTCAGGGTCTCTACACAGAGAAAACTGTGAGAAGACAGCAAGTAGCCTCAAGGTAATCCTAGAGTTTGAGATGTATATATCCCTTCATTCTTATCTAATATCTTAGAAAAGAAGCTTAGATTGCTATGGTCTCTCGGAGGAAGAGCCCAAAACTCCATAGCTTTTATTTTAGAGAAAGAATAGTATGCCGTAGTCCTGTAAGAGAAGGCTATTTTGCCATAGACCTTAGAAAGAGAGAAGAGTCATAGTACGAGTAAGAGGAGATAAAGCTTGGAGATGATTGGATGATTTCAATCGTAAGACAAGGTATTAGAAGACTCTATTCTCATATGTCAAGCTCTAAAGCTCTTGTTAACGAGTAAAGGCAACGAAAAATGATAAATTTCTATAAGTTATATACATATTTTATTTTTTAATTATATATTATTCTTAGGGATTGAGGTATGGCCCCAGCTTCTCTATTAATTGTTAATATTTATCTATTTGATTGATTTACTATTTAAAGTTTGTATTCTTTAGCATATGCCTTAACAAAGAATGTCCTATCGGCAATCTCAAGTTGAAATGCAAAAATATTTGTGAAAAGAATTGTTTTCTTAAGAAGGTAACATGGATTCTAGTCCTATGGTTTAGTTGAGTAAATGGATTGTTATCTTGGTTAAATTAAGGTACAGGTATAACTTCTCCCTGCCTTGATGCTGCCCCGTCCTTGTGCTTGTGTAGCCGGACGGGAGAGTAGTTAGTAAGGCCCAGAGTTGGCCCATGGTATCCCTCATACCATTGGGAGAATTAGGTTTGCCAATTGAGGCGAGTGATTGTGATGCTGCCTAGTTCTGAGGGCCCAGGCTAGTGCGGTGAATTAGCCCACCCTAGTGTGCAGACATCCCTCTAAGGGGTGGGAGGATCAAGCGATAGAGCCTGAGAGGGCGACAGGCTAGCTTGAGTCCTTGCCAGCAGCCGACGATGAGGTGTATGGTCCCGTGGGGTTTTGCCCAGCATATAGAGGCTGGAAGGTCGAATTCGGCAGAATAAAGGAAAAGAATAAGAGAGCTAGTTTGGCTTGTACAGAATTGATTCATGTATCAACTTTTATATATATATCTTGTCTTTAGCATGATTGTATTGTGTAAAAAGGATGTTTTAACAAACCTTGTGAAAAGGGCCATAATTAAGGAACATGTTTATTTATGTCAAACAATGTGGTAGGATTAATTAGAAAACAAATTGACGCATGAGTAGGGTGGAAAGTGGGAGGATGGAATGCCCCGATGGCACCATCCTATGGATGGGTGGACCCGATTAGTCGGGTAGCTTTCCAACAGATTAAGTGAAAGTCCTACGCTAGATAATTAGGTTCTTGGGCAACTCTATTCTAGAAGACTAGGTCAGCCGACGAATCATGCTATCATCTCACATAACCTGGGTCTAACTTCAGATGTGTGATTCTCAAAAAATGAAGATCTCAAATATATTAATTTAGAGTGCCTTTTGGATGTGGCACTATGATAAGCATTTGATAGTTTTGAACTTTTCATGGATACAATGAAAGAAGCAAGTTCACCCTTGCTCGTCTAAAAATCGTAAGAAATGCCAAATTAGTTGGAAGCACTGTTGTCAATCTAACCACTGGAGCTAGAATCAGTTATGAGATGTCATGAAAGTACACCTTCGTGAAAGGTTTTGTCCTCTAGGACTTCGAGAGGATAAAATGAACGAATTTTTGGAGCTAACCCAAGAAAGGAAGACTCTAAAAGAATACCACCAAACTTTTGTTAAACTTCTCTAATTTGCTCTAGAGATGGATGAGGTAACTCTTCTCCATCGATTCATTTGGAAGCTTAATCTATCTTTGAATAACCTCATCAAGAATGTGAAACCATCCTCTATTTTAGAAGCTATAATTATAACCAGAGACTATGATAAAGTTTTTTTTTATATAGAAAGTGTCAAGGAGGACATGAGTCCTTCCATGTTAGTCAAGAAGAGGTCTCCTAATTCAAGAGG
Source organism: Cibotium barometz (assembly GCF_041138505.1). NCBI lineage: Eukaryota > Viridiplantae > Streptophyta > Polypodiopsida > Cyatheales > Cibotiaceae > Cibotium > Cibotium barometz. The sequence goes on along the minus strand of NC_141085.1, from coordinate 32,222,866 downwards.
AACGTCAAGCCCACCCTTGGCTACAAGGAATCATGAGCTAGAGCAAACATTAGGTCAAGAAATAGTGATAGTAGGATTAAAGATAATCAAATTCAATAAGTCTTTCTATGAGTAAATAGAAGAGGATTGGTGCAAGATTTATGTGAAGTAATGTGCATGATGAATAGAGGTATTGTACAAGACGATACTAAGATTATGAAATTGCTATCATAGGTTAGATTGCATAAAGGATTGATTCCCTTATGTTTCTCCATGATAATTTGTAAAGTACCATATTACATGGGGGTATAGAATAAGGAATTCGAAGGTTCATATCATATGAGAGGTATATGGATGCATGAAGTTAGGATAATAAGACCAATTAACTTTAGAATAATAGACCTTTTGGAGATACAACAAAATGAGCCAAGCACATGAAATAAATGACTCTTTAAAAACAATATTTAGATAAAAGAAGATTTTTACCTAGTGGAAACACCAATTTGAAAGAGATAGGAGAATTTACTTAGATACTACCCTAGCTCGCGAGATGAGAACATCTCGAATCTTTTAAGTGGGGGAGATTGTAAGGTCCCTCCCAAGCCATGTATGTATGTGTCTCTTTTAAGTGGGGGAGATTGTAAGGTCCCTCCCAAGCCATGTATGTATGTGTCTCTTTTAATATAGATTTCAATAAGGAAAGAGAGTGTAATTAGAGAGAAGAGTGAGACAACAAGGCTAGAAACATTAGGAAAGTGTTAGAATAAAAATATTAGCTCCAAAAATCCTAAAAGAAATAAGAACATAAGAATAGTTCTATTAAGAGATAAGTATCCCCAAAAATAGAATTTCGAATTTAGATGATAAGAGGTCATATTTAGAGTACTTTTACACATTTAGAGTCCATGCATACTAAAAATGTGGAAAAACAACGCGTTTCTAAAGATGGCGTGTTTGTGGCTATATACAAACGTTTTTGCCTATTCTGCCCCCGCGATGGCTTGTAGACCAGATGCCTTCCCATTCTTCTGACTGGTTATACAACCATATTTTGAGTTTTTATCAGAGAGTTATGGCCAAAATAATTTTCTGTTTCTGTCAGGGTCTCTACACAGAGAAAACTGTGAGAAGACAGCAAGTAGCCTCAAGGTAATCCTAGAGTTTGAGATGTATATATCCCTTCATTCTTATCTAATATCTTAGAAAAGAAGCTTAGATTGCTATGGTCTCTCGGAGGAAGAGCCCAAAACTCCATAGCTTATTTTTTAGAGAAAGAATGGTATGCCGTAGTCCTGTAAGAGAAGGCTATTTTGCCATAGATCTTAGAAAGAGAGAAGAGTCACATTACGAGTAAGAGGAGATAAAGCTTGGAGATGATTGGATGATTTCAATCGTAAGACAAGGTATTAGAAGACTCTATTCTCATATGTCAAGTTCTAAAGCTCTTGTTAATGAGTAAAGGCAACGATAAACGACAAATTTCTATAAGGTATATACATATTTTGTTTTTCAATTATATATCATTCTTAGGGGTTGAGGTATGGCCCCAGCTTCTCTATTAATTGTTAATATTTATCTATTTGATTGATTTACTATTTAAAGTTTGTATTCTTTAGCATATGCCTTAATAAAGAATGTCTTATCGGCAATCTCAAGTTGAAATGCAAAAATCTTTGTGAAAAGAATTGTTTTCTTAAGAAGGTAACATGGATTCTAGTCCTATGGTTTAGTTGAGTAAATGGATTATTATCTTGGTTAAATTAAGGTACAGGTACAACTTCTCCCTGCCTTGACGCTACCCCGTTCTTGTGCTTGTGTAGCCGGATGGCGGAGATGTTAGTAAGGCCCGGAGTTGGCCCATGGTATCCCTCATATCATTGGGAGAATGAGGTTTGCCGATTGAGGCGAGTGATTGTGATGCTGCCTAGTTCTGAGGGCCCAGGCTAGTGAGGTGAATTAGCCCACCCTAGTGCGCAGACATCCCTCTGAGGGGCGGGAGGATCAAGCGATGGAGCCTGAGAGGGCGACAGGCCGGCTTGAGTCCTTGCCATGGTCCCGTAAGGTTTTACCCAGCATGTAGAGGCTAGAAGGCCAAATTCTATATCATTGCAGGCAGAATAAAGGAAAAGAATAAGAGAGCCAGTTTGGCTTGTACAGAATTGATTCATGTATCAACTTTTATATATATATCTTGTCTTTAGCATGATTGTATTGTGTAAAAAGGATGTTTTAACAAACCTTGTGTGTAACAAACCTTGTGAAAAGGATCGTAATTAAGGAACATGTTTATTTATGTCAAACAGTGTGGTAGAATTAATTAGAAAACAAATTGACGCGTGAGTAGGGTGGAAAGTGGGAGGATGGAATGCCCGATGGCACCATCCTATGGATGGATAGACCCAATTAGTCGGGTAGCTTTCCAACAGATTAAGTGAAAGCCCTACACTAGATAATTAGGTTCTTGGGCAACTCTATTCTAGAAGACTAGGTCAGCGACCACGACTGTGCCTTGCATGGATGAGGAAAAAAGCGTTGCCTCTAGAAATCAAGTCTAGTAGTTGCCCAATTTATGATAAATTACCCTATGGGTGATTTGACTTTTAGAAGATCACGCTTCCCCTGTGGGATAGGACTAGGTCTTACCTATGAATCGTATCCTTGAATCTCTACATGGTCAAGGTGTCGATAAATAGGAAATTTTCTCCAAGCTAAGACATAGTGGACTATCTTAAGTGTTTCCCCTATTTTAGAAGGGGGAAACCTTACAAGTGGTATCAGAGCCGATCTTAGTTCCTAGGATTTGTTATTCAAAGTTTAACTATCAAGGGATTAAAACAAGTGATTGTTTATCATATGAGGATGAATCAATCATCTCTACTGGCCATAGAAGTGATTTGAATATCCTCACATGTTGAGACAATCATCCTATGAAATTGTTCTTGTATCTTGGGGGTGCACATGCAAGATATTTGTACAAACATAAATTTGAGAAATAAGATTGGGGAGAAAACCTTTTGTGAGGAAAAGCATAGGGTGATCAAATTAAGAAACTAGTGAGAGACTGAATGACTAGAAGGATAGACCGAAACTTGTTTAGAGAAATTTTCAGGATATATCTCATTAATTTGCATATTATAAATTATTAAAATTATAACTCCATTAAGATTTGAATAGTTGACGTGTGAATGCCATCCATTGGATGCTTTACACTAGGACGATCATCCAAGATCTTGAACCCATCTCACATAAACATGGGTCTAACTTCAGATGTGTGATTCTCAGAGGATCATGCTATCATCTCACATAACCTGGGTCTAACTTCAGATGTGTGATTCTCAAAAAATGAAGATCTCAAATATATTAATTTAGAGTGCCTTTTTGGATGTGGCACTATGATAAGCATTTGATAGTTTTGAACTTTTCATGGATACAATGAAAGAAGCAAGTTCACCCTTGCTCGTCTAAAAATCGTAAGAAATGCCAAATTAGTTGGAAGCACTGTTGTCAATCTAACCACTGGAGCTAGAATCAGTTATGAGATGTCATGAAAGTACACCTTCGTGAAAGGTTTTGTCCTCTAGGACTTCGAGAGGATAAAATGAACGAATTTTTGGAGCTAACCCAAGAAAGGAAGACTCTAAAAGAATACCACCAAACTTTTGTTAAACTTCTCTAATTTGCTCTAGAGATGGATGAGGTAACTCTTCTCCATCGATTCATTTGGAAGCTTAATCTATCTTTGAATAACCTCATCAAGAATGTGAAACCATCCTCTATTTTAGAAGCTATAATTATAACCAGAGACTATGATAAAGTTTTTTTTTATATAGAAAGTGTCAAGGAGGACATGAGTCCTTCCATGTTAGTCAAGAAGAGGTCTCCTAATTCAAGAGGAACGTCAAGCCCACCCTTGGCTACAAGGAATCATGAGCTAGAGCAAACATTAGGTCAAGAAATAGTGATAGTAGGATTAAAGATAATCAAATTCAACAAGTCTTTCTATGAGTAAATAGAAGAGGATTGGTGCAAGATTTATGTGAAGTAATGTGCATGATGAATAGAGGTATTGTACAAGACGATACTAAGATTATGAAATTGCTATCATAGGTTAGATTGCGTAAAGGATTGATTCCCTTATGTTTCTCCATGATAATTTGTTAAGTACCATATTACATGGGGGTATAGAATAAGGAATTCGAAGGTTCATATCATATGAGAGGTATATGGATGCATGAAGTTAGGATAATAAGACCAATTAACTTTAGAATAATAGACCTTTTGGAGATACAACAAAATGAGCCAAGCACATGAAATAAATGACTCTTTAAAAACAATATTTAGATAAACGAAGATTTTTACCTAGTGGAAACACCAATTTGAAAGACAAGAGAATTTACTTAGATACTACCCTAGTTCGCGAGATGAGGACATCTCGAATCTTTTAAGTGGGGGAGATTGTAAGGTCCCTCCCAAGCCATGTATGTATGTGTCTCTTTTAAGTGGGGGAGATTGTAAGGTCCCTCCCAAGCCATGTATGTATGTGTCTCTTTTAATATAGATTTCAATAAGGAAAGAGAGTGTAATTAGAGAGAAGAGTGAGACAACAAGGCTAGAAACATTAGGAAAGTGTTAGAATAAAAATATTAGCTCCAAAAATCCTAATAGAAATAAGAACATAAGAATAGTTCTATTAAGAGATAAGTATCCCCAAAAATAGAATTTTGAATTTAGATGATAAGAGGTCATATTTAGAGTACTTTTACACATTTAGAGTCCATGCATACTAAAAATGTGAAAAAACAACGCGTTTCTAAAGATGGCATGTTTGTGGCTATATACAGACATTTTTGCCTATTCTGCCCCCGCGATGTCTTGTAGACCAGATGCCTTCCCATTCTTTTGACTGGTTATACAACCATATTCTAAGTTTTTATCAGAGAGTTATGGCCGAAACAATTTTCTGTTTCTGTCAGGGTCTCTACACAGAGAAAACTGTGAGAAGACAGCAAGTAGCCTCAAGGTAATCCTAGAGTTTGAGATGTATATATCCCTTCATTCTTATCTAATATCTTAGAAAAGAAGCTTAGATTGCTATGGTCTCTCGGAGGAAGAGCCCAAAACTCCATAGCTTATTTTTTAGAGAAAGAATGGTATGCCGTAGTCCTGTAAGAGAAGGCTATTTTGCCATAGATCTTAGAAAGAGAGAAGAGTCACATTACGAGTAAGAGAAGATAAAGCTTGGAGATGATTGGATGATTTCAATCGTAAGACAAGGTATTAGAAGACTCTATTCTCATATGTCAAGTTCTAAAGCTCTTGTTAATGAGTAAAGGCAACGATAAACGATAAATTTCTATAAGGTATATACATATTTTGTTTTTCAATTATATATCATTCTTAGGGGTTGAGGTATGGCCCCAGCTTCTCTATTAATTGTTAATATTTATCTATTTGATTGATTTACTATTTAAAGTTTGTATTTTTTAGCATATGCCTTAATAAAGAATGTCTTATCGGCAATCTCAAGTTGAAATGCAAAAATCTTTGTGAAAAGAATTGTTTTCTCAAGAAGGTAACATGGATTCTAGTCCTATGGTTTAGTTGAGTAAATGGATTATTATCTTGGTTAAATTAAGGTACAGGTACAACTTCTCCCTGCCTTGACGCTACCCCGTTCTTGTGCTTGTGTAGCCGGATGGCGGAGATGTTAGTAAGGCCCGGAGTTGGCCCATGGTATCCCTCATATCATTGGGAGAATGAGGTTTGCCGATTGAGGCGAGTGACTGTGATGCTGCCTAGTTCTGAGGGCCCAGGCTAGTGCGGTGAATTCGCCCACCCTAGTGCGCAGACATCCCTCTAAGGGGCGGGAGGATCAAGCGATGGAGCCTGAGAGGGCGACAGGCCGGCTTGAGTCCTTGCCAGCAGCCGACGATGAGGTGTATGGTCCCGTAAGGTTTTTCCCAGCATGTAGAGGCTAGAAGGCCAAATTCTATATCATTGCAGGCAGAATAAAGGAAAAGAATAAGAGAGCCAGTTTGGCTTGTACAGAATTGATTCATGTATCAACTTTTATATATATATCTTGTCTTTAGCATGATTGTATTGTGTAAAAAGGATGTTTTAACAAACCTTGTGTGTAACAAACCTTGTGAAAAGGATCGTAATTAAGGAACATGTTTATTTATGTCAAACAGTGTGGTAGGATTAATTAGAAAACAAATTGACGCGTGAGTAGGGTGGAAAGTGGGAGGATGGAATGCCCGATGACACCATCCTATGGATGGATGGACCCAATTAGTCGGGTAGCTTTCCAACAGATTAAGTGAAAGCCCTACACTAGATAATTAGGTTCTTGGGCAACTCTATTCTAGAAGACTAGGTCAGCGACCGCGACTGTGCCTTGCATGGATGAGGAAAAAAGCGTTGCCTCTAGAAATCAAGTCTAGTAGTTGCCCAATTTATGATAAATTACCCTATGGGTGATTTGACTTTTAGAAGATCACGCTTCCCCTGTGGGATAGGACTAGGTCTTACCTATGAATTGTATCCTTGAATCTCTACATGGTCAAGGTGTCGATAAATAGGAAATTTTCTCCAAGCTAAGACTTAGTGGACTATCTTAAGTGTTTCCCCTATTTTAGAAGGGGAAAACCTTACAACATGTATAGATGTATGTATGTATGTGAATGTATTTATTTCTCTTTCATAAATACTTACTATATAAAAGCTCACCAAAATGTATCATTTTTCTTACAAACTCACATAAAACTATCTTATCTCCAAAAAGCTCGCCAAATAAAGCTCGCAAAAAAATCAAACATGAAGACTTCAAGGAATTTTCGGAGATATTATTTATAGGTTGTGCACATTAGGCATTGGAATGTGCTTGGGGAGTTGGTCAGGTCAAATGGCATGACTTGATATGCATAGCTGACCCATTCTGTGTGGCAAAAGCCATTTTATGTTGATCTTTTGGGTCGATTAACACTTGGTTTTAATCGAACAATCCATGAAGGAAACTTTAGGCTTCCTTTCATGCCACTTGTTCAAGCACATGTTCTATGAAGGAAAATGGATAGTGGTCCTCTATTGTGGCAGCATTGTGACTTTTTTGAGGTCTAGCACACTCTCACTTTATCATTCTTTTTGGGTAAATCTAGCATCTATGAGTCATTTGATTTCTTCCCGGACCATTTTGGAGTATTTGGGATTAATAGGGTAGGCTCTTTGTTTTACTTGTCTTGCTCCCTCGACTATGGGAATGGTGTGCTTGACCACTTCGGGAGGCACACCCTTCATATTTGTATACTTCCATGAAGCAATCTTGGAATTCTATGAGAAGAGAGATCAGATCTTTTCCTTATTCTGCAGGAGAGGTGTTCCCTGATGTAGATGGGTTTAGGATTTTCCCTTGAGCCTGCCACGTTAATTTCCTTGATCTTGGCCAAAACATCATAAGATGTTCCTAGCTTCCCATCGTGGGTTCTTTGGGCCTTGTCATATTGTATGAATCGGTCTCCAACCTTGTAGGCCCTGAATTGTTGGAGGACTTGTTTAGTCTCTTCAACCTTATTTCTTTTTTCTTCCATTAGCCTTTTGGCTTGTTTTTCAGCTAGCACTTCTAATTTTTTATTTTGTGCTTTGCATGTGCAGAGCGGCAAAGCTTTTGTGGTTCGGGCTAGGGATTGGTTGTTCCTTCTAGTTTTGTGGTTACTGTGTTAACTAGAAATGAAAACTCGTTAAGCTCCTTTTATAGACTTGGCAGAAGTAGGAATGTGTGTCAATAGCTTTGACATACCTCAACCAATTTTCTTCCGACTCTATCGGGAAGACATATGCTTATTTTCCTAGGAAGACATTGGATTTATGTGTTTTGCGGGGATGGTTTCCCCGACGGTCTTTCTTCTCTGTTTCTCATAGGTTCTTGGCTTGTAGCATCGGGCATGCATGCGAAGTATGCGGCATTGAGCATATAGAGGGATGTGATTTCTTGCTCATCAGCCGCCATGGTGGTAAATCTAGTACCGTGTGTTTTGGTAGCATGTCCATGCCAACAAGTGGCAAGCATATGCATCCAATTCTAAGAGTCTTTTGGCTCTAGGAGGGGTGCAAATTCCACAATATCCCATTTTTCATCCAGCGTTTTATGGCATGTTTGACAGAAATGGATTTACAGTGGATCTAGCCATCGTTACCAAGTCCTCAACACAAAGGGCCTCCCACTCATAGGATGGATCTTCCAAGTGTGCAAGTTGACCTTTAACAATTGGTCTTTCTTTTGAATGTAGATATGATCTATGTCCTAGTCTGGATCATTTTGTTTTCCCTCATGAATGTATGTCCTAGGATGCAATCATAAGAATCAAGCTGCTTGCCAAAATTCATCACCACACGAAGATGTGTTGAAAGTTGGTTCCAAGAATCTTTATCTTCAAATCCCGCAAAAGACCTATGGGCTTTGCGGTGTCTCCATGTTAAGTTAATCTCCTTCAAAGTATTGCCCTAACTTGTTTACTCAAATTGTGGTGAGAACGATGATTCCATTTGGTTCTCTATGAATCCGTCCTCATCAGCCTTGTCAAAGCTTCCTAACTCTATCAATTCTTCCATTCTTGCTCCAAGCCATCCTTCCATCAAATCTTTCCATAAACTCAGGTCGCCTTGAAGTAAGGTACCAATAGGAATTTGGATTTGTGAAGAAAGGAAGGAGGAAAGGCCTACAATTTCTCTTAGAATGGACTCGAGTTCCTGAGTTGAATTATCCCTATTTGTGATTAGGCTTTTCTGGGTGTTTTGTATTGGAATATGAGCTTTCGTGTTTGTTCTTTTTGGGTGATGGATTTTTGAGATACTTCACAACACAATCTAATTGTTTGCGGGGTTGTCATGGCTTTTGGTTCTATCTCTCGAGGGAGTGTCTCAGGGAGTGCTTGGTTGTCGGGACCTCTATCAAGATTTTGGGTTTCCTTAGTTGATTGAAAGTTCAACATAGGGGGATCTTCAGCCATATGTATTGTTTGAGGTTCCTCATCTAATCGGGCTTGACATTCCTTAACCAAATCTTGAGCAACCTTTAGCCTTTCCTTATCTTCGATGGGATTTAGGTATTTGGCTAACTTTCGGGGTAGCTGATTGGGATCAATTTTCCCTTTTACTTGAGAGGCTCAAGGTAGCATCTTCTCAGATGAGGAGGATGAAACATTGGTGATTGTCCCTGTCGGACCCACTCATTATTATGACCACACGGCTATCCCTTTTGCCGATCTTTGTGGTCTTTTTCTTCCTCGAACGCCTAGTTGCGCGTGCTTATTTAGGGACTTCTTTAGGGGGTAAGACCCTTGCATGTCCTGGGTTTTCTTGATTTTGCGATGTAGATGCTTCAGCGGTCTCCATGAGCTGCGACCCTTCTTCTTCTTTGAATTCTAGTGACCGCATTTAGAGGCAACATTTTAATGAAGCCATCTCATATGCTCAGCAAGCTAAGGCTGGCGCTAGGTTTAGCCTCATTTCCCTTTCCATGTGTACACATTCTCAATGTACAATCCTTGTATATATGATCTATCCCACATCTTGTGCATAAAGGAGTTAAGGTAGAAGTACCCATAGGAGTACAAGCCATATTATTCAAGTCTTGTCCCCGCACAGGGTTGGGGCTACTAGGAACACCGGGTACATATGTTCACCCTCCTCCATCGCATAGTGACTTAAGATTTGTGAGGGTGGAGTACCTGGCTTAATGGGTTCAAAGGTGCTATTGTTAATGGCTTCTCCCTTCTCACCTTCTTCAAAAATCTCTATTAAGATCAACTGGTGTGTGAACAAGGGTAATTGGAGGTAATAGAGGTTGCAGTGGTAGGACTGGGAGTGGTAAGGGTACCTTGGACACCCATAGGATTCCTCTAAGGGCCACTTCATGGCCCAGTTGAGGTGGATTGTGTTGCATTAGGGCTAGAAAAGCTAACTATTGTCTAGGGTTTGGTGGAGGCAAGGCAGCGACCCCTTGGTGGTAACAATTGGAGGTCTCGTGATTACCCCACCTTTGGAAGTAAGTAGTAGAGAGTAGGTCGGGATCTTAGATGTGGACACTCCATACTAATGTTCTCGAAGTGCTGGGTCATTTGTTGCATTAGTGTACCACTTGTTGTCCTGAGGAGGATTCCCTTTCTTTTCCTTCAGATTTTGTGCTAGTAGTTTTGAAGGATGCTTCAGACGTTCCCTCATGCAATTCTTGGGAACGCGTTCCCTTGACATTGTCCTCGAAATTCATGGCACTCCTACAACATTGCTCAAAGGAAGTGTGGGCTAGAGTGTACAGGGAGTTGTGCAAGGCTACATGTTTAAGGCCCTCTAGGAATCACCCAATTAGCCTTTCGTTAGAGAACTTGTCTCTATCATTATTACAACAATAATCTCACTTGGTTGATATAATCCTGGATGGATTCTCCATCCTTCTATCTCACGTTATGTAGCTTGGATTCCATCAAGTCCCATGTCATGAATATCCCACTTTGAAGGTCTTTTTCAAGGCGTGAAAGGTAGCTTTGTCTTATACCTTCGATGATTGAAACCACTGTCTTGCTTTTCTATCTAGGGAGAGGCACTCACCTTAGCTTGATCATCTACATGGCCGAATGCCTCACAAATCTGGTTGAACATTTCCAAATGGGGTGTGGGATCTCTAGTCCTATCAAACTTAGTAACTAGTTTATAAATGTGGGCAGGTTTATTTCTCTCTTGTCTTGGCCCTTGCACCGCGACTGAGCATGTGATGGTGGTGAAATTCTTGAAGCCACCCCCTATCCTCAACATTTTTGGTGTCAGTCCTACCTTGGTTGGTGCTAGTGCAGGTTGGGATATGATGGGTGAGGGAGCTAGGCCGGGAGGATAGTATCCCATATGTGGTCCTTGCCTTAGTGTCAGTTTTGCCATGGTGGCTAGTGCTAGTGCTAGTGCTAGTGTGCAGGTTGGGGTATGATGGGTGGGGGAGCTAGGCTAGGAGGATAGTATCCCATATGTGGTCCTTGCCTCAATGGTGGGCAAATATGTGCTTCGTAGGGATCCACTTGGTATCTAGGATACATTCCATGAGGCAGATAGTTGTTGTACATAGGTGCCATGTGCTAATTGAAATGTTTTGGGCCCTTTCCCTTTGATGACAAGATCTGCTTGGGCCTAGGTGAGTTGGCTTTTAATCTAGGTTTGGTGTTGGCCTACGGTCTTGGTATGATTCTGCTGTTATAATAGTCAGCAGTGTTTTCCATACTGCTAGATTAGTTTGGATTAGGTTATTGTGGCTCTGGCCCATCTCTTATCTAGGGTTTAGCGGTGTTATGGCCGATCTCTTTGGTTGGCATTCCATGAGGATTTTTTTATTGCGCGTTTCCAAGATAAAGTTCCTTAGTCTCAAGGCAAGACTTCTTTGTGAATGTGCATGGGATTCATAGTCTTTCTCGAGGATCGATGGTCTGTCCATACACTAGGCCTAGCTAATCCTCCCGTCTCTAGGTTAATCCTCCCGTCTCTAGGTTAATCCTCCTGTCTCTAGGTTAGGGGTAGGTTTATTGAATACGCTAGAAATGACATGCCTTTTGATATCTACCCTTTGATATTCCCTTGAGAGTATAGTTGTACCCTCTTTATACCCCTTTTCAATCTCTTTATACTCCCTTTAATGCACTTTATTCCTTTTTAATGCTCACTACTCTCATTGATGTGAGAGATTTGGGAGGATCTAGCCAAGAGAAGCAAATGGTTGTGGGGCTAAGAAGCGTATGACTATACGTCTAAGAATTTAACGACCATTCACTTCTTAAAAAAGCTAGTCGAAACTGAATGCTTCCAGTTTCTCCTTTGGATTCTCTGTGTTTCCTTGATGATTTTTTACGTTTTTCTTTTTGTGGATGGCTTAGGCTAACCCTAAGCTATCCAATGATGCCTAGAATATTTAATTATACTTAATGACCAAAGATTAATTATGAGATTAAGCTACTTATGCAATTTTTTAGCTAGTTTGAATAAAAAACAAGAAATTAATGGACTCAAGAGAAAGATTAGGGAACTTACTTGTAGCTCCCACTGTTGATGTAGCTTCCTAAGGTCCTCACGCTTCTCATGCCAATTGAACTCCATTAGTTGAAGAAAAAAAGGATCAAACCAAACAAACATGCATATCATAACATACTCCTACCGATGGATTTGCATTCTAGCCGGACGACAAATCAAGACTCTAGTCCTTTAACAGATTTCTTGTACACACCAAGAATAGTTTTAGCCATATTTATGTGTTGATAATGGAAAATAGTAGCTTGATTAGGCAATCTTGAGCAATATCCAAAGAAGCCTTCTCTACCATCCCCAATGAATCAAACAAGATCATGGAAGGTGCTGAATGATGGAGGCATACTAGTTGATGGGTCTAGAGGGTATAGACCTCCTTGAAAACCCACAAATCTACATGCTTCTTTCCTTCTGCACGTAGCCTTTGAGCTTCATCCTCATTATGTAGAGATTTGTGATGAATACTTCTCCACGTGCAATATTATTTCTCAAGTACCAAGTTGATATATTGTCTTTTCTTAAGTATGGATCAACCGTTGGAGTTGCCATAGCAATAAAAATGATCCAAATTGAAAGCAAGAGATGGCAAGGAGAGAAAAAAGATAGTAGAAAGAAAAAAGAGGAAAAAACTTGCATCATGCCCTATGTAAGAGGGAAGTATGCTACGTATTCAAATATTTGAAATTAGCTTATTTTAGAAAACGAAAGTAGGTAAGAGGGCCGCCAAAGGGATAGTTGAATTAAAGACTATAGATACGTGATGGATGGCATATTAAAGACACTCTCCTCTAAATATAGGTAAAAGAGATCCACTTAATATAGCTATTTGTCTCTACTATTTTAGCTAAATCACATTGATTAAGAAAGTTAATCCAATCCTTACACGACTCTTTTTTTTCATTTTTGGCCCTAATGTTTACTATCCAATTCTTTTTGTAATTCAATGCTTTTTATTATGTTAATCTAGCTTCTGCTATTGTGTATCCTTACATGGTGTTAGAGCATAAGCTCTAGGCAAAGCTTGTTTTGGTAGTTTGTTAATTGAAGGGAGATGGTCCATCTTGCAAATAATGTAGATGCTCATGACCACCCTCCACCCTCCATCTTTTAGTGATGGGAAGAAGCTGGATGGGATAAATTACACTCAAATTACACTCTCATGTTATTTGAAAGGAGATGTCCCAACCTATAAATAATACAGCTGCTCATGCCCGCCCTCCACCTTTTAGTGATGGGAATTTGTGTTGGTCCAATTACACTCAAATTACACTCTTTGGAAGTTCAAGATTAGGTCTATTCTTGATTCATATGAGTTATGGAAAATCAAAAAAGGGGTTGACGTAAAGCTAGTTTCTACTCTAAATCCAGTAGATCCATTACAAACCATAGTGCCAGATACTGCTCTCACTTTAGGAGGTGAAGGAATCCAAATACGCTACGTGCCATTGTCACCACAACGTCAATGATTTGATGATGACCCTAATCCAACATACTACCACAGCTTCTAAAGCATGGAAAGTTTTGAAGAACTAGTATGAGACCACATGAATCAAACAAGGCTTCAAAGTAAAAAGGCATTCTAATGGAGAAGTAGCACAACAGTTCATATTCTGGATAAAGAATTTGCAAGATCAAATGGCAGTGGTGGTGGGTACCACTAAGACCAGCAAACGAACTAGCATAAAAATGCAAAAGAGTGTTGGCATTAGAGTATAATAGCTTGGTGACCTCACTAAGCATGCAGGTGTGTAACCCACCTCTTCCTACACAATGCTAGTGTGGAGGAGGAGATGTGTTTCAAAGCTAAAGATGGTAGTGATGCGATTTAGGCTAGCCATAGCTACATTCTCATATGCATCTTGTAGAAGGCATCTTGTAGAATCAAAGCTTATAAAATTTAGACCAATGTTAAGGCAAAGACAATGGTGTTTTAGATAACTTGAAGGTAGATGCTTTTAGATAACTTGAAGGTAGATGCTTTTATTACGTACTTCATCCAAGGAGAAAAGTAATGAGGCCATAGATAGTGGTGGTGTACATGTTGATGAAAAGTAGCAACATAATTTTTGAACATGGTTTGTTTTTATGGAGACTTTTCTCTTTTATAGATTTTGTAAAAACCTACCATGATAAATTAACACTTTAAATCATTTCGACATATTACCAAAATTACAAAAGCATGCACTTTTCATTCTATAATATGAGTACTCATACTCCTACTTCTTGTAGACATATTTGGTAGTGATGTGTGTGAACACACTAGGACCACTTGAGGCACTTTTTCCCTCTCTAGGAGGTCTTCTCTTCATCCTAGTATACACCCATCTTAGGGTATACTTATCATCTTTGTACATCACACATTTATTATCTATTTATCATCTCATTATGTGCTCCCTTGAGCTTCTCCACTGTCTGTGTGTGTGTGTGTGTGTGTGTGTGTGTGTGTGTGTGTGTGTGTGTGTGTGTGTGTGCGCGCATTCATGCAACCCTGTTTCCAATATTTGGTATTAGAGTATATGCTCCTTGCCTTTGTGTTGTTTCCTACCCTTTACCTCAAGTCACTTGTCTTCTTGAATAGGATCAAGGAGCTCTTCTTGGATAAGAAAGAGTAATGTGAAGTGTGTAGAAATTTATACTGATGTTGTACTAAGGTTTTTTGGTTACATTTTCATTTCAGGCACATTTTGGGGTTCGTTCGTGTGGTTTAAAATTTTCGACAGACATCTTTGAGGTCCAGATTTGCACTGTTCTTGATCACATTTTGAAGTAGTATTGTTAGAGCTATAGAAAAGTTTGCAGATACACATGAAGGCATCATCAGACACTCACCACACTGGATCTTGTTTACGAGCTACACTTCAGCAACATTGACCTCTACATCTTATGAGTAAAATTTCTAACTCAATTTACTTTGCATTTATTTCATACACCTTGAAGATCTCCATTCTCAGTGGCCTTATTATTAGCAGCCACCTTGGTTGCATCAAAGGATCACTTAGCACTTGTTGTTTGTAGGTTGCATGATTACTTGCTTGGGTATCATTAGAAATGGCAGATAATGATGGATTTTGGATGTTATCCATTGAGTACAAGCTTGATGAGACTAACTACCCATTATGGTCCTATATGATGTGTTGGTACTCAGAAACATCATGATTCCTGTGTGATGAACATGATGCACAAGGCATATCTATAGACAAGCATGTGGAGAAACCTTGCATGACTTCTTGAAAGAGGCAAAGCGACAGGAAGGCAATGATGGAAAGCAAGTTCCAAGGAGGGTCACACGTGCATCTCAGGGTACACGTGATCCTGAGCATGTTGGCCGTGCTTATGGTGATTCATCATTTCAAAGTATGCTTATGAAAACATTGAATAATGCATTGGTTTGTTACCATTTTGATAGTTCAATTTGTGTAATGTAAAATATTATGCTTGGTGTCAAGTTTCTAAGGAAACACGTGTGTGTGGAAAGTATGAAGAATACTATTGCTAAAGAGCGAAAAAGACCATTAGTGGTGCTGACACTACTCCTAAGCATGATGCTCCTAAAAGCCATGCTGATGATGGTGATTTATTGTCCCAAAATACGCCTATGTAACTCTATTTTGGCCCAAAGCCAAGGAAACATTGAATAATGTATTGGTCTTTTGACATTTGATGATTCTAAGTGTAACCATTGAGTTTTTCAATTTGTGCATACATCACGTTTTGTGCTTGAATCTGTACTTGCCTCCTTGTTCCTCTGATAAGCATGATGTAGAAGTCACATTCAGTAGAGTAGACATGGACTTAGTTTCACATGATGCATTACCACAGCATAGCATACCTCTCCTACACAAGAGCAAACAAAGTGGGATATATGATATGTGCAAGCACATATCATATATCCCACAATTCATGTGGAAGCACATGAATTGTTTGCTTTGAGTATCATTCATCACATTCGGTCATGCAAGACTGCTAATAAACATGCTTTGAGTATCATTCATCACATTCGCTCATGCAAGACTGCTAATAAACATGCTCGGCATGCAATTGCATCATTATACCAGGTATGTAATGAAGCATGTGCTACTTATATACACAAGCAATTAGAGTCATAGCATAAGATGAGGGAGAATCCATGGATAGTTTCCTTACAAAAATCAAGGATTTTAAGGAGTAGTTGGCCAATGTTGATGAAATATATCCTGATAGTTCATTGGTGCTGCCTACAATCTTAATT
This sequence comes from Cibotium barometz, assembly GCF_041138505.1. Lineage (NCBI taxonomy): Eukaryota > Viridiplantae > Streptophyta > Polypodiopsida > Cyatheales > Cibotiaceae > Cibotium > Cibotium barometz. The sequence continues at coordinate 32,206,602 of NC_141085.1, read as the reverse complement.
GCATTCCTGGACTCTTATCAAGGTTTTTCTTCCACCATCACTCATGATGATAAAAGGCAATCCAAATGCCTTGAAGTTTGAAGAGTTGGTTTCTAGATGCATTAGCATCCAATGCAAAAAACAAAGAATCTACAAACTATGCACATGATGATTGGGCTTTCTGTTATGTGCACATCATGTGCATATTATAGGAGGCTAACCCACCGTGGGCATGTGAGCATGGGTTGAGGTTCGGGTTAGACAACCAAGAGTCACACATGGAAATGAAAGGTCAAGAGTCACTCTAGAAATGGAAGGTCAAGAGTCACACTGAAAATGGAAGGTCAAGAGTCACTTTGTAAATGGAAGGTCAAGAGTCACTTGAGAGCTCTCCTATAAATAGGAGCATGGAGCACTCTCAAGGGATGTTCTCTTGTGTAGAGCATGGTATCTACTCTCTTGCCACTTCACACTACAGCTATCCTTAAATTGATATTTTGACAATAAAAATGGTAAATTAAGCACATCGGGTTCTCTCTCATGGTTGTGGGTGTTGAAGTCCAGGATTGTGTAGGTTGAGGTGCTGGGCAAGGGTAGCCTGGGCGACAGTTATGTACGATGGGGCCATTTGTGACTAGTCGGTTGCACTAGCGGCCGAAGGTGACCTAAGCCAACCAGTAACTCACCTAAGGCTTCATAGGTACCTGCTCCTTTCCACCTGATTTCGAAGGTCTCGTCTTTCAACACATCTACAATGTGTTGAAAGACATCTACAACGTCTTTCAACACATCTACACATCTACACATTGTCGACTACATCTACAATGTAGTCGACGATGGTGGAATCCACATCAAGGGCACGCTGGCCCAACACCTTCTGAATTGCCACCTCCACACCCTCTTGTTGGTAAAGGAGGGGGTAGGAGGAGGAGGTGGCGGGCAAGGGGACTTTTGCCTGGTAGCATCATCTGCCAGTGCAAGAGCAGAGCCCACCGTGGGGCCGAGAGGAAGTGATACACCGATTTGATTGGGTAAACCAGTTGATAAATAGTGGAGTGCCCACTCCACCCTAAACAGTGGTCAACCGCCTCTCTCCATGATTCCTTCTCTCGACTCTCCAAAGGCTCGGCGTCCTCCACCATGCTGCAAACTGCCGACCCCTCCACCACGCTGAGCATAGGACCCCCCCCCGGCAGGTTTCTTTGAAGTTTTTTTAAAAAAAAGCTTTGTAAAGATTTAAATTAAAGCTTTAAAAATAATATATATATCATCACTTTCATGATTTTTTTTAAAATCATTTTGAGCCCTTTGGCCTTTCGGGTCCAGTTTTTGTGCCACATATGTGTGTCTTTGTACATATGAACCTGAAAAGGTACTTGAATGCACGGAAAGGAAACTTCGTAATTGCTTAAATCCCTAAGGTTAAAATTAGGTGGAAAGATAGGGAAATCAAGGATTCGACTTGGGAGTCAGTTTAGAATATTCAGCGCATGTTTCCTTCAAGAGTGCAATGTTTTGAGAGAGGGGAAGTATGTTATGTGCACATCATGTGCATATACTAGGAGGCTAACCCAACCTAGGCATGTGAGCATGGGTTGAGGTTAGGGTCAGGAAACCAAGTGTCACACATGGAAATGGAAGGTCAAGAGTCACTCTGGAAATGGAAGGTCAAGATACTTGAGAGCTCTCCTATAAATAGGAGCATGGGGCACTCTCAAGGGATGTTCTCTTGTGTAGAGCATGGTATATACTCTGGAAATGGAAGGTCAAGAGTCACTTGAGAGCTCTCCTATAAATAGGAGCATGGGGCACTCTCAAGGGATGTTCTCTTGTGTAGAGCATGGTATATACTCTCTTGCCATTTCACAATACAGCTATGTGCTGTTGGATTGAAGGCATACCTCTTAGTGGTATTATGTGGGTCTTCGTTATTTCCATGTTTGCACCATTGGGCTCGGGGGTGAGGTGGATGAGTATATTCTTAGATTATGCGTGTTTATGCATAGTGATTAGCTAAGAGATCTATGGGATTTTAACACTTTCATTGTGCAATGCAGTTATGACCTTCACATCAAGATGTATGCATGGCTGTTACAGATGTACATGTTTGGTATTTTGATAGTGATGCTAGTAAGCACATTACTTCTCATCGTATTTTGTTCTCATCACTTGAATCTGCTCCACAAGGAGAAACACTATAACATGTGCAAACAACTCCCCATATCTTATAAAAGTAATTGGCAAAATTGTTCTCATTGTTATAAATGGTGGAATAATCATGCTTTCAGACGTATTATATGTACCAGGGATCAAGAAGAACTTATTATCTATCTTTGCCATTACTAAGGCTAGCTTAGTGGTATAGTTGAGGATGGCAGATGTATTGTTCGTGATTGTAGTGATGGCAAGATAATTGCTGCTTATGGTACTTTATCTCATGGCCTTTACAGGCTAGATGCATATGAAAGACAAAGGCATGTTGCATGTACATTTTCTACCACAAAGACAAAGGGTGATGCTAAGTTGTGGCTTGCACACTTTGGTCACTTGAACTTTCACAATTTGGTGCATTTCCATAAAAATGACATAGTGTCTAAGCTGTCACATCTTGAAGCCCCTATCAGACATGTTTGTGTGAGTTGTATTCTTGGAAAAATGCAACAGGTATCATTTCCCAAAGATGTTTTAGCTAGAGCTATCAAAAAATTACAACTTATATGTAGTAATGTATGTGGTCCTATGAGGACACCATCTATTGGGGGCTACCTCTATTTTGTCACTCATTGATGATTATTCCAAACATACTTGGGTATATCCATTGAAACAAAAATCAAAGGTATTTATGTGCTTTAGGGGCTTTGCTACTATGGTTCAAAATGCTTCTGCATGTAAGATTGGTACCCTACGTATTGATTGAGGTGGGAGTATATGCCTAAGTTTCATGATTACATGGCTGATAATGGGATAAAACACCAATGTATTATGCCCTATACACCTCAGCAAAATGGTGTAGCTGAACATAAAAAAAGGTCCCTATACACCTCAGCAAAATGGTGTAGCTGAACATAAAAAAAGGTCCCTAATGGAAATGGCACATTGTATGGTCAAAAGTCAGGAATTACCTCATGGTTTCTGGCTAGAAATGGTGATGTGTGCAACATATGTTTTGAACAAGTGTCCTACAAAGGCTTTGCATAAAATCTTGCCTTTTGAAGCTTGGAATGGTAGAATGCGCTCTATGGCTCACTTATGCATTTTTGGTTCTTTCTTATGCACTTGTGCCTGAGCAACTTCACAACAAGCTTGATGATAAGGCTATTAAATGTATTTTTGTGGGATACAGCTTGAAAGTAAGGGTCACCATCTCTATCATCCTGCTACCAAGCAGATTCTAGTGAGTAGAGATATTCTATTTGTGGAAGATGCAATTCAGCCCTTGCTTTCATGTAAAAAATACAAAATGTATGTTTGCAGAACATATTCAACACTCTCTTTCTCCTATAAATATAACTATAACGAAGGTTGGGTATTCCCCCCACCATCACCACTTGCTTATAAATTAGAACTTGCATAGCAAGTATAGTTGCATCTTTACAATAAATTAACTCCATTCTCACATTCATATCTCTCCTTTTTTAAAAATTACCACAAGCTACTATGGTGAAGGACAAAAAACAAATGGGCCATTATAATCAAGAATTAGCTCACATAGGTTACAAATCAGCATGTTTTTCAGCCCACAGATCAACATATTGATGATGAGGCAAATGTGGATGATGCAGTTGATGAGGAAAGAAGGGAAATTGTGGTGTCAAGTAGAACACGTGCATGTTCTCATCATACATGTCATTATACTCTTATTGCCAGCTTATGTGATGAAGAGGAACCTGTCTTAATGATGAAGCAAAGGAATTTGAAATTGGATGAGTGCAAAGATGGGGTCGAATGACAAAGTATCACTTGGCCCAAACTCGTCCTCCCTACTTGGGCACTCACTTTCCTCCTCACACACCAGATGGACAACCGATGCAACCTGTCCACTTTAGCCCTGCATCCATCAAGGAGTATAGGTTAATTGGGCAGAGTATTTGTGTAAGGAACTCCATGCAATATTGTCAAACCCCTAGGAAAAGCTCATGGCATCGTCCCTCCTCCCTAAAGTCATGTATCACACAACGGGTTGGGAGGACCTACCGCAGCCTGTTAGTCTACATGGAACCCCCTCCATTATGCCCCCTATTCCGGACCCCAAGCCCTCCCCAACCTCTCCTGCCCTCCAAACGACACCATGTGGATCTCCACCCAGCAAGAGGATGCGCATCATCAAGCTAAAGCAGCAAAGGAAGCTTGGTGCAAGGCGTAAGAGGATGCGCATCGTCAAGCTAAAGCTTGGTGCAAGGCGTAAGAGAGGAAGAAGACCTTTGCTAAACTGCCCAATTTTTTTAGGAGAACTTAATCCACACACCTAGCCCAAGGAGCCATCAACTACCCTCGTCACCTCCCATTTTTCTTGACAAAGGTCCCTCATCCTCACCCTCCTCTTCCCAATGCCACATGATGGACACCTTGCAATGGGTCCACACCGGGTTCTTCCACTCCCAACAAGCCTACTTCTTCAAGGGAATTCAATCCACCCACAACACCATCCCCAATTTTGCACAAGGTTTTTCATGAGTTATTCACCTCTATGATAGATTATATGGAGCGCCAAGATGAATAGGTGATAGCCGCACATGCCATGCTCCTAGCTAAAGCTAATTATCACAACAAACCTAGAAACATCTCCAGGATGCCACCCTAGCCGACGAACGCCTACAAATGGCCTTGGAAGATCGGGAGGCAACCCTACCTACCACCCTAGCCATAATCACCAAGCTCCAACACCAACTCCAAGCAGCCCAAGAAGAAGCCCACCAAGCCACACATGCCCTCTCAATTGCACACAACAAAGCCGAGGCACTTAGCCATAGAGCCCACACTATTGAAGCCAATTGCAACCACCTTCACCTCCAGTTTGACAATTATAAATAGGTGGCAGAGAACACACTATCCCAAGAAGGATGCCCAGTGATGGCAGCCAAAGCGAGGGCTCTCTAGCTCCCACTCACACCCTCTAAACTGATAGCAACAAGCACGATGGAGAGGAAGATGGATGCGCTCATGGATGTGGCAATAGAGTTACCCACCCTCTCCACTCTGCCCCAAACCCCCCCACAAATCAACACAATATCTTTATCGACGACGATGAACCCATCTCCTCCTCCACGCTCCCCTACCTCCTAAACAAACTCCCCCACCTCTCCATGGGCCTCCTTGTCACCCTTTTCTTCCAAAACCAGATCTCTTTTCCCAACCCCACGATCCTCTTCATGTTCCCCATCCATCCCCTCGCACAAACCTCATCAATTGCATCGCACTTTTGGAGTATGGTGGGCATGCCATAGAAGAAGATGCCATGATTGATCTTTACATTCCACATGACATCTGCCCATATCCATGTGACTTCACCAAATCTATTTGCCACCCTCAACTTCCTCAAACTACTCGGTTGGTCGATGATCTACTATGTGCTTACAGAGCTCTTTGTCGTCAAGACCTCCCCCTTTATATCCCTTATGGTGTCTTAGTCCTTTACCATCCTATTGCTACCTTTGCTACAAGTTATACGGCCACTGACATCATGGAGTTTGATGATTTACACATTGCCTTCCCATATGACATCACCATCACAACAAGGAGTCACGGGAGGCCCGACACTTCTTCTCCAAATGGCCACCCTAACACCTTGGCAAAAAAGACAATGACAATGACAACAACAATGGTAGGGATGACAACATTGTCCCCTCTGGAACACCCAATCCCTCCGCCTCTCACTCACATCCTTCTCCTCCTCCACCCCCACCACATTCCCATTCACAACATAGCCCCTCGTCTCAACCCCCACTCGCCACCAATGATGTCCACCACCACACCTTGGAACCTCCCACCACCACACCTTGGAACCTCCCACCCACCATACCAAAATCCTCTCAAGCTTCAATTTTCTACCTTCATCCCCTCAAACCACCACCTTACCCCTTTTTCCCTTGCCTTCTACAACACCCCCTCATGTCCCCTCCCACCCCCTCACCCACTCCATCATCACCCCCTTCCTCCCTCAACCTAGGATTGGTACTTCCTATACCTCTCCCAAGGATCTACCCTCTTCAATAACATGTCCCCCTCCTTTCTTCAATGCCTCTCTCGGCACAATTTCCTCCTCATCAGCTATTGTGCTCCACCTCCAACAACCGACCTTCCTTCACCCACACCATCGAGAGCAAGATGAGACTCCCCACAACCCTTGCAAGAGCACAAAGAGGTGGATCCACCCCTCAATGTCCTCATTTGGCATGACCCTTTGGATTGCATAAAGTTTGAGAAAGCCATCTGAATCCTACTTGGTGGACAACTTCAGCAAAGCACTAATCACCAAGCTCATAAACCGCTTGGACATCCAAGTCCTCTTGCCCCTCGAGGCCAAACACAATGCCTGGAAGCACCAACACCCACACCAATAATACAGTGGGTACGGCCACAGTTAGATCCTCATGCTATCACATTCGAGCTTGTGGGCAAGTTGCCAATCTGGTGGCGCCCCTCCCTCCTCAAACCATACATCTCTGAATGGAGTACCCCAAGGCCCCTCCCTCCTCAAACCATACATCTGAATGGAGTACCGCAACACCCCTCGTGCACTATGAATCAATCCCATGTACCTCCCCATCTACAAATGTTGGGCCTGGGATGTGTTTCAAACAACAGAGCAAACGGAGAACCCCAAGTTGCAGCTCAACTTCCCATGGTTTTCCCCACCTATTTCCCAGAGCTCATGCACTAAGGATCTAATATCAAAGGTTGATTTATATGGTCAGCAGGAGGATTCCCATTGTCAAGCTAAATCAAGGAGGAAGCTTGGCATAAAGCAAAAGAGGAAGATGACATTTTCTAGACCGACCGATTTTTTGAGGAGAACTTAATCCAGACACCTAGCCCAAGGAGCCATCAACTACCCTCATCACCTCCCATTTTTCTTGACAAAGGTCCCTCATTCTCACCCTCCTCTTCCCAACGCCGCACCATGGAAACCTTGGTGGGTGCTTCCACTCCACAACAAGCCTACTCCAAGGGAATTCGATCCACCCACAGTGCCATCCCCAATTTCGCAAAAGGTTTTTCAAACCTCACCCATGAGTGGGTCACCTCCATAACAGATTATATGGAGCGCCAACATGAGTGGGTCACCTCCATAACAGATTATATGGAGCGCCAACATGAATAGGTAACAGTCGCGCATGCTATGCTCTTGGGCAAAGCTGGTCACACAACAAACCTAGGAACATCTCCAGGATGTCCCCCTCACCAAACGAACGCCTACAAATGGCCTTGGAAGATTGTGAGGCAACGCTCCCTACCACCCTGGCCACAATCACCAAGCTCCAACATCAACTTCAAGCAGCTCAAGAAGAAGCCCGCCAAGCCACACATGCCCTCTCAATTGCACACAATGAAGCCCAGGTGCTCCACAGAGCCCACACTATGGAAGCAAATTGCAACCGCATTCACCTCCAATTTGACAATTATAAATAGGTGGCTGAAAACATACTATCTACAGAAGGATGCCCAATCTTGGCAGCCAAAGCAAGGGCTCTCTACCCCCACCCGCACCCTCTAAATGGATATCAAGCACGATGGAGCGGAAGGTGGAGGCGCTCATGGATGTGGCGACAGAGTTACCCACCCTCTCCACTCTTCCCCAAAACCCCCACACAAATCCTTGACCTCCAATATTGCTCCATCCGTCTCAACCTTCTACAACATAATATCTTCATCGATGAACCCATCTCCTCCTCCAAGCTCTCCTACCTCCTAAACAAACTCCCTTGCCTCTCCATCAGCCTCCTTGACACCCTTTTCTTCCAGAACCAGATCTCTTTTCCCAACCCCACGATCCTCTTCACCTTCCCCATCCATCCCCTTGCAGCAAACCTCATCAATTGGGCCGCACTTTGGAGTATGGGCATGCCATAAAAGAAGATAGCATGATTGGATCTTTCCATTCCACATGGCCTCTACCCATACCCATGTGACTCCACCAAATCTGTTTGCCACCCTCGGCTTCCTGGAACTGCTCGGTTGGTCGACGATCTACTATGCCTACAAAGCTCTTCGCCTGCCGCCGACACCTCCCCCCTTATATCCCTTATGGTTTCTTGGTCCTTTATCATCCCACTGCTACCTTCCTTGCAAGTTATAACGGCCACCGACATCATAAAATTTGATGATTTGTACATTGCCTTCCCATGTGACATCACTATCAAGGAGCCACGGGAGGCCCGACACTTCTTCTCCAAACGGCCATCCTAACACCCTGGCTAAAATGACAATGATGACGACAATGGTGGGGACAACAACATTGTCCCCTCCAGAACACTCACATCCTTCTCCTCCTCCACCCCCCACCACATTCCCATTTCGCAACATAGCCCCTCGTCTCAACCCCCACCCGCCAATGATGTCCACCACACCTTGGAACCTCCCACCCGCCATACCAAAATCCTCTCAAGCTTCAATTTTCTTCCTTCATCCCCTCAAACCACCACCTTACCCCTTTTTCCCTTGCATTCTATAACACCCCCTCATGTCCCCCTCCCCACCCCCCTCACCCACTCCACCATCACCCCCTTCCTCCCTCAACCTAGGATTGGTACTACCTCTACCTCCCAAGGATCTACCCTCTTCAATGACATGTACCCATCCTTTCTTCAATGCTTCTCTCGCCACGATTTCCTCCTTGTCAGTTGTGCTCCACCTCTAACTGACCTTCTTTCACCCACCCCATTGGAGGAAGACAAGATTCCTTGCAACCCTTGCAAGAGCACGAAGAGGTGCATCCACCCCTCAATGCCGCCCTCAATTGGCATGACCTTTTGGATCACACGAAGCTTGAGCAAGCCATCTGAATCCTACTTAGCGGACAACTTCAGCCAGCAAGCACCCATCACCAAGGTCACAAACCGCCTGGACATCCATGTCCTCTGGCCCTACCTCGTGGCCCTACCTCGAGGGGCTAAACACAGCACCCACACCAACAATAGTATGGTGGGTACAATCGGTCACAATTAGATTCACATCCTATCACATTTGAGCGCATGGGCGAGTAGCCAATATGGTGATGCCCCTTCCTCCTAAAATCCGCAAGGCCCCTCGTGCACTACGAATCAATCCCGCGTACCTCCCCATCTACAGACGTTGGGCCTGGGACCTATTTTTAATAGAGCAAAAGGAGAACCCCAAGTTGCATTTCAACTTCCCATGGTTTGCTCCACCTATGTCCTAGAGCCCATGCATAGAGGTCAACATAATCACAAAGATGAATGCCTTCATCTCACCGATTCCCAATCCAACAATTGTGGCGACCATCAAATTTTTTAACCTCATCATCACATTAATGGAAGGCTTTCCATAGTGGGAACACTACCAGGAGGGACCTCAAGGCCTCACCTTTGACCTCGACAAAGGCCCCACCTTGAAGTAGCTCTTTGGCTACTACGAGCACATCCAATCAATGCTCGCTTGGTGTCTCCACCGAGAACTTTGAAGATATGATGGAAGGCCTTATGAATGAGCTACAAGGCCTTTCAAATATCCCCTCCATATCCGAAATTGTGTTACGACTTTGTTTGGACCTACTCTATCTACTACCGCTAATTCCACTTGCCAGCTCCAAGGACGAGCCTGAATTAGGGAGGGGGTATGTTAACCACACTCGTTAACATTATTTTTAAGTGTGGTTACACTTCATGTAACTCAATTTGATGTAACTACGCTAAGCACTTCATGTAAAAGATATATGGGATGATCGAGCTTACGACTTATGTAATGCCAGCCATGAGAATGAGCCTAGGTGTATATAGAGCTAGAAGAATCAGTTTTAGGCCCCCAATTATAGAATGGTTAACCACATTGGTTAACATTATTTTTAAGTATGATTATGCTTTATGTAACTCAATTTGAATGTAAGTACACTAAGCGCTTCATGTAAAAGATATATGGGATAACCGCGCTTATGAGTTATGTAATTCCGGCCATGAGAATGATCCTAGGTGTATATAAAGCTAGAAGAATCAATTTTAAGGCCCCAATTATAGAATGGGTGGCTGACCATTGTAAAAAGAGAGCTCATGTATATAAGCAACTTATGAAATATGAAAAGGGAACAATCCCATTATCATAATTGAGCTCTCTCTCTCTCTCTCTCTCTCTCTCTCTCTCTCTCTCTCTTATGGCAATGGTGGTAAGCTTGTGTTTGACTATGCTTGCTTACTTGATTGAGGTGTGTGCATGTAGGTGAGGTTCTCATTTCTTACCTCTTCTTCTTCTTCTTCTTCTTCTCTCTCTCTCTCTCTTACTTGATTGAGGTGTGTGCATGTAGGTGAGGTTCTCATTTCTTACCTCTTCTTCTTCTTCTTCTTCTTCTTCTTCTTCTTCTTCTTCTCTCTCTCTCTCTCTCTCTCTCTCTCTCTCTCTCTCTCTCTTGCACACATGAAGGCATTGAGTAGGAGTTGAGCCACACTGGTTAACATATGGGGAGGTGCCCCACCCACATGCTTTGCAAAGTTTCATCATCAAACCATGTTCGATTGGCCAGGTAGCGGCCAATTTGCATTTTCCAAGTCTGTCAATGTTTGAGTGGCCTTGAAAAATCCCACTCTTTTCCATGCCATCATACCCAAACACCGTCAGATGGTGAAGAAACTTTTCACATATGTGGGTGGGTCTCCCCCCACATACTTGTAAAGTATTCAATGATGTTTGGGTATGATAGCATGGAGAAGAGCAGAATTTTTCAAGGCCTCCCGAGCACTATGAACATTGTTCAATGGTGATGAAACTTTTTAAGCATGGGGGTGGGGTCCCCCCCACATTCTTGAAAAGTTTCATCACCATGCTTAGGTATAATGGCATGGGGAAGAGTTGGATTTTTCAAGGCCTCTTGAGCACTAGGAGACTTGAAAAATGCGCACTGGGTGCTACCATACCAATTGAACATTGTCAGATGGTAATGAAACTTTGCAAGAATGTGGGAGGGGATCAAACATCATCTACTGCTATTGTTGATGGGTGATGAAACCTTTCAAGCATGTGGAGGGGGGACTCCCCCATATGTTTGCAAAGTTTCATCACCCTTGAACGATGTTTGATTGGTCTTATGGCATGGTGTGACCAAAATTTGCAAGCATGTGGGAGGGGGCATCTTAAGGAAAATAAATAACAACTTAAATCTTGAAAAAAATATAGTGTATGAACATAAAAGAGACACTTAGTTGGAGCCATGATCAATCGTACATTGATAAAGAATCAAGATAAAATTGAGGTAAAAGAAAATGTCAACATCAACAAATATGAAAGGCCTCTAAAAGTAAAAACATTAAATGAACAAAAGTACTATGATGGAATATAAACTCCCTACTGTGATAGAGATTTAGGCATCAACACCCTCTCTAACTCTAAAATGCTCAAAAAATGCTCTCATGGTCATCCACTAGAAGCAAAAATGTGGGCGAGATCTATGTTTTTTACTCTCTATACTTGATCAAGAGTGACCCCATCGCATAAGCACTAACTGAAATGCCTCTAACTCTCACTATCACCATTACTAAAACTCAAGACTCCCATGATGATGTTGTTCGATCTGTTGCTAGAACCAGCCTACCATAATCACGATGTGGGCATCAAAACAAATCCATGATCATCCATCCTATCCTGGTCGTCATCGAGAATGCACTTTGGCCTATTATAATTCATAAGATAGTAGTCTACCCCCTCACCTATTGCCCCTCATTAACAATAATAACAAATGCATCACCCTCTTGTAGCGTCGAATTTGTCAGCTCATCATAGTTGTCCAAGAACACAGGACTAGTGTGCTCATCGAACAAAATTGGATGTGAAGGACACTCAGGAGAGAGCACTATCTATATCCATGCCTATTTTCATCCTCTTGAGGCATAATCTCACCAATCACCATCCATACATGCTCCACAAAAATCACCAACAAACAATTTTTAATTTGTCTGATGGCATGGTGTGACCAAACTTGACAAGCATGTGGGAGGGCCATCCTAGGGAAAACAAATAACAACTTAAATGTCAAAATAAAGATACTGTACGAATATAAAAGAGACACTTAGTTGGAGCCATGATCAACAAAACATAAATAATCATCAAGAACAATAGTATATTCATAAAGTACAAAGATAAAATTGAGGTAGAAAAAAATGTCAATGCCAACAATTATGAAATGCCTCTAAAAGTGTAAACATGAAATGAACAAAATTACTATGATGGAATTTAGACTCCCTATCATGATAGAGATCTTGGGATTAGCATCTTCTTTAACTCTCCTTTCAAGAAGTATATCCATGTCACCATAGATGTAAGTGATAATGTTCACACTAATACTACATAAGATGTCCAAACTTGGCCACTGGGGAAATAGTCAATATTCATCACCCACATGCAATTTGATAATGTCTAATCACACTCTTCCATCATCTATCATCATTCCAATGAGCTTGCATTCTCAAAACACGATGACCCTTCATGATGGTCTCAATACTCATGTCATGTGAGAGATTGTCCTCCCTCTCTGTGGATCAATCTTTGTTGTGTTAAGAAAGAGATCATCAATTCCCAACACTTGGTATGTAGTCAAGTTTATGTCATATCTGCACACTGGGCATCTAGCCCATCACACCTCTCTTGAGAGAGATGCAAGAAAGGTGGAAAAAATGTCCACATCCTAAGCCCCTTTGCATTGAGAGAGTGAAAACAAATTGATCACTTTTCCTCATACAAAATCGTGGGGGTTTTGTATCCAGCAAATGATTGTTGTGCTTGAACCTTAGAAGGAGGCCATGGATATAGAGCAAGGTAAGGATCACGTATGCACCTCCTTGAAAATAATTCCTTGACTATAAGAATTATGTTGAGTATGTGAGAAGAAGTTATCCTACTATATGCTCTACGATGCACCACATCGTAATCTCCTCAAAGAGTGTCCATCTCTAGTGGGCCCCATATGTGCTCGCATCTGCTACATATCCACTATCATATGCTTCATCTCCGAAGAGTCGCCACATTGTAGTCTATGTAAGTGGTGTCTACATGAAAGAACAAACATGAATAAGATATATATAGCAAAAATACACGAGACATTAGCATACATGTAACCAAGCAAATCAATGATAAACACCAACCTGAGTCACTATAGCCACTATGTGCAAAAACACTCACACCACATGTGGATTCTCTCTATGGCAAACCGCAAATCAATCCCAACTTGAGATCCAAGGGCCTTAACACTAAAAGTGGCATAAAAGTCATGTCTCTAGTAGCGATGGTGTGGCATCCTCTCCCATAGGCACCTATATATTAGCTGTAGGTGGGAGCACCTAAAAATAAGAAGTAATTCCCCAAACACAAGGGCTCCCTTGCCATCTCTAAATAGATGTAAACCATAATCTCTAATGTTAGGGAGCCTTTTCACCTTGTAGTAAGGTAATCCACATGAAATGCTAGTGGTATGCAATGTCTCTAGCCACTCATCTACATATGCAAATAGTAAGTGATGTTGGGTGAATGTTTGGAGCAAGGGGGAGTGTTGTGTGACCCTCAAATGGAGTACTAAATGTGGCCAAGGTTCAAAGGTCCAAAAGAGGTGGAAATTTGAAGGATGTGTGGAATGTCTAGCCTAAAGGGTATAGGTGCTTGTATTTAGGTGAGAAACAGGCCCCAGGTGGGTGCTTACGTCAAGGGAGGTGGTCCTTAAATCTAGGCAAGATTTGGCATGGATTAATCAAGTTTTTAGGTCACAAATTAATGGCTAATAGTGATGTACTCAAGTCTATATAAAGGCATGTATATAATGGAATTGATCTATGAACTTTTTGTCAAATCTCTTATCTTCTCATTATGCTATAGTTTTATAATTTTCATTAATCACATTCTTACATTTATTATTATGTCAAAATGTTGATTCTAATCCATTTCAACACACCCTAATCCTCTCTAGTCATAAATTTAACTTGACATCAGAGTCACTCTTGGTCTATTTTGTAGGTTAACATAGTTTTACCTAACCTATCATAAGCTGTTTTACCATCTTCTTGCTCGAACAAAAACTTGTATTTTTTAAGAAAACACTAGAATGTATAAAGTGACCTAACCATGACCTTAATGTTAAATAGGGCAAGTCTCAAGTCTTTGTATATATACTTGCTTATTTAAGACTCAAAATTTCTATAAGCACTTCAAATCAACCACTATGTACAACCCATAACATATCTACAACCCATAACATAAAGATAATAATATATACTATAAGGGAAAGTAATCAAACATGTACGGTGCAGTGTGAACCTGACTATATGAGTTAGCATTATAATTATGCCCTAACTCAAAGTACGTGTCATACATCCTATAAACCACTGGTAGTATATCAACCATAATCTCATTCTAGTGGCATAAGTGTGGAGTGAGAAGAATGTGGGGGAAAAGATGACCTTGAGCTCCTTGCAAAAAAACACACACACGAGTTAGATGGCTGAATTTTCTTATATTATTTTCTCTTCTCTACAAACATGAACTAAAGAGATAAGAGTACTACTATAAGAGAAAGTACTATCCTACTATAATATACAAAGGTCGGTTCATAGTGTGAGCCGATGTTATATCTAATACACCAAAGTGGTTGTCAAACAGCCTATAAACCACTAGTGACAACATATCACCCATAATCTCATTAACCTTGTAAGTGATGTAAGTATGAAAGCTATCACCAATGAGGGTCATTAATGTCTGAAACACTAGTTCTCGACACTCGCCCTCGAGTTCAACTCCATACACTACACTCCAAGTAAGCTTGTAAACTTGTAGAGCTTCTCTGTACCCAATGCCTTCATGAATATGTTAGCAATTTGATCCTCTACATTGACATATACCAAACCTACATCACCTCATTAGGGCCAAAAACGTCTCAAAATGGGCTGTGTAAGGAATTCGCTAACTTGCTAATTAGTAGAACGTTGACGATCAAAACGGCTCCAAATTTGGCCGTTTTGGATATTTAAAGCGTATCTATGTGATTGAACATGTATCTAAGTACATATTTTAAAATCTAAAAAAATATATTGTTTTCATGATACTCTTTAATGGCTCGTCTCGAAATTTGTCCTCTTTTAGTGACTTCGCGGCAAATACTTATTTCTCTTACTTTTGAATGACCATTCCCTCCGAATGCGCTCTCATCCATTCTCCAAAAAATTTCACAAGCTTATTCTTAGTTTCACTCCTCTGCTTCTCTAAGAATTTCACAAGCTACATCTCATTCTCATTCTTCTGCGTCTCTCATCTTCTAATAGCTCTGCTAATACTTTTAGCTCTGTTAGTAATGAGTGATACATCTAATCGTAAGTTTTATTTGAATATCAAGCTCAACCAAGAGTATGCAACTACACGAAGTGTCTACCAAAGACCCCTTTCATGTGCAAATGAAGCTCAACATCTTCGCAACAAAGGAAAGAAGCATATTGACCTATGGACAGATGGAAGTCTATATCCACCGGATCCCAAAACAGGAAGGTATCCTTCTTTTCATACACCACATGATTTGATTAGATTTGTTGGTGATGGGGTGGATGGCTTACTTGGTTATAGTTCAAGACTATCTCAATCACATATTAATTATGCAGAATATATTACATATCTTCAAAATACTTTATCTTTGAATGCAACAAAAATTATAGAACTTGAAAACAAAATAGTGTCTTTGAAACAAGAAAATGATCAATTGAAAACCTTAAAAGAAACTCCAATAGGGTTAAGAGCACGAGTAAAACGAATGCGGGATGTAGTTAACTTGACAGAGAGATCTGGAAAAGGAAAAAAAGATTAAAACTTGTAAGAGATCATGTTACTACCCTTCTAGGATTTGACATGTCTAATGCTCAGGAAAGGGTAAGATTTTTGAATGAGCTTATGAATAGGTTGGATATCTTGAAACTTTTGAAACTTCCTGAAAATCAAACTAAAAAAAAAACTAGTCTTTCAACATCTACTAAAAGATATGGACTTATTGGTCCAGCCTTCCCAAATGCAAGAAGTTTGTGACACAGTGGGAGTGAGTAGAAAGGGATGCAGAGCCATCTCTAAAACCTGGTTCAGGGTCCTTAAGTATTACAAAATCAAAGCTTTTGGGTTGCCTAGACCTCACAATGTTGGAAAATATAGAACTCTGTTAAATGAGGAAATTTCCAAACATTTCGGAGAGTATTTCTATATTGAGGGAACAATGCCATATGAGAGACAAAAAAAAAATCGTCTTTTGAATACAACGTTTATAATAATATTTGGATAAACATTAGAAAAGTCCAATCTTTTATGGTGAGATATTACAACATTCGAGAAATAGATTGTGAAGGAAAACTTGTATTTGTTATAAAATTAGATGAAGCTCAAATCCAAAAATGTCAAAAAATGGAAAG
Source organism: Cibotium barometz (assembly GCF_041138505.1). Lineage (NCBI taxonomy): Eukaryota > Viridiplantae > Streptophyta > Polypodiopsida > Cyatheales > Cibotiaceae > Cibotium > Cibotium barometz. Next base: position 32,190,037 of record NC_141085.1, on the reverse strand, counting down.
AATATCTATATCCCTAATGAATAAAGCATTGGACTATAGTCAAGGTAAGCTTGATTCTCCATACGACAAAACTCAATCAGAAATGGAGCTATGGTGGATTGGATCAGCTTATGTGCCAGTAGAGAGTCATGAAACATTAAAGTGGCTCTTTTCACATATAGACATTCCTTCAGTTATTCAGAGCCAAAATGCAGGTGAACACCTTCATGTAGATGACATAGGTGATTTCATTGTGGAATGGCATTTGAGTGCCGACCTCAAGGCATTGAAGTGTATGTTTGGTGTATGTGGAGGAGCAAATACCAAATATCCATGTCTTTATTGCATGGCAAGCACAGGGACAAGAGAATGGCTTGCAGAAAATGAGATTGGAAAACCACCATCCAGAAATAATGTGAATGTTGTCGATTGATCCAACTTCTGTTAAAATTTGGGATCCAATTCTACCAATACATTTTAAAAATGTGCATATATGTACATTGCATGCAGAGATAAGAATCTTGCATGAATTGCTCCGACTTCATCTAGACTATGCATATTCTATTAAGCCGACTAAACTTGCAGATGAGTGCATAGAAAAATGCAAAGCCTTGCTCTCTCAAATGGGTTTCCATGGTGGCGAAGTGCATCTTAAAAAAGATCCTGTTCTTTCTAGAGGTACAGGTGATGTTCTGCAAGATGTTTCAATGGGAGGAGCAAAAGCAAGAAGATTTTTGAGCAACCATGACAATGTCATTACCACAAATGTCAAAAGTAGACCAGATGTAGCCAACAAACGTATGGAAGTTTGGAAAAAACTCGACAATTTTTTCAAAGTCCTAAGACAACAAGTTGGTTCAAATACTTATGCTGCAGATGATTTCAAAAAAGCAATAAAGCTTTTAATAAAAGCTATCATAGATGCCTGGGGAGAAAAAGACATAACTTATTACTTGGTGAGTGTTCAAACTTATCAAAACAATTAAAATTAAAGTGTAATCTCTTAAATTTACTAACAAAGAATTGTCTTTGTAGCATATTCTTTACTTGCATGGACCATATTTTGCTACAGAAGGACCCCTTGCAACATGGAACACACAAGGAATGGAAAAGTCTCACTATCAAGCGAGAACTTCCTTTTTCAGATGTACCAGAAGAGGAGGTGGTCAAAGAAGAAGCAATGCACTTAAAGAATTATTCAATTGGTTCTACAGGAGGCAATTACAAAGGATGAGATCAAAGAACCCGCAATCTGAAACTACACAAACACCTCAAGATAGAGACTAATGATTTACTAACACATTTGTACCCCTTACAAAATATTTGTTGAATTATAATCAGTCCTTGCAAAATATTGTGTGTACATTAGTTTTTGATTCTCTTGGGACTATTTGGCATGTCACCTCTGTATCTCAAAAATTTTCTCCTTCTATAACCTCCAAGAAGATTGATATCTGACTCCTCAGCTCTGCAACTGCATAGCTAGAGTAGCAAAGAAAGTATCTTGCTCTTGAGGCATTGAAACCTGCAGCATATCCAAAGATTCTAAGAGCAGCAGCACTCTCTAGAAGCAAGACCTTGTTAGCATTTATTTGAAGGGGAGTGTATCCCATGAACCTTGACAACACCTTCAAGGCAAATATTGGCAACTCAGCATCTTCAGAGAAGTTCATGTGGAATGCATAGAACACAGCCTTATCCAATGTAGGTAAGTAGTTCATGAGAGCAGATGAAGGCCTTCTTGACCTAGTCTCTGTAGCTTTCACTCTGCTGCCTTTAGCTCTTCCTAGAAAATTATCCTTATCAAGCAATTCAATCTGCAAGACAAAAACCTCACTTTAAAAAAATTACAATCACAATAACATTTTGCAAAAGATTAAAAGGAAACTACCTTCTGCAACTCATCCTCACTTACTACTTTGACTTTCATCAAGTTGCATGAGCCAACCCTTTCCACTTTATCAGAATCTACCTGAAGCTTGAAATCTCTGCCAAAAGACTCTACACCTAACTCAATAAGCCTGTTCTCAAAATCCTCATCTCTAAGGGAAGGTTTCTCCTCATCCACTCTTTTAAGGCACAAGGCAAGTGCATCAGGAGCAGGGATAAATGAGTGGTCAAATGTTTGCAAATCAAGTGCCGAAAACTCTTCCTTTGACTCTACTTCTGTATCAATAAAGTCTTTGGTCACCTCACAAGCTTCTGAAATTGCTGCAATACAGTAGTCTTCCCTGATATTGAAGAGACATTGAAGATAGGACAAAGGAATAAAATCTTTCTCATTGATATAGAAGAAAGGAAGGCTTGAAACAGTAACAGAGGATTCAGATATGCTTGCTTCCTCTGAGGGCTCTTCAGTTAAGAGTGAAAGCCCTAAATTTAGCAACATCAAGATTTGCACTTTCTTTCTCCTCAGCTTGAACATCAATTTCTTCCTCTTCTAAAATCTCACTTTTCTCTAGCTTTGAGACTGTGGTGACATTTAAGTTTTCTTCCTCCTTCTCTGCATCAATATCTCATTCTGCTCTTTATCTTGTATTTCTGCTCTCAAAAATAAAAAGAATAGAAAGGAGACATCTTTGGGGACAAGGTTACAAAGCTTCTTATGAATTGGACAAGAAATGGATGAAGGGCATGTGAAAGAGATTCTATTTGAAAATCTACTGAACCTCTTTGTAACTTTGGCTTTCTCCACTGACAGCTGAGTAAAATCGGTAAGGTGACAAAAATCATTGTCTCCGATATGAAAACAATGACCTTCAATTGACATTTCAAATTGTTTGTACTCCTCTTCAAGAATGTCCTCAAGCTTCATCAAAACATCTGAAAGAACAAACCTTGGATTGAATATCTCCACTGCATCTGCGTATACCTTCATGTCATGACCATCTTGCAAAATAGCATTCAAGAGTCTTTCACTTGGGCTTTCTTCAACAAGTTCATTTCGTCCCTCAACACTTTTACTCATTGTGATATTTGAGAAAAACGCTGGAACAATTCTGAAGAAGGCTTGGAAGTCACTATATGGCAGAGCCCGAACTAAGCGAAAATAAGTGGTCCAAAAGTTTTGGAATGCTTCTATCGCTTGTGCGGGCTTTGGCAATTTGAAGGTTCGAAAAAAAAAAGAGAGAGAGTTTTGCAAAATAGAGCTTGGAAGTCACTATATGGCAGAGCCCGACTAAGCAAAAATAAGTGGTCCAAAAGTTAAGGAATGCTTCTATCATCTAGTGCGGGCCTTAGCAATTTGAAGGTTCGAAAAAAAAAAGAGTTTTTGAGAATATCCGATGGAGCACGTGGAGCGTGGCAAAAATACCTTAAATAGTGACCGTTCGTGCCACGTGGCCAAAATGATTGCATGACACATGTATCCAACGGTCCTATGTACGGATGGATTCGAGATATAAAAATTTAATTTTCATGAAAACATTTCTATTTTTCACCGACACGGTATCAAGGGAACTTGCTCCTCCGAAATTCTCGGAATCTTCTTTTACCCTTCTCATCCATATCAAGCGATAGATCTCATCCGAACATCTCAGATCCTTCTCATCGCTAAGTCCCGGATTCTTCTCCCTCGACTTAAAATTTCCCGAATCAAGCGATAATGCTTGTCCAAACAAATCAGACCTTCTTCATTGCTTGGTTCCGGATCCTCCCCTATCACTTGGCCATACCCCGAATCAAGCAATAGAGCCGATCTCCATTTTCACTTTGTTCCAGACATATCTGGAATCAAGCGATTGAGCTATTCCAATCCTTTTGGAAGCTATTCATCGCTTAGTTCCGGCTACCCCTTAATTAAGTGATAGAGCCTCAATATATTATCGCTTAGTTCCGCATACGCCTAAATCAAGCCAAATCGCTTAGTTCTAGGTATAGCCTGAATCAAGCGATAGAGCTAATCCAACTAATTTGGATCCGCCCCATCGCTTAGTTCGGGCCAGTGTTAGTTTTTTTATCTCAACTCACAAATCACCCCGATCGGGTTCTCTTCTTTTTCTTAAACTTCAATGGTGAAGACTGCAAGGAAAGTCTACATCCCTTTGGAGACTGAAAAAGCTCAAGACAAACCAGGATCTTCCAAAAAGCCAGTTGTCGATGAAAAACAAGAAAAGCCTCCTCCAAAGCCTCGTGCTAGGGCAACAGCAAGAAAGAGATTAAACTATCAGGTGAAGTCACTAAGAGAGATCAAAGCGGCACAGAAATCTACTAATCTTCTCATCCCTCGACTGCCATTTATGCGGGTTGTCAGGGACATATCAGAAAGGTTAATTGGCAAAATGAAAAACACATATCTTGATAAAGTCCGATGGGAGTCACAGGCCCTTATGTGTCTTCAAGAGGCTGCTGAGGATTTTTTGATCGACTTCATGAATGATGGATACATTGCTGCTGCGTTTGCTCATAGGATCACTCTCATGAGCAAAGATTTTGTGCTTGTGTCTAGACTTAGATACAAGTTTGACAAAGCTTTGGAACCCATTCCAAGTCAAGATATGAGGGCTTTTGAAATTCTAAATATTCCTCCAGCAAGACAACCCAAACAATCAGTTGTTATTGAAGATGTTTCGCATACTTATAGTACAAGAAAAGCTCACGATATTAAAGAAGAAGTGGAGAAAGAGAGAGAGCAGGAGAAGATTACAGAGGATGCCATTCTTTCTCAGCAAGCTGAAATTCTTCATGCATCCAATTCAAAACTTTATCAGAATGTAACAGGTCAAATGGTAGTAGATGTCTCCATGCATGGAGAGGACGAGGTTTATTGTGACATTGCCCCTGAAGACACAAGTATGCTTGTGAATCACAATATTGAGATATGTGACACAGTCCTCTTTATCTGAGGTTTGTGTGGATTTCCTTTTGCTTTCTTGATGAATTTCTCAGATTCCATATTTTATTGATATGTTTTGTTTATGTCTCCAGATGTCTTATGAGGGATCTTCCTGACTCAATGGCTATGCAAGTGACCATTCTTGATCCCCTTGTTACACAGTGCCTTTTCAATAGGCAAGGGGATCTTGCAAGTTTTCTAAATGACTTTGATATGCTGACATGCAATTACATTGTAAACCCTTATGTTGAAGTGTAAGACTCACACTCAATTATCTTTTGTCCATCATTACAATATTCACAACTAATTGTAGTATTCATCTTATCACAGAGGCCATTGGAGTCTTATTATCTTCAATCTATTGGATAGAGATGTAATCTTTATGAATTCTTTAGCATCCATTCATGGGAGAAGTAAAATGTAAGAATCAACTTTACCATGGTTTATGTTCTAGAACAGTATTTTGTAAGTTTTCACTTGTTTGGTTGACCCTCAATATTTTATGCTTGCAGTGCTGCCAAACTTATCTTGAGTTTCCTAGGTTCCACCTATGAAGACTACAAACTTGAAGATTTTAAGTACTACAATCCAAAAGTTCCTTTGCAGAAAGACTCAACATCTTGTGGATGGATGGTGCTTGCTAATGCTTGGAGATATCTTGAGTCAAGATTTAGAATGACAACACTTACTGTAAGTTCATGTAATGATAGCATTGATTGATTGGGTCAATACATTTAGTGACTTTCTCATATTAAGAAATTTTATCATTTTCTTTTGCCTTAGTTGCATGAATATCCAGATTCTTGGGTAAGTTGGGTAAGGGAGAAGGCAGTGTCTATGGTTTTGGAAAGATCTATCAATCCAGTTGATCCTGATTCCCCCTTTCCACCTAAGAAAGGAGCCAAGGGTACAACTTCAAAGAAAAGAAAAAAGGAGGAGAAGAAAAGCCATGTCAAGGATAGCTCATCCAAAAAGAAAAAGACCTCTGCCAAAGAGAAGAAGGAAAGAAAGAAGAGCCCTATTAAGAGCAGATCTTCCAAGGGGAAAAAGAGCACTACTAAAGAGAAGACCCATTCTAAAGGGAAGAGCCCTCAGGCTACAGAGAAAACCCCTAGCCCTCCTGCTAAAGAGAAGAGCCCTAGCCCTCCTGCTAAAGAGAAGAGCCCTTCACTAGCTCAAGAGAAGACTCCTATCAATGAGAAGACCCCTGTCAAAGAGAAAACCCCAATCAAAGAGAAGACCCCTGTCAAAGAGAAGAGTGCTACTAAAGGTCTTCCGTTTCACTCACCATTGAAATTTAAAATTCAGAAGTGTCGTTCATCCAACAAAGAAAGTAAGAGGGCAAATGTTGGCTCTCCATTCAATTTCTTTTTCATGTCCCCCAAGAAGACTGCCAAGTCTCCAAAGCCAACCTCCAAAGAACCTTCTCCAAAACCAGACCCCACTGCCAAAGAGTCTCCCTCGCCACCAACACCTAAAGATCTCAGAGAAGAGCCCAACTTACCACCAGTTGAGGAATCCACTGCAAAGTCTTCCTTTCCAACACCTCAAGAGCTCAAAACAACGGAACTTAAACCTCAATCAGCCAAATTTGATCAAACCAAACAGAAGAGAGAAAGATTCTCTAAAGATCCAGGGTCATCCCATGCCAAAAGAAAAGTTGATTTTGTTGAGTGATTCCACAAATTGGCTTTTGTTTTGTTCATTTTGTCCATATGAACACACCCTTTTTGGGACTATATTTTGTACTTAAATTCAGTATCAACAATTTGATATTCAACTGTTAAACCTTGTTTTGTGTTGCGAACAATATGTTGACCATTTTTGTGAAGAAGTCAAGACGAAATTTAGCAGAATATATTGATTACATTATTGGAAAATCCTTTTCAGCTTAACAAACTTGCCCTTGCAAGTGGCTCAAATACAACTTTTTTTGGGGGAAGACATGTGATGCATGAGGTTACACTCTCCATCCTTGTACTGACAACAATATCATCTACTTTGAATCTATATTCAGGTGATGTTTCGTCTAGAAACTCAAGCGACTCTCTTACATGTTGTAGTCTCCAGTTTGATGTTATTATAAGGTTCCTAGGATCTATGAATGGATGGACTATGATGTTAAATTCAAACTCTGGACAATTCTCTTCAGAATCCAAAGGGACCCAACTACCAAGCTTGCTTTTCCATCTCCTATAGTCATAGCCCAAAACTAGGGATTGACGACATAGTTGGTATGAGATAGACATAGAATTTGGGCTTACTCTACAACTGATATTGTCGCCAATATGAAAAGTTTCCTTGGTACTCCATCCTTCTCCAAGTACAGTGTCCAGATCTGTCGTAGATAGTCTTCTATTAAGCCACATCATTCTTGTCCTCTGCAATTCCATTGTATTGAAACATGCCACAAAGACATGTATAGGCAAGAACCATTGAATTTTTATCCTTCTTGAAATCCTTCCAGGAGACATAGCTTTAAGAATATAATCTTTGATTTTGGATTTGAAGCTTGTTATGGTATTTGGATTAGGAACTTCCCATTCGAGTGACATTAATGTGGGAATAGGTATGTCATATAATTCTCCATGAACACCTTCTCTTGATGGAACCCTGTATTCTACAAAATTCACAAATATATCCACTGATTTGTAAAATGAAGGTGGTTTGTCTGCATACATTACATCTGCAATCCCCTTGTGAATTTCTTTGAATGTGCCACTTAAGCTCTCAACGGGCTGCCACTCCACAGCTGTTGATGGAAAGATAACTGAAATTAAACAAACAACAAATATATCAGAAGGAGAAATATTGTGTTGTATCAAATAGATAAAGTTTTGTTAAATTACAGTAAGAATGGAGAATTGGATGTTCATCCAAGTTCAACACCATGTCTTTGACCATGTAGACATGTTGAACTTTTGCAAGCCAGCCATTTTGTCGGTCACTTTGAAGGCAAGAACACGACCTTTCCAATGGGATTTCACTTCATTTCACTTGGTTCTTTTCACCCTTTGGGCACCTTTGCAAGAGGGAAGCATTGTTACCCAATCATTCACACGAAAAGACATGGGTTTCCAAACACCATCCTCTCTAGTGTTATGAAAATCACAAGAAGTTATATTATGAGAAGGACGACATGAGGACGCCATAGAAGCTCGCAGATGAGAGTCTTTTGAAAATGCAAAGAAAGGAGAATAAGCCATATGCCAAAATGGAGGGAAGGTGGAAAAGGGAATGAGCCATACCAAAATGGAGGGAAGGTGGAAAGTAGACGTTTGAAAAAATTTGGTGATTTGTCATTAATAGCGTTGTTTTCAGAGCCTGAAAAGAGAAGATTTCGTATCTTCCTGCTTGATTTTTTGAAATATAAAATGGAACAAGATGTCACTATTTGGACCCAAACTTTAATGTTAGCCATCGTAAACGTCTAAATTAAGCCGTTTTAGCCGTTCGCCCCACTAAAATAGAACCGTTAAGAAGACATTTAGAGGAGACAAGAATGCCATACTTTTGTATACGTGTCAATTCACAATTGGACAATTTCTTAATCCTTAGATTAACAAACAGCCCTTTTCTAGCCGTTTTTGGCCCTAATGGCTAGAACATTGTCCCCAAGATCACCTAATGGCATTTTTATATATAGAGGTAATATGGACTGGGCTCGGACATGTTGTCCAAGTATGGTATGATAAGATGTAAGCTTATTTTAGTGCCATTGGAGTAGAACACTAAGATTTTCATAGATACAAGTGAGCTTTTGGAGGACCCTACTATGTATAGGCACATAATGGGTAGCTTAATCTATATGACCATTACTACGCCAGATTTGGACGAGATTGTTATATTTGTGAGTCAGTTTATGTAGGCCCCCAAGAAGGCACACTTAGATGTGGAAAGACAGATTCTTAGATACATAAAGTCCATTGCTGATTATGGGCTTTTCTATGAGAATGGTAGAGAGATTTACCTACATGGGTATACATATGTTGATTGGGCTGGTAGTATCTCAGATAAGAGATCTACTAGTACCTTTATGTTTTCTTTAGGGAGCTTCATAGCCAACAATTGCCTTGTTGATTACAAAGGTAGAGTTACAAAGGTAGAGTATAGGGGTGTTGATATGGCATCTTTATCAGGTAGCTTACACTACAATAAAATGATAATATAGCAGCGTTATTATAACTATAAGCCTTGACAAATATCAAGATCATTTCACTCCTATAGATGTTGTTATATTCACTATAGGCGAGAGTGCTACTTAGCAGCATTATTTAACAACTCAATTTGTATCTCAAATAAGAGATTTTCTAGCACCTTTATGTTTTCTTTAGGGAGTGCTTCGCAGTAAGAAATAGCCAACAATTGCCTTGTTGAGTACAAAGGTAGAGTATAGGGGTGCTGCTATGGCATCTTTGTGAGGTAGCTTACAATAGAATGACAATATAGCAGCATTATTATAACGATAAGCCTTGATAAATATCAGGATCGTTTCACTGCTATATAGGAACCTTTAACCACACACTTGAACAAATACAAAAGCATTAAGCAACAACTCGCAACCATTGGTAAGAAGGTAAAGGATGATGAGGCACTAGCAGTGCTTCTGAAGAGTGTGGACAAAGGAGAATATGAAAACATTGTGGCAACCTTAAAGTATGTACCAGAATTGAAGCTACATGAGATAGACAGATCTCTATACTAGAGCAAGAGAACAAGATCAAACAGAAGAAAGGGTTGGACCCAACAAACAAGGAGGACTCTCACGAGACGAGGACGAGGGAAGAGGCAGGGGAGGAGGAAGGACCTTCACTTGTGACAACTTTGGGAAGCCAGGACACATGGTGGCTAGAGAGTGCTACTACTATAGACCAAATGAAGAAGGATTGACATCGGCAAACTTCATGGAGACTCCTAAGGAAGAGGAGTCAAGACATCTTTTCTAAGAGAGAAAGAGAGAGAAACCCCACAACCCAATGTAACCTGCCCCAATAGAGTAAAACTGCCTCTGAGAGCCAGTGATGATGTAGGCCATGTGGTAGATGTATGTGTGAGAACTTTAGTCAAGGTCGCGGCGGGCACTTGTAGTAGCCTTGGACACATAGAGAGAGAGTGTCAAGGACTATGAGTTAAGGACTTGAGGCACTGGTCGCGGGCTACCAAGTAAGAGGAAAACTTAGTATAGGGTCCAGGTGTGCTAGAGTTATTCACTTGAGGGGAGGTTTTGAAATATGCAAATGAATGGGTGTGTGCGGGAACAAGCCCTTAGTAGCAAGAGACTGTAAAAGGGAGTCTGTAATTAAGTGGGCAGTAGTGAAAAGGTGAGAGGTATCTACTCATGAGAGAATCAAGGGTAGAATGAGTTAATATAGGGGTGTGGAAATATTCTAGGAAAAGATGCCCCCCAAATGTAGGGAAGATGGCACAAATCAAGGAGAAATCAGTGGGATTATATGCTTGGCATCTTGTGGATGTACAACCTATAAATTGAGGCATTGGCCTAATGAGAATTCACTGGTTTTTAAGTATCTATGCCTACATTATTCTATTAGATTAATTACTCACTAATCTCATCTAATCACTTTGCTAATTATGTTGATTCTTGCATTTGATCCACCATAGCTCATCACATTGCTGCAAATTTAACAAGTATAAGAGAGTAAACATAAAAGAGAGAGATCACTTACCTTGTGAGGCTTGTATATGTGGATAACCTATAAAATCAAACTAAATAAAGAAAAAAAAGTATTAGTAACCATAATCCTAACCCTAATAGAAAGCAGATACCAAACCCTAATCTTAATGAAATTTTTGCATAACATAGAAAACTTATTGAATCTTTTTTTCTCCCTTCTCATTGAAGCTTATCCCTAACCCTAGATTCTATGTAGAAATCCTAATAGAGAGATTTAATGGAGATCTCATTAAAGCTTTCTACTAAGGTTCCTATATGTAAAATCTAGGGTCAGGATTAAGCTTCAATAAGAAGAAAAAAAGCAACGTTTTTCATTGTTAGAAACGCTACTAAAGTAGCAAAAAGTGATGTTCAATAGCATTTTTTTGCTGTTGAACAGCGTTTCTAGTAGCTCAGCACTGTTAAAAGCCCTGACATTTTCCCTTCCAAAAACACTACTAGAACGCTACTAAAAAATGATAGTGTGTCCTCGATGTGCTGTGGTATTAGTTTCAAAAGCTACTTGGTGATATGGGTGAGCCTCTGGATAGTGTCATTATCATTTATGACAACATGAGTAGCTCGAGTAGTCCTATCTATCATACCAGGACAAAGCACATTGAGAGGCACTATCATTTTGTGAACTACCTTTATACCAAGAAAATACTATAGCTCACTAATCTTTCATCTCAAACTTTTGATTTAAAATTATTCTGACATCATGTATATTAGCGGCACTATCAAAAATGATAATAAGATCATATTCATAAATGACTAATATCATAAGCTCGCTACCTACCTTTTTCACATAAAGTGAAAGATTTGCATTCGATATCTGAAATCCAATGGTAATAAAATACCCCCCAATCCTAGTTAACCATCCTAAGGGTGCTTGCTTTAAGCCATAAAAGGCTTTGCATGATCTGCACACAAAATTTAGATGTGTATCACTCTCACAACCTAGTGGCTACATCATATAAACTTATTCTTACAAATCACCATGTAAGAATCTATGCTTTACATCCATTTTGATGTAAAGACCAACCTTTCGCTACAGTTTTAGCAATGGTAGCTCTCATGGTTTTGGCCATTCTCACAACCGAGATGAATTGTCTCCTCATAGCCAATGCCATATGTCTACGTACAACCCTTGGCAAAATGGTCTTGCCTTATACAAGTTCACAGATCCATCCATGAACCTCACTTTTTGCAAATACTGCTCAACCATTGTCCAATAAAAATTAGGTTTTTTGTTATATTAGGAACATGAATTACATCTGTCAAGTACTTCATTTTGTCATCTTGCATAGACGATGGCACTTTACCGTGTGCAATGGGGTGCATAGTATCATCACTTATTTTGATATTCTCTAATTTTTTTTATTTTGTACATATCTATAAACCACTCATTCATGACCGTCATGTGGTAAGAGGCACCATAATCCATAGACCAAATATGTCTTGATCCTAACACATCTTCTATCGTAGAACTAAGCATGTGCTACATCGCAAATAGCTTTGTAGTTACCTTATTGTATATCATTTTGTTTTTTATAGCAATCCTTTATAATGTGCTTTGGTTTGCCATATTAATAGCACTCCATGCTATTTGCATTTTGATGTCTTTGCCAACCACCTCAGACTCTCTTACTCTCCCTGCCTCTAGAGAGGCCTCTTCTACTTGGTTGTACATTAGATTCTTGTTGTTACTATCCATGAATTCTATTTCCAAAATGGCATCCACCTCAGCCTCTAGATGATGATCAACCTCTACCTCTACTTCTAGAGTGGTCTCTTCCACCTATTTGTACATTAGATTCTTGTTGTTAATGTCTATGACTTCCATTTCCAAAATGGCATCCACCTCAAGCTCTAGATGATGATCTACCTCTACCTAGTCTGAGTAGAAGACCTACTCATGTGAATTTTTAGAGAACAAATGAACCTTCCCTAATATTTATCTCCTCATGGATGAGGAGAGCAATCAGCTCCTAAAAATCAATAAAGTTCTCTTGAACTCCAAAGGAGGTCTAAAATTGGATGTATTGCTTACCAAGACCATTCAAGGTCATCACCGATACCATATCATCGATATCATATCATCATCATCATCTACTGGTGATCAAATACAAGCAAGAGCATCTCCAAACTATTTAATCTTCATCAAGTAATCATTTATAATTAACTTCCGTCCAAGCTTGATGAGTATTTGTACTACTGTACATCTTCACTAAGGTGGTCGCAAGCCTCCTTGGGCATTTGTGCATCCTATATATGTATAGTTATAAAGTCTATCACACTGATAAACAATCAATATAACACCTTTCTGGCTCTTTCATGCTGTGCTTTATATGCCTGTACACATGCTGTGCTTTATATGCCTGTACACATGCTGTGGGGTGGGAATTTCTTTAGCAATCTCAAGCTCCTTTTCATCACCTATACGATGAACTCCTAATATCCTTTTCCCATAAGGATATTGGTCATCTTAAACTTCCATTCTTGGAAGTTGTCCTTATCTAACTTCTCACTCATAATATGGGATAGACTATCACTGATAGCAACTTATTATCAAATAGTTCTTCCTAACGTAGTGCCTTTAGCAATGGGGAGAATCAGGTTCTACTTGCATCTTAGAGCATGATGCTAAAATAGCTATCCTCATATGTCACATCTACAAGATATCTATAGAGTGATATATATTTCGCATTAAGTGTGTGATGGGAGGGCGAATCCCCCCATGTAGGTTGTCCCCTTGTGGGAAAGGTTTTTGCATATAGTAGTTTGGATTTCAAAGACATGCGGTCCAACTTAGCCCTTTTCTCTATAGCAAGAGGATGTTCCTACATCGAGAAGAATTAATGTTCCCTATGTCTCCACAGGGCACGGCATTTTTAACTATTCACCCAGTTCCACTACCCATCTCTACTAAGGTTGAACTTGATAAAAGAAATAGCAAAGGTGTCGACAACTTGATAGAAGAAATAGCAATGGTGGCGACAACCTCTACTAAGGTTGAACTTGATAGAAACTATAGAAAAGGTGGCGAAAACTGAAATGGAATATTATTTAATCATCAAAATGTTGTGTCAAGCTCACTTATAAGAATCAGAACAAATCGGTTTTTTCAAATCCATGCTTTGGGGCTAGCCTTTCCCCCTTCTAAGAAAACCATGCTTGGCTCGATCGGTGTGGATTGATGTTTTGTTCCACTGGAAAAGCTACCAAATTTGTCACTAACTAGAAAAAGCTAGAATAACTTACTATCTTGTCTTATTTTCAAAGATGGGAATTCTCTGAAATGGCTAATGGTGCTTTCGATGAAAGTTCCATTTCTTAGCACAATGAAGCTTATACTATTCATTCATATAATAATGCACAACGCTCCACTATCCCATTCAAAAAGAATTCCACAATCATTTTCATGCTTAAACAAAAACTGAGTAATAATAATTCATGCTTAAACAAAAATTGAGTAATAATAATTCATGCTTAAACAAAAACTGAGTAATAATAATTCATGCTCTTCCTCAAACTCAAACCACAGAGCTTCCTAGCAACTAGGAAAATGCTATGAATCTATTAAAAGTTGCTCTAAAAATGTCACTTAGGGTATTTTAACAAAGGGAAACAAAACCCACTAGACGAAAAGCTACTAATATTTCCTCGTTAGATATTGATATTCATTCCAAACTCAAAACGCCAAAAATCAAAATAGAAAATAAATTCAATTTGCATGTAAATCTTACTCATATTCTATTGCAGTATAATAGGTTTACAGTATAATAGGTTTACAGTACCTTTACACTGTACTATAAAACTATTACACTGCAACTATATATGGAATAGTCACACAAACATACATCCACAAATAACTCAAAATCTAAGATTCTCTACATAGACTGTTTTGCAACCAAATTTCTTTTGCAACTTTGGTCATACTAAAAATTAGGCATACACAGTCAAAATTAACACTTTCATAGAGTGCCTACAAAAAACTTTCAGAGCCAAAACTGGGCCCGAAACGCCCCAAAACATAAAATTTTAGCTAACAAAATTAACGGTAACTGAACACAATAGGATATTCCTCCTTCACCTAGGAGGATGCCTCATCTAAGATAGTGACTTTTGTGTTTATATGTAGCTCAGCTGCCCATAGGTGTTGCTCTAAAATTAAAGAGGGAAGACACAAAAATACCCTTGCCCATGTATCGCTTCCTTTGCTTGCCTCTTGAGCTCTTCACATGAACCGACGCTTTGATACCATGAGAAGAATGTGGGGGAGAAGCCTTAATTAGAGTACCCTCATAAGGCATAAATTTATGAAAATTAATGGATTACTTTCTAATGAATTAGTATGTGGCTATTATTATTTTTTAAAATCTACCATTGTTTAGTAAATATGTTACAATCATTTTTAACTATGAAAACTATCACATACATCACTAGGAAGTAGCCTTATTCATAGTATACACTCCAAGAAGGGTGTTGCTTCCATAGGTTTGCTATTTCTTCTAAGGGTACACATCTTGTCTCAGGGAAAAGTTTGTAGGTGAAGATTGTCATGACAACAACCCAACCGGCAAAGAAGAAAAAAATTCCCGCTTTTAGGTGACAAAGCATGGCTAGGAAGGCTTGTGCTGATATAAAGACAAAGAACATGATGACACTTATGTTGATGCTTTGCCCTGAAGATCTTATCTCCAGTGGAAATATCTCACTTGGAACAAGCCATGCCAATGGGCCCCATGACCATCCAAATCCAAAAACAAAGAGACATATCAACAAAACACCTACTATACCATACCCTTTAGAGAGAGAATTATGAGCTCCTAGCTTCCATTGTAGTAGGAGACCAGCGAGGACCTGGTAAATCAAGAAAAAATATTAGTATAGCCTTTTATTTTATAGGTATTTAAGAAAGCATTTAGTTAGAAGGTTGCTCCAAAAGTAGTGTATATGAGAATTTTGCATCCTCCATGCCCCCTAAACAAACATACATGTACACATTCACAAACATGAGTGCATGCACAATTACCCCATTACAAACACCATACAAAATTCCCATATGCATGCATTTAATTTGTATGAAATTCTCAAAAAAACCTAACAAGCTACCTCAGAGTTTTTAAAAAATGTTATTTAATCCATATATAAACATATTTAGTAAAATACTTTGACTGTGCTACATGCTTACCAAAAAAATGAACATCGAGCATCCACCATAGAGGAATAATTTTTTGCGCCCATATTTGTCCACAACAAATGCAGCAATTATGTTAGTTACTATGCCTATAGCACCTAGAATTACTGCGGAGTAGAGAGAAGCATTGGACCCAAAGCCAAGTGTTTGGAATAGCACTGGGGCATAAAATGTGATAATGTTAATACCAGTGACCTACACAAAACAACAAGGGAGATATGAGCATATAAAAATTGTAGCATATGTATAATGATACCAATCCATGTGGTTACACGATGTGCATTTGCAATTATTTCTTTAAAAAAGTTGGAATACATATAGTTTTAAAAATCAAGCATGATTAAGTAGCATAATGTCAACTTACAATGTTTACATGCAACAAGCATGAAAAGGTACACAAAGTTTGAGCTTTGTAAAACATTCTTTAATCTAGAATGAAAGTGTAGTAAATACAATGTTTACATGCAACAAGCATGAAAAGGTACACAAAGTTTGAGCTTTGTAAAACATTCTTTAATCTAGGATGAAAGTGTAGTAAATACAATGTTACCATAGTTCAAATAAGATATGTGAAAATAATCACCTGTTTGTTGTAAAAATAGAGTGGAGGCTATTTAAAACTACATGATCACTTCTTAGGTGTAAAAAAAGAGGGGAGGGGACCTAAAAAGGTGGAAGCATGTTAACATGCTACACTTTTTGTGTCCAGGATTGATCCTAGTTAGCATGACTTTTTATAATGATTTTTGGATCCAAATATGACCCACAATACAAAATTTCCTATCATGCTATACATCATTGGAAAGCTCTTGAAGAAGAGAATCTTTATGTATAATCTTCAAAAATTCTAATTTTATTTGCAAAAATTTTATCACATGCCCATTTTTAATGTTAGCACTACTAAAAACCTAAAAAAGCAGTACTTCTTAGGTGTAAAAATAGAGAGGAAGCTACCTAAAACTACATGATCACTTCTTAGGTGTAAAAGTAGAGGGGATACCACCTAAAACTACATAAGATGAATTGAGAATTTATAAAAGATATATATGTATACATAAAGTATTTTTAATTTAAAAAGTGGTATCTCTTATTCATGGAATTATAAAAGAGAAAGTATGATACACAAGGGTTAGTTTTATCAGCCTTAGATATATAAAAGGATTACCTTTAAAATCCCAAATTATACAAGCATGAAGTGAATAAATTCACAACAATATGCTTACTTATGAGTTTTCAAAGAAATTATAACAAGTTACCAATAAATTAATGATTTTTAGATTCTAAAACGAATACTCACACCTTCCTATCAATAGCAAGGAGAGTAAAATTAAACTATTCTATTTATAATGTTTGAATGGAAATGTGATAACTTAGAGCTCACTGTTTTCTCTTGGATGATAACAATATAAAGGGGAGAGGAAATTGATTATTCATGAAGACATTGTTGTTGCACTATTAAAGGGGTCAAGGATTGGTTTATTTTAATAGGGTCCACAAGGTAAGAGAAACATATTTAAATGTTTATTGGGCCATTTGGTAGAAGAAAGGAGAATCCCTCGTACATGCAAATTCAAGTTAACTAACGGAAGAAAAAGTGTTTCCTAGGCAAGGTTCTTTGTATACCAATTAAATTCACATGGCATATGGGATTCCTATACACATGGCATATGGGATTCCTATACACATGGGATATGGGATTCCTATACACATGGCATATGGGATTCCTATGCCATGTGCATATGGGATCCCATACGCACATGGCATATGGATTGCTATACAAAAAGAAAATTCCTACTCTTAGCATTGCGTGGGCAAAAAGCCAAGAAGGGGTTGTTTGTATACTTGTTGAATGCACATATGGAATATGGGATTCCTATACAATAGATACTAGTGGGCATATGGGATTCCTATACACATGGCATATGGGATTCCTATGCCATGTGCATATGGGATCCCATACGCACATGGCATATGGGATTGCTATACAAAAAGAAAATTCCTACTCTTAGCATTGCGTGGGCAAAAAGCCAAGAAGGTGTTGTTTGTATACTCGTTGAATGCACATATGGAATATGGGATTCCTATACAATAGATACTAGTGGGCATCCTGAACACTATCACAAGAGGCTCGAAACTTATAAGCATTTATAATCATGATTAAACAATCTTGATTGTGTGGGAAGAAGGGGCATACCTTGTTGTTGAAAGAAGGGGGCATACCTGTTGAAAGAAGGGAATAGCAAAGGCCATAACGAGTTGAGGGCGGTAATTCCTTTGGAGTATATTTCTCCAAGGGTGTTGGATTGACTTGGAGAGCTCGGTGGCCTCAAGGAGGTCATTGAACTCCTCTTGAACATCATGGGTGCCACGCAGTCTTTGTAAAACAAAGAGACCCTCGTGGAGGTGGCCCCTTTGGACGAGGCTACTAGGGGAGTCAGGCAACAAAGCACAACCAATTGTTATGAAGCATGCGGGGATGGAAGCCGAGCCAAGGGAGAGCCGCCACCCCCACGGCACGATGTGCCCCGTTCCGTAGTTCACAAGGAATGCTGTTGTCACTCCCGTTGATATGGCTAGCGGAAACATCGTCGCCAATCCGCCCCTGAGCTTTGGCGGCGCCATCTCCGACAGGTATAACGGCACTGCCTGTATCGCCGGCAATCCCACAGTAGATGTTTCATTACCCAAATTGCATGCACGTCGAAAACCTAGCTAGATAATCGAAATGGGTTTAGCCATAATCGTGATTAGACACAGCGTTTGACGATAATTACTTGATTGGTGAATCCGAGCCCAACTCCCAGAATCAGTCGGCCCAGTATCAGCATGCCAAGACTCTCTGCAGCACCGTCAAGTGCCGAGCCAATCAGGAAGCACATGCCGCCTGCTACAATCGAGACCCTCCTCCCATAGTTCCTTGTCACTCCCGACGCAAAAAAGGACGTTATGAAGCTCGCCAAATAGAGCGACGACGTGAACAGCGTCAACAGCTGACTATCAAACTTGCAGTAGTTATCTGTCTCCGCATTGTGCTTCTTCTTATACACTCTCGGAAAGAATTTGAGCAGGAAATCATCCATTGAAGTCACACCACCTGCACAATTTTAATTAGTACACCCCCCCTTATAAGCTCTGTAATTATTCATGTACGGCCAAGCTTTCTGCGCCTTAATTAGCTCTTTAATCCAAGAATTTAAGCTTGACACACTTCGTTACCACTCTAATCCATTTGCTAAAGCTAGCTTGACGCTTAATTAGCTCTGTAACACATGTTTTTAAGCTTAATACTCTTCAACAATTAGCTCCTTATATCCATCTACTCAAGCTTACTTCACATTATAAGTGAGCTCTTTTACTAAAGCGGAACTATTATTCTGTTATTAAAACTGAATTAGCTCGCTACTACAGTCTTTTAGATCTACTAATTACACATCAATTAAGCAACTAGGCTAAAGTGGTGAAGATTTACTTACCGGATATTCCCAGATCATAGCCAAATAAGAGACCGCCAGAGCCTGCAGTGATGCAAACAAACACAA
The DNA here is from genome assembly GCF_041138505.1 of Cibotium barometz. Lineage (NCBI taxonomy): Eukaryota > Viridiplantae > Streptophyta > Polypodiopsida > Cyatheales > Cibotiaceae > Cibotium > Cibotium barometz. The sequence goes on along the minus strand of NC_141085.1, from coordinate 32,170,808 downwards.
CAAAGGGAGTGACACTTCGAGAATAAGAATACTCTCGCTGTGAGGAGACATACAAGCTAGCGCCCCCTGGCATAATCTTCTGTATACTGCAACAAAAGAGCCTCTACAAAGATAAATGTGTTGGTCTTTTATGCATCAGCATAGGCAATAATATAGATCTAATGGGAGAGCTCTCTTGTGCAAGGTTTGCAAGCTCGGCTATGGCTTCAGGCTCTGTCGTTGATGATCACCTCCTGGACTCGGTCCTCCATACTTAACTTCAATGAGTCAACACCTCAAATCACCTTTTTCTTTAGTCCTTTTAGGTGTTCTCTATGTCAGCCTTGTAGTACACAGTACACTCATTGTCAAGGTATGCATGGAAATTGGGTTATATATATATATAAATACATAACACAAATTCACCTTTAACCACATCATATCTATAAGTTTTCACTTGTAATGTAGAATGTTTCATTTCTTGTTTACAATGGCAGAAATGAATTGTCATCAATGAGAGCTCAATAATAATGGGTGAACTAATAGTATTTAATATGAGAGTCCTTGAAAGTAAGTCCACTTGGATAGAGCCTCAAAATTGATGTGACACCTAGCCTAAACATTTTCCATGTACCAAAGGGACCCCAAGTTCATTTACAACCATCATTTTGATTTCATCTTAGATAGAGCATGAGAAATAGTTTTCTTTTTAACTTTTATAGCTCATGTGAGAGGTACAACCATCTTTATAGCTCATCAATTAAAGCTATGCTTTAAGAGTTACAACCATTTTTATGAGCATCATCATGTCCCTAGGGATACTCTCCCTAGCAAAAGGACATGAGCATCATCATGTCCCTAGGGATACTCTCCCCAGCAAAAGGACCCCAAGTTATAACCATTTTTATGAGCATCATCATGTCCCTAGGGATACTCTCCCTTGCAAAAAAAAAGGGACCCCAAGTTCATTTAAAATTATCATTTTGATCTCATCTTAGATAGAGCATGAGAAACAGAATTTCTTTTATTTTTATAGCTCGTCATTCAGAGCTATGGTTTGAGGGTTAAAACCATCTTTATAGCTCGTCAATTAAAATTGTCGTTTATTTTTATGAGCGTCATCATCATGTCCCTAGGGATACTCTCCCTAGCAAAAGGATCCCCAAGCTCATAAATAATCATGGTTAGCATGGTGATTATTCATGACCTTGGGATCCATTTTCTAGTGCAACCATGTAGTTAAAAAAACATATTTAAGGGTTAATGCATAGTAAGGGTTCTCACCTTTGTTCACTTGGGCACCCTTGAAATAGGTTAAGAACATACCTTTCTTCACCTTTAATAGGTGAAGAAATAGGTTAAGAACATGCCTTTCTTCACCTTTAATGTCCAATCTCCCTTTAATATACAAAAAGAATTTCATTACTAGATCTTGTAGTGGATTCATGCTAAGTGTGCTCACCTTTGTTCACTTAGGCACTCTTGAAATAGGTTAAAAACATGCTTTTTCTTCAACTTTAATTTTTAATCTCCCTTGAATACAAAAGGAATTTTTTTACAAGATCTTCTAATGAAACAACACACATGAATGATGTAATCCAGTCAAAAATTGGATTTATGTAAGTATGCATTTTCGTGTGCATACTCTTAGCACGTCCCTCATGTCATAGATTTGGACTATAGGACATTATGTCCTTAAAATGCTTATAGCTTTTACATATTAGCTCCAATTAATAAGCCAATTTAAACATAATAATTTTACATAACATAGAGCTTTGATTTCCTTGTACAAACTCTTACCAATACCTCATGTCATAGATTTGGACTATAGAACAGTGTGTCCTTAAAATGCTTATAGCTTTTACATCTTAGCTCTTATCAACAAGCCACTTTAAACATAATAATTTCACATAACATAGAGCTTAACTTGATTTATTAGCATTTTTTGAGTTTTGTTTCTATTTTTGAAATTATTTTAAGAACTTAAGAGAGTACTAAAAATATACTACATTAGAAAAAGTTTGGACTCAAAAAAGGGCCCTATAAGGGCTTTCTCTCTATCATGAATCAAGGAAAAGTACAAAGAGAAATATAAAAAAGGGCCCTATGAGGGCTTTCTCTCTATCATGAATCAAGGAAAAGTACAAAGAGAAATATAAAATATTCTCTCTCTCTCTCTCTCTCTCTCTCTCTCTCTCTCTCTCTCTCTCTCTCTCTCTCTCTCTCTCTCTTCTTATAGGATCGAAAGGATCCATCTTGGTTATATTATAATAGATTTAGTCATTTGTTTATTCTGACATTGTCCTTCTCTAAGACTGACACTAGATCTCCTTAAAATTTATAAAATCTTAAAAATTTCTTTTCTATTTGAACTAAAAACGCACAACTTGGTCGATGTGACCCTCTTAACTAACCATCCTAACGTTTCCTCTTCAAATTTCATCAAATTCGGTGGATTTAAGCTCTTTAGACTTTGGATTTTGAAATTTCTTTTCATATACGACTAAATTAGAGCATAAAGTGAGTTTTTGTTTATTTTCCCTAATTTTATTCAAAATTTCAGAGTACATAGGTTTTCTTTTATTTCAAGGCTCATTTTTTAATGCTCTTGTTGTAGTAATTAGGTTTTTAAGTTATCCACATCTTTAGGACTTTTATTTGTAGCGTTATGAGAGTTTTTTCCAACAAATTAAGTTTCCAGCACAAATTAAGTTTCCAGTCTCCTTTGCTTTGTGAAAAAAATAAATCTCTATATATAGCCATCAATTTATGTAGTTATCCACTCTTTTTTAGCTCATATCTTTGTTTCCCTCCATTGCCACATTAATGGCACTTGATCTTCTCAATAATGAGACTAGGTTGAAGAGATGACGAAGAGACAAAGATTGAGGATGAAGGGTGTGTTGATTTTTGGGTGACATTCAGTTAGAGCCTAAAACTCATCTTTCCCTTCATTCATCTTTTTGTTTGAGGATATCGTGTCCTACAAATTCAAAGGAGAGTAAAGCTATGGAGGTTTGTTTTCTATTATGTTTTGATATTTTATTATGGTCTACTGTTATATATTAATTTTTTATCAAGGTTTAATATAATAGTTTAATATTTATACTTAACGTTATATTCTAAGTTTTTGAGATGTTTTAGTGTTATGATTAATGCTATCACTACTACAAGATCTTTAGCCTTCAACAATCAGTTTCAACAATACTCGCATCATCGAAATAAGCATCAAAATCACCGTCAAAATTATCATCTATAATTTAGTTTAAAAAAGCATCAAAATGTGCGTCTAACATGATGTCAATACTGGCATCGAAAAAAGAGTCAAAAATATTTTTTTGTTTTTTGTTTGGTGTGATTTTTAAAAAAAGTTCAAGTGTTTCTCATAGTTCTTATCAGCCTAGTTTTTAGTTACTTTTCAAACAATACAAAGATATGTAGCAATATTTATAAGAAATTAAGATGACAATATTTGTCTGCTAAAGCTTGCACTAATGATCCCAAATACAAGAATATATGTAGCAATATTTACAAGAAATTATGACAAGTGTCTGCCAAAACTTACATTAATGGTTTCAAACAAAAAAAACTATGACAAAAACGTATATTGCTTGTTAAATAAAAAAGAAATAAGATGTTATAGCTCATCCTCGACTCTCTCATTCTCAACTAGAACCATGGCTCCAAATACACATATTTCTAGAAAGACCTCTCCATCTATATCTTTGACAATGGGTGGAGCTTCGTTTGTTGTAAGAGTATAAGGTAGTTTATTCGTATCGTCCTCTTCTATTTCTGGCATTAGAGGTGGTTGTGTTGAAACTTGTTCTTCTATTTCTTCTTTAAATTTTGAATTAGCCACCATTGTGTTTTCTTCAGGTTTAAGTTCTAGTTGTTCAATTACTATAGTGTTAATGATAATTAAGATTTGTATCCTTGGGTTTTGACATTGGATAGACTTTAATGTTGGAAGCTCTTGTTATTGTAATGGTGTTATCTTTGGCCAATGGCTTGAGGTTATTACAGTATTTTAAGCCTTAGATAAAAGGTGGTGAATCTGACAACCAATGTGGAGGAGCAAGATGTCTTGACTGTGTTAGCCATGTAGGAGATGGGAAATCAGAATGTGATGACTAGGTCAATGCCATACAGATCAGAAGCATAGGCATGCTACATATGATTGTAATCATGATAATGTCAACATGCACATGGATCTCTCCTCATTGAAATGGTAAGAGCATGGTGTTTCCCTGAAAGACCTGAAAGGCAGTAAGGAGGCATCAATCAGTAGTCTCATGGGTGGAGCATGGACAATATTTAGTCGCCTCTTGAACGGTGATCAAGAATGATCAAAGTAGCATAGTATAGTCTAGTGTGGAGGCCAACTAACGTTGAAAAATGGTGTGGCAATACAGTAGAAGGGTATCGATTGTGAGAAAGAGGCAAGAATGTGTTTTTAGCAATCATATGGGAAAAGCATCAACATCGACCCAGTCATCTCAGAAGGACCTCGAAGTTGGATCACTATTTAAAGACATGATGGGTTGATAATTGTGCACCTTTAGTCATGAACAAGGAGTTAACACTACTCATTTTTTTCCAGAGAGTCGAGTTGAGTGTGCCATATAGTGCAGGACCACCATAGCTTGGAATTGTTTCATGCTGCTCAATCTAAAGATATTATTCAAGCTAAATGAAGAAGTCGTGATGCTATCATAGTGAAGCTAGTGGTTTTTTTAGACTACTGCCACCACTGATGATTAGTGGGTGAAGGTCGTGATGCTGTTGGAGTGAGGGCAAAGGTTCTATGTTGAAGACCTCCTTGTTTTGTGAAGATGATGAAGGTGATGAAGACCCGAGAAGTCGTAAAGCTTTGATCAACCTCAATTTGTCAAGGAGCTACCTTGATCCTTGTCATCAATATTCTTGGTGATGCATTTGTGAGCTGAGTGCATTCATCCTCATGCTCACTAGTGTAAGTTCTAGCATTTACAACAAGAAGCTTGGGTGCTATTTTGTCTTGCTCATTCATAGCCAATGGAGCTTGTGTTGTAGAAGAAACTTGTCTCTCTGATCTTGAGCCAAGTTGGTTGTGTGGTGTTGTGTGAGCACATTCTCTTTGTGTAATCACTGCTAACAATTGTATTGGGGTCAGTGTGGGCCAGAAAAGTCAAGGCCAATTTTGACAGTGTGGGATTTGGCAATTTTTGTTGTTCATGGTGGGTGTGGGTGTGTTGGTTTTGAGATATTGTGCTATGAATGTGTTATCAATGTGAAAGTAAGGGGAAAAAGGCAACTTTGCGCACAAGCTAGAGTCACATCCTACTTATTTTATCGATTTGTAACCACCAAAACCTCATATATTGTGTGGGTGTGTGGAAGTGATCAAAACATTTACATCATGATTATATCCCTTGTATTAAAGCCATGGATACAACATATCTCTACAGAGGGTTTTCCTCTAGATATTAAGTTGTGTTCTTTCCACACACAGACTATGAATGGTTCATCTTACTCCAACTACCAACAGTAGGATTGAGTGATGTGCATATTCCCCTCAGGGGGTTCACCTCAAAAAAATGTTAGTGTACCACGTGAGTTTAGCAGGAGGGGTTTTTTAATTAGACACATTGAGAAAATTTAACAAGATTACATTAATAGGAGGGATTTTTTTTATTTAACTTTAGAAAAAAATCCGTTAGTTCATAAGTAAAGAGGGGTTGTTTTATTGGGGGGGAAATTTTAGTTAAGGGGTTTTTTAAATACCTCTTGAACGCACATGATACCTAGGGTTTTTTGTGGTAGTGCACCCCTTGAGATATCCCCTGGGATCTACAAAAATGGGTAATTAATGAAAAAATAGTGCAAGAAGATGATACGGACTGTAATTGACTTTATGTGGATATCAAGCTCCTTTTTGTAACATGACTATGTATCAAGTTTATGGACATATCCAAAAATGGTTTTTTTGTAAAAAAAAACCAGGTTCCTTTACCACATAACGGTTTTTTTCTTAGTGAAGGCTTTGTCAATGTGTTGGGTTTTTTTGGGATTTCACATGTGAGGCTCAATGCAGTGGGTTTATTTTCCATCGAAGTGTGTTAGTGGCTTTTCTTGTTAGTTGGGTGTATGTTTACCCAATATCTAGCAAGATTACCATATCAGCTTCTTGAAATGGAAGAGTCACGGTGGAAGTTTCTCCGAGAGTGCATCTTTGTTCAGCTAGGGTTTGTCATGATTGTGATTGGGGTTTAACAAAGAGTCATAGAGTGCTCCTTGTGTATATTTTAAGGGTTGGGAGTCTAACAGATGTTAGCTCTGTAGAGGCAAAGGCTGATTGCTACTTGTCACCTCACATCCTTTTAGTGCCCCCACTAAGGATCCTATTTTAGGCACCTTTGGTTTGCCAATTGTGTTGATATGGCTCAAGATTTTTCACTTTTCCATGAATTACCATATGAAGATGCCAAAAAATTTGTGGAGCAATTGGAGATCACTTGCTAAGTTGATCAAAAACAGGCAAGACCCTATTTTTATGCTAAGGATTTTTTGTTACTGCTTACGTGATGAGGTCCAACAATGGTTGAAGGGCTATGAAGCTTCTTTGCAAGTAAGAAATCCTCCACAAGAGCTCACCTATGAAGTTACAAAGCAAGAGCTCCTACAACATTATCAGAAGATTAAAGATCCTAATGGAGTGTGGCATGAAATTATGGGGTTAACTCAGAAGGTTGGGGAAGATTGGGAAGGAATTAAGCCATGGTGTGGAGACTATAGAAGAGGGGGTCAAAGAAGAAGTCAAGAATTTAGTACAAACCTCACCCCAACTATTAGTAAAAAATCAAAATGATAATGAATTAGAAAAGGAAATGCATGAAGTAGTCAGCCTTTTCGAGAACCTTGGTCTGAACCTATTAGGGGGTGGAAGAGGAAGAGGTAGAGAATATAGGCCGCCTGGTCTAGGATATGAAGCATATAGTGAAGGTCCATCAAAGGAAATGATGGAGGTAGGGGTAGGGGAACGCTTAGAAGAAAATTTGAACCCTATAATTGTTTTAACTATGGTGAATGGGGCCATACAAGCCCTAATTGTGATAAGCCTCCAAGAAGGGGAGATATGAAACCTTTACCATCATTAACCTTGCTTAATGGAAATAATGATTTTGTAGTGGAAATCAAGGACCAAGAAAGCTCTAGTGGTTTGACACCTGAAAAGAAAGGCAAAGTATCGTAAGTTCAATACAAGTGGAAGAAGTAACCCCACAGATCAAGAGCTTGATGTCATGCCTCTGAAAAGAACTCAAGAGAAAGCATCTTAAGCTGACCAAGAAAAAGCCAAGAAGGGGAAATGACAAGAAGAATCATCAACAAGCAAGAAGAAAATTAAACCAAGAAAACACTATCAACAAGCAGCAGACTTGCCTCTAGGAGATGGTCAAGCAAACTATGTGCTAAAGAAGAATCTTCTTTTAACAGGAAGGTGGACATATCATATGGCCAACTCATGGAGTTCTCTCCAAGACTAAGAAGGGAGTGGAAAAGGTTGGTAAATCCAAAAGGCAAGGAACCAAGGAAAAGCATTGTCAAGGTGCACTCATTAGAGGAGCTTCCCAATATATGCCCAATTTATTAATGCCTGCACAAAGGGCAAGGTATGGGAGAAGCATACATTGATGGGGGTGCATAGATATGTGTGATTACACAATCTTGTGTGGAGAGGCTTAAGTTAGAGAACAAGTGGGTTTTCAAGGTTTAGGATTCAACTTACAAATCATGCTAAAGTAAGGTGTTTAGGTATCCTCAAGGATCTTGATGTAAAGGTATTTGGTGTAAATGTAAAAGTGAAGTGTTTAGGTATCAAGGATTTCCCACCAAGGCCTTCTTCTTCTCCAAAAGACCTCGCGACTCGAGTGATGATGATGATGATAGCATCGATGAATATAGAAAAGGGCTAGAGAGGATGAGAAGAAGAAAGAGTTAGATAGAATTATTGCATCTAACACCTTGTTTTGTGGGCTGTATAGGCTCAATTCATATGACATGTGTGTAAGCATCCTTCGTAGTACAAATCGAGGGGGGCAATATATGTGTCAAAGAAGTTTCATGTATATATGGCTGAAAGAGGCATGAAATATCAATGCATGGTGCCTTACACACCTCAACAAAATGGTATAACTAAGAGAAATAGCATATCTCTCAGGGAGATGGCACATTACATGGTTAAATGCCAAGATTTATCTCAATTGTTTTAGTTAGAGGTAGTTATGTGTGCCACTTATGTGATAAACAAAGGCCCCACCAAGGCCTTGTAGACAATTACCTCTTGTGAAGCTTGGAATGATAGGAAGCCCTCTATGGCTCGTTTATGTGTTTTTAGTTGTCTTCCTTATGCTCTTGTGCTTGAGCAACAAAATAATAAGGTAGATAAGAAGGTGGTAAAATAAATTTTTATGGCATATAGCTCAAAAAGCAAAGGGTATAGACGCCATCCAACCACAAGGTAAATTTTGGTAAGTAGATATGTTATCTTTGTTGAGAACTTAGTTCAGCCCATGCTTATATGCAAAAAAGAAAAAATCTATGCTCACATGAAATCTTTGATACTCTCCTATCTTTGTACAATGCCAGACAACCATATGTGGAACAAATTAATGCTCAGTAAGGTGCTACAAATCAACCCATAATACAAGCTAAAAAGCAACTCCAATTTCAACCCACATAGATCATCCTATTGATGAGTTAATTATGGATAATATAATGGATGAGATTTTTGAAAAGATTTGGGATTATTACCATTTAGAGATTGATCAGTCTCATAATCCCTATACATGTTCGCATCATCACTACAGGTGGGATTTGTAGCTATTTACATCTAAGTAGTGATGTGTGAGTGTAGGCTAATAATGGACCAAGGAACTTTTTTCCTCTTTAGGAGGTTTTTTTTCCTGAAGCATGTGTACATGCTCTTATTAGTGTGTGACTTGTACTTCACTCATTCTTATCAATCTACTTTGAGTGTTATGCTTCTCTCTATCTCTCCTTGCGTGCTACATCTGTGTGTGTGTGTTGCTACCTTGATCTCCACCTTAGTGTTATATTCTACTTTGTTATTATGGTTTGATGTTATAGAATAATGTTGTTTGCTATTATCATTTAATCTTTATGGTTTACCATTCTATTTAGTTTTTACTATTAAGTTTTAGTGTTATATTTACTATTAAGTTTTAGTATTATAATGTTATATTTTATTATTATAGATTAATAATAGTTATTTGTTCATATTCATGTTTCACTCTGCGGCTCCTTATGAGCTCTTTGACCTGTGCGTATAACCTTTGGGACTCTTATTCATGGACCATAAACTCTGCAACCTTTGTGTCAAAATTAGCTTTCATAGAATTGACATGGTTGTTGATCTTAACTAGAGTAGATACCTATTTTTAGATTTGGAGATCCTATTCTATTTCCATTCTCTTTGTGACTTCATCAAGTAATTATTCTTTAGTTTTCTAGATCTCATCTTCAAGCTGCTAGCCTTTATATGTGGAGTGTTTGGTTGTGAGAAAGAATATAGCTGGTTAGCATCATCATGTAGTCACTAAATTTTCACTTTTTTCGTCCTCCTGTTTACTGACCTTTGTATGAACTTGCATCTATGTACCCATGACCTAAACAATGTTCCAATGTTGACATATAACCAAGTGAACTTAGTTATATGTCACCCAAAAAATATTCCAATGCTGACATATAACCAATAATTATATGGTATTAAAGCATTCTAGGGAAAGTTTGTATCAGTGTACATATCACCTAAACAATGTTCCAATACTAACATATAACCAAGTGAGCTTGGCTCGATTAGGCATGGAGATAATCATTAGGTAGGTATATGTAGGGTAATGTCCTTTAATTGGAAGCTTTCTAGGTAGGTATATGTAGGGTAATGTCCTTCAATTGAAAAATTCTTTACACTTTTCTTGGCCTTTGTCCCTCTTCATCTATAGTCCTCTTGTGCTTTTTAAAAGGGCCAACCTTGTTTGTTACTCTATGGTGCGGTTTTGTCTATAAACTTGTGTCATGGGCATGGCCTCTGTTGTAGCCTGAACGTTCTTTTCTTGTGATGCTTCATCCTCCATCTTCTTCTCCTCTTCATTAGTACCTATACGTCCACAAATGAACCCTCGGGTGGGGGAGGTACATGTTCCTCTTCTTACTATGTGAAAGAGAGAAACTCTATTTCTTTTATAAAATTTGGTCCAAGAACCATGATTGGAGTTGGAGGCATGTCCATCAGTTCTTCCCTTCTATCCTCCTGGCTAGACCTAGCTTCTCTTGGGCTTGGATTAGGAGCGGTCTTTTTTATCATACCTCCCTTCTTCTTTTTTGCATCCATACCTACCAAAAATTTGTTGGTACTATCAATGAGTAGGTCTATCTCTAGATTTTCTAGGAGATCCTGGTGTACATATTGTGATATGGCTTAATATCTTTATGAGGAGATCTAGATTGACCAATTGAGTGGCGTACCTCTATGATATAGCTTATTACCTTCTTTGTGAGAGTAGATATGGATTGACCACTTTGTTTTGCTGGTTCAAATAGGTATAAAGCTACTTGTGCAGGTATTATGCTTAACCATCCTTCAAATTCATATGATTCTTCTGAAGTTTATGTAGGTCAATCCTATTGTACCTGTCCATCAGCTTGATATGCATGATATTGACAATGCCCATCCCATTAGCTCATTTGCTTTATGTCAGGATATTAGTGTATTCTACCCCATTTTTGTTAAAGATGGTCTTCTACATGATATCAAAGGGGAGATCTTTCTTTTTAACTCAGTGAGTGTAGGTTGCTAGGGGTAGCTGCACGGCCTCTCTGATGTCGTTCTTAGTTCATCACCCTTCTCTTAAAGTTCCATCAAGCATTGTCACTTCCCCTATCTTCATCCTCTTTTATCGTAACACTTGATGAGTTTTGCATAGATTGAGGTATTGATCACCTTTGATAGTTGTTCATAAAGTGAGGTATTGATCACCTTTGGTAGCTACTCACAATATGTTGATCTAGGCCAATAGCTTGTAGCTTCTCTTTTACCTTTAGTGTTTCTTAGAAAAGTACGCATTCAAGGGAGTGGTATTAGAAAGAGACTTTTCCTTTCTTTGTGGTCACCTCCCTATTGTCAATGATAGTACACGCCATATCTTGTAAGCAATTATGCTAGCTGTTAGAAATGTAAGCCTAAACTTGTCTCTCTAAGCCTAAGTCTAAAGCCTAAGGTATGTGTATGGTATGTATCACCCATACATGAGGTGTATGATCCATAGAAGGTCAAAAAGTATCCCTACAGAGGTGGATACATGGAGAAATCATAGGACGCAGATCATTTGTCAAAAACATCATTGCTTATGTCATTTGCAGCATCCCCAACTCCTATATAAGCGAGTGTAATCGTTTCACAAATAATGCAAGAAGATTGTTAGCGTGTCTCTCTCTCTCTCTCTCATCATGAATGGTAGCAATGTCTTTCTACCATAATGTATCAGTGGTATCAGAGCATATAGGTTGTTAGGGTCTTCATTAGTGTAAGCTAATTTAGTTTATTAAGCCATCATTATTATCTTTAATAAATCTTATTAGTTTAATTAGGTATTGTAGATGATTTTTTGCACTGTGGAGTTGTCTCAAATCTGCAGCAGAAGGAGCATGAGAAGGATCAAAAGCCGTGGCATCATCTCATCATCAACAAGGAAGCTCTCCATAGCTTCAATCTCTACTACACAGAACATGCAGTGGAGGGTTTAATTTCCGGACGGTGGCGTTGCAAGTTTTGTAATGCCCCCTTTATGATGATGAGTAATTGTTGTAGTGGGTGCCCAAGCATCCTATAGGTCCTAGTATAAACACTAAATGGTGGTGGTATCTCCTCATCTTAAAGTAACGAGTTGACTCCTCAAAGGTGATAGGATTCAGCTTAGCAACACTATCATATTTAGGAATAATTCCCTTAAAATGAGCAAGATTTGGGGAGAGAACACTCATGCTGCCTACAACCATCCACAATCACAAAGATCTTTGATTTTGGTGAGGAATACCTCCACCTTTGCATCACCTTCATTCGGCTTCTCCTAGTTGAGATTTTTAAGATTCTTAATTATTGAGGGATTTGAGGTCTCCTATTGTCTCTACAATAAAGCCCATGATTTTATGACTGTGGAGACATGACCATGTGGTTAGAAGACTATCTATCATAATGCTAGTGATGATGTCATGGAGAGCATCTATATCCCCTTCATCTCCAAGCTTGGACAAGGTTGGCAACAAGTGGGGTAGCCATGACATGACCAATCTGCTTCATTGTTGTTGCCCACTATTTGCTACCCAGCTATGTAAATGCGGCTCATAAAAAGATATACTCAAAATTGTGTAACAGTTTCTCCATCTCCCATGACCATCTAGGTTCAATCTCCTAGTTTCTCCATCTCTCCCACAATCATCCACGTCCAATCTCCCCATGACTGTCCAGGTCCAATCTTGGGCCGCCTCATAATATTAGGACAGGGTGTCTAAGAGTAAGTATATGTTGGCAGATAACTAACACAAAATTATTCATATTAAATCAATTGATAAACCAACAATCACCATTAATAGGCAACATATTACATAGGTAATTGAAATTATTATCTTATATTATACTGAATAAGCAATGATGCATTGTATAATTGATGTAATCTGATGAATATACAGATACACAGATATTCATGTGTCAATATGCATTATATATATATATATATATATATATATATATATATATATATATATATATATATAATGCATATTCATCCTTTCTAACCACTTATTACATTGTCAATATGCATATATATATATATTATATTATATATGCATATTCATGCTTTCTAACCACTTATTACATTGACACATGAATATCTATGTATCTGCATATTCATCAGATTACATCAATTGTACAAAGCATCATTACTTATTCGGTATGACTATTGGTATCTAAAAGTAGGATGGATAGAATACTAGCATTAAGGTATAAACTCAAATATAATGCTAAGGGTTATTTCCTAAGCTATTCGGTATGACTATTGGTATCTAAAGTAGGATGGATAGAATACTAGCATTAAGGTATAAACTCAAATATAATGCTAAGGGTTATTTCCTAAGCTAACATCTAACACATGTTGTGAGATGTCCTATCACACTAGCACCTAGCTAGCTGGCATGAACTCACATGCCCATAATTAATATTCTTGATTCATTACTCACACCTAACCAAAGCAATGAAAAATAGTTCATGCACAGACTCCATGGCATACAAGTCCTTTGAACATTGAACGTGAAGCTTTTATACATCAAAATTGTTGAAAAACATACATAATGAAGATCCTAGTAAATTCTAGAATATAATACATCTAGATATTAAAATAAATCGCATGTATCCAAAAATATCTCCTCACACCATGCCTCTGCTCCTTGAACTAGGAAGATATGCACCATTGCGCCTGAGCACTCTAACTTATGCTATCGTCTCGTGTGAGGAGCCCACAAGTCTCACATCCTAGATTGATAGGAGCTACTTTTGATGGTCAAATCCTTCCCAAGGCATGAACACTCCAGGTCACATCAGTCTTGTGGGCCGACATGTACATCTATCCCCCCAGACCTGCCTGGCCTACGCTACCTCTATCCTCACACCAAGCATGTCAAGGGCACACCCACCATGCAAAAAAAGTTACCACTTATCCTAATTCCTCTTGTTTCATAAAACCATGGTTTTTTTCCCAAACCTTAGAGCCTTAGACTATTTAATTAATTTTTTTCCCAAGGGTACACACACTTAGGTAAAACCTATTTACTTTATTTTCTCTAATGTACTGATAATATTTATGCCCATGCTCTTGGTCCTAGGGTAAACCCCATATTCTAGATTTAATTCTGGACTCATATTTTTTTATTTCTCTTGAGATCTAGGTGCAATCACACAAGGGTACACACACACACATGTGCGCACGCACACGTGCATGCGCGCGCACGCGTGTGTGTGTGTGTGTGCGCGCACAAGTGCACCTTTATAATTTCTTCAAGAATTAATGATGAAATTCAAGGTTCCCACCTAAGATTTTATTTTTCAAGGGTTTTTCTCATCTTTGAGTAATTTTTCCATGTGCGCACTTCATTACACATTTTATCTTTTTTTTAACAACACAGTTTTATTATTTTGGGGGTAAAATTCTTTTATTTAATAATTTCTTTTTACAAAGGGAGGAGGGATCTTACATTCTCCTTGTAAATGAAAGATCTCCCACAAGAATATCCTAGTAATAGCTAAGGTAACAAAGGTCTTCTTTACTAGGATAAGATATGCAACCTTGGTAACCACAATGAATATGGAGTCATATCCGAAACTAGAAGGCAACCCAAGATGATGAAATCCATACTAATGCACTATTGTTTCATCGTTGGAATATCCAAGGAATGTAGCAACCTGGGTAACTTGACCCTTTTGGTTTTAATCTTTTAACAAATAAGGCATTGATAATTCAGTACATCCTTTTTCATTCCTAGTCAAAATAAGCTTTTTCTTGACTGATGTGAAGGTCTTTACATAACCAAGATGTCCTATAATTAGGTTATTATGAGCCTCAACAAAGATCCTATTTTTGAAATTCCCATTGCTTGGGACGACATATAAGCGATTGTTGAATACAAGCATCTATCTTCAAGTTTATATCCTTGAACTTTGTTCATTTCTTTAATAGTTTTACTTTCCTGCATCAGCAAGATGATAATTGGAGTAAAGAATACATCTATCCCAATCTTCTCCTTAATTTTTACAGGGAGGGGTTATGGTGAGTGTTAGGCAAAATTTTGTAAAACTGTTTTGGGCTTGTGTACATATGGATGCATAGCATGTAAAAAAACTTTGCCCTGAATGCCCTGGCAGGTGTACAGAGTGGATGGTTTGGTAATAGGCTAGTACAAGCTTGTCCGGAGCGTGGTCTACTGGAGATGGTATCAGTCATTCGGTCGCTCTGTATGTGTGCGTGTCCCAAAAAAATAAAGTGGGCACTTGTAGGTTGTATTCGAAGGTGTGCAAGTACATGTGGGCAATTAATTGTTGGGGATGCCAATTTAGTGTGTGCATGAGATGGTTCTGGAAGGGGAAGCATATGGAAGGTGATGGAGCGTACATGGCAGGAGAGAGGTGGCGCAAGAGGGAAATTCGATGAAAAGGAAAGATACCAATCTAGGCCAGGTGGCAGGTTATGATTATCAGCACTAGTTAGACTGGTCGATAGAAGAAAGAAAGGGATCGGACCGAATGTCTGGTCTGTTTTGAAAAGTGAGTTCTTTTTCGTAAAAACTTTTCTTCCTATTTCCGAATTTGCCCCTATTTCTTTCTACTTAGTCATCAGTTTGCTACTCTCCAAACTAGGATCTAACCTTGTGGACACTCAGCTAACTTCAACCTATCATAGCTACTACATAATCATTGTTTGGACTTCAACCCCATCTGACTATTGTCAGGTGACTACTCCAACTGTCAGCTGTAACCCAAAAATTCCTTCCCAAAACTGAAACAGGTCAAGGTAAGGTCCCTCTACTCAGCTGACTATGTTGAAGCTCTACTAACTCAGATTTGACCCTGTACCTCCACAACTAATTCTAACAGATAGATTTGACGCTACATACTACTAACTTGCACTCAGGGATTCCTCTTTCATATTCTCACTCAAAATAACTCAAACAAAACTCTATAGCACAAGAACCTTTCAAGAAGCCACACAGAACTCTAGACCATCACACTCTATTTGCCTCCCTCTGCTGTAATGCAAACAAAAACCCACGCACTGCCTTGTCTTCTCCTCGGTAAACTAGATTAAACTACAGGTACACCAACCTGCTATTGTTGATAGAAGAAAAGATATGTAGTATACCATTTCACTACAGAGACGATGCTCTCCTCCCTTTGTGGTAGTACAAACCCCTTTTGCCAGGAGAGAGTCCCCTCAAATGAACTCGATTTCCCTTCTTGAACCTGCATCATCACCCTTGATCCTTATGGAACAACTACGCCACCCGTTTTCCACAATCTTCTATGCACTTACTATTTTGGATTCATGCACCTGTGCGTTTTCTCCCTTGGCTATCATGTGTTTTTTGCCATCTAGGTTTCACACCACACTATCTTTTGTACATTTTACACATACATAGATTGTGTTTGTGAGGGGCTCAAATTTCCCTGCCCAACATGCTTCATTATGTACCTAGTATAATGATGCAAGTGCAACCCAAGCATGTTTAGCAATCTTGCATGACTGAATGTGAGAAATGATACTCCTCTTAACTGACAAAGCAAGCAACATATGTGCTTATGCATCTCTTCCATCCCACTTTATTTATTCATGTGTAGGAGGTATATTATGCCATGGTAGTGCACTTCTTGGAAACTGACTCCATGTTTGTAGATGTGTCTTCTACATCATGCTCATCAGAGGAACCAAGACATTTCTCAATACCAACCATAACATTCCATAGCCCTTTGGCTACCAATACATGCCGCATCATATAGGACTAAACGGGTAGTTGGTCCCATCAAGCTTATCCTCGGATAACATCCGAAATACATCACTGTCTACCATTTCTGATAATACCGAAGAAAGTAATCACAAAACCTACAAAGTGTTGAGTTCTCTTTGATGCAACCAAGGTAGCTACTAATAAGGTCAACAATGGAGACCTGCAAGGTGTATTGAAAGAAATGCAGAGTATAGTGAGAGTAGAAATATTACTCATAAGATTCAGAGATCAATATCGCTGAAGTGAAGCCCTTAGATGCTTTCTCATGTATGTACACGTTGAGAGATGTACACGCTGAGAGATGCTTTCTCATGTATGTACACGTTGAGAGATGTAATCGTGGTGTTGTGTGTATGTGTGAAAGCACCCTAGAGGTGCAAGATATTGTGGTGAGATAGGAATGCCACATGTAACATTGTATGGTGTGTGAGTGTTGACCAAAAGAGTGGAAAAGAGGTTGCCACATAGATGATGATATGTAAAGTGGGATAAGGCTAGAAAGCCTATATCATTGTATGGTTCACTTGAGATATGGAATAGAGCTATTGTTGAGTGTGCAATCTCTCTCTCTCTCTCTCTCTCTAGTCATGGAGTTTTTAGTGTGGTTTAATCCACCTTAATTATGTTGCTTAATCTATGTCCTTCACCATGATCAATCCCATTTTTTAGATTGTTAACATGGTATCAGAGCTTAGGTGGGCTCTTGGTCATAGTGATTATTATGTATATTAGCTTGTTTGTGTGTTTGTTTGATTAAGCATGTTATTATGGTTCATTTATAAAAAAAAATATGCACACTCTATTATTGTTCTCTATTTGCATTTGAGAGAGGAGTTCAAAGCTGCCTATGAAGCTGAAAATTAAGATTTCAGCATTATGAAGACTATGGAGTCTTCATAAGAAGTTGCCCAAGAGAGTTGCAAATGGAGTTTTGCGACATGGAGAGCTTGCTCATCATCAAGGAAGCTGAAAATGGAGATTTCAGCATTATGAAGGCTATGGAGTCTTCATCATCATCAAGGAGAAGCTGCCAAGAGAAGATATGCTACTGATTATGCCTCAAGAAGGTTGGTTTTGTGAAGTTTTGCCTCAAAGTTTTGTGTTTGAGCATGGAAAAATGCTCTATAAAGGGTTGCTATGTATGAGATCCCATGAATCTTGTGTGGAGGTGCATGCTTGTCAAGATGATGGTAAGTGAGATGGTGAACTCAATGGAGTTCACATGTGTGTGCATCAAGAAGAGGATGCACTTGTGAATGTTTACTCAATGAAGGAGAGCAAAGAAGGGGATGGAAACCTTGGCAGTTTCCACATGTTTATGCACCTATGGTTTCATTTGAGAGACCATATGAAGAAGCACCCTTGAAGTTTGTATGCAAGAAATGTGGTGAGATAGGAATGCCACATGTAATATTGTATGGTGTGTGAGTGTTGACCAAAAGAGTGGAAAAGGAGTTGCCACATAGATGATGATGTGTAAAGTGGGATAAGGCTAGAAAGCCTATATCATTGTATAGTTCACTTGAGATATGGAATAGAGCTATTGTTGAGTGTGCAATCTCTCTCTCTCTCTCTAGTCATGGAGTTTTTAGTGTGGTTTAATCCACCTTAATTATGTTGCTTAATTTATGTCCTTCACCATGATCAATCCCATTTTTAGATTGTTAACATGGTATCAGAGCTTGGGTGGGCTCTTGGTCATGGTGATTATTATGTATATTAGCTTGTTTGTGTGTTTGTTTGATTAATCACACTCTATTATTGTTCTCTATTTGCATTTGAGAGAGGAGTTCAAAGCTGCCTATGAAGCTGAAAATTAAGATTTCAACATTATGAAGACTATGGAGTCTTCATCAAACATCAAAGAAGCTGCCCAAGAGAGTTGCAAATGGAGTTTTGCAACATGGAGAGCTTGCTCATCATCAAGGAAGCTGAAAATGGAGATTTCACCATTATGAAGGCTATGGAGTCTTCATCATCGTCAAGGAGAAGCTACATGCTGCTGATTATGCCTCAAGAAGGTTGGTTTTGTGAAGTTTTGCCTCAAAGTTTTGTGTTTGAGCATGGAAAAATGCTCTATGAAGGGTTGCTATGTATGGGATTTGTATATCCCATAAATCTTGTGTGGAGGTGCATGCTTGTCAAGATGATGGCAAGTGAGATGGTGAACTCAATGGAGTTCACATGTGTGTGCATCAAGAAGAGGATGCACTTGTGAATGTTTGCTCAACGAAGGAGGAGAGCAAAGAAGGGGATAGAAACCTTGGCAGTTTCCACATGTTTATGCACCTATGGTTTCATTTGAGAGACCATATGAAGAAGCACCCTTGAAGTTTGTATGCAAGAAAAAGCATAGAGAGTGCAAGTTCATTTGGGAGCTTGCAAGACCATGTTAATGGCCTGCCATAAGAGGTTTTTTGAGGCAAACGAATTGGCAAATGAAGAAGCTATGTTGACAAGAATTGCAGCAAAAGAGAGTTGCAAATTGAAGGCTTTGACAGGTAACCATTGAGATCTATAGCTCAAATGGGAGCTCATTAAGAGGCCATTTTGATGGTCTACATGGACATTTGGGTGAAGAATCGGCAAGGTGCTAGCACCATCAAAAGCTATGCAATTATCAAGCAAGGAGCGTAGCTTAGGAGTCTTCATAGAAGATGATCCTAACCTCAAGTTGGAGGTTTATGAAAGCCTATGTGGTAGCAATAAGGAATGATAATCTGGGAAACGGCCAAATAGCAAACTGGAAGCTTTTGGCTATGGTGGGCAATAGCACGAGACTTCAGGGATAAGAGACGAAGCGCAGCTAAAGCAAAAACAGCAACAAAGAAAGAAAGCAGGCAGCGAAAATTGCAGAAGCAATGGATGCAGCTGGTGACATGCCCAGCTGCATGATGCGAAGAGGCAAGCGGCAACAGCTCCATTAACAAAGCAAAAAAAAAATTGCAGAAGCAATGGATGCAGCTGGTGACATGCCCAGCTGCATGATGCGAAGAGGCAAGCGGCAACAGCTCCATTAACAAAGCAAAAAAACGAGCGCATCAGAGAGCGAGGGGATAAGTGCAGCATGGAAGCTCTAAGGAAAAGCTAGCAACCATGGCAACATCAAGGGGTAAAGCAACTAAAGGAGGCTATAGAATAAACAGAGCAAACTTGAGAGGCACAGTGCAGCCCGTGAGAGAGGCGCTGACAGCAAAGCAACTGGGCTGCCATCTAGGTTAACGAAGGCATGGTATTACAAAGAGGAAGCAGGAGCGCAGCAACAGGAGCGGAGAGAGAACGCCATAGCTTCTGAGCAAAAGCAGTCGAGAGGAAGGAGAAGACGACCATTTGGGTGTTAGCATTCAACGCGCGCGGCGCATAGAGGCGCATTCAACGCGCTGCAGGAAATTAGCATTTCAGAGATTTTTTTTTAATTATTTTATTAAGGTCCACAACCTTTCCAAAATCTCAAAGGGTCTATTTTCATAAAGCCCTTGTTCACATGATTTTTAAGAAGCATGTACTTTGCAATTGATTATACACTCACATGAGTTCTCTGCCGCCCGGCTTTGGCAAAAAAGGCTCTGTAATTTTTTATTTTGTTTCACCCAAAAATGATGATGGACAAATCGTCCACGAGCATGCGTGCTCAAAACAGGAAAAATTTTGTAATCATCCATGGTATGAGGGTTGCTTGCCCGAGCTCACCGAGAAGCTCAAAATGGTTGTTGTGATGTGTGCACGAGCGATGCACGTGTGAGGTGCATGCGCATGGGTTGGTTCCCACCCGAACTTCTACATTCAGTGGTTCCGCTATGAGCGAGTCGGCTCAAAATGGACTAGGTGTCTAAGATGGTAGACACGGGCACACATGTTTGGTTGATGGACACTCCAATGTATCATTGAGGGGGAGTGTTGAGAGGTAGCGATTGCGTTTGTGCAATGCTACATTGATATGGGTGATGGATGATGGGTGAGCTGTGAAACACCTCGATTAAGAGGGGGTGTTGAGAGATGTAATCGTGGTGTTGTGTGTATGTGTGAAAACACCCTAGAGGTGCAAGATATTGTGGTAAGATGGGAATGCCACATGTAACATTGTATAGTGTGTGAGTGTTGACCAAAAGAGTGGAAAAGGAGTTGCCACATAGATGATGATGTGTAAAGTGAGATAAGGCTAGAAAGCCTATATCATTGTATGGTTCACTTGAGATATGGAATAGAGCTATTGTTGAGTGTGCAATCTCTCTCTCTCTCTCTCTAGTCATGGAGTTTTTAGTGTGGTTTAATCCACCTTAATTATGTTGCTTAATCTATGTCCTTCACCATGATCAATCCCATTTTTAGATTGTTAACACTACACACCTGTCTATAGTAGATCTGACAAAACCACTATAGAATCCGATGAAGAACAGTGCAAATCCAGTCCCCAAAGATGTCTACAAAAAATTGAAAACCAAGAAACGGCCCCCAAGACGTACTCAAAATGAAAATCTGATCGTAAAACTTTAGTACTACACACTTTAGGGTCCTCTTTCTTCTCCCAAAAGGGCTCCCTTACCCGATTCAAGAAGACATACCACTCGAGGTGAAGGGTAGACAGTAGCACAGGGATGAGGAGCATATGCTCTATTGGAAATAGGGTTGCAAGAATGCACACACACACACACACATAGTGGAGAAGCTAGAGAGAGCACGTAATGAGATGATAGATAGGTAATGAATGTGTGTTGTACAAAGATAATAAGTATACCCCAAGATGGGTGCACAAAGGAAAAAACCTCCTAAAGAGGGAAAAAGTTCCTAGGTTGGTCTATTGTGTTCACACACATCACTACCAACTATGGCTACATTTCATGATTAGCTGGATTCTTGGAGTAAACCAAGATATCATCAAAGAATACCAGAACAAAGTCATTTAAATGCTCTCTGAAGATTTCTTGCATTATCTGATTAAAAGTCATAGATGCGTTGGTCAATCCAAAAGGAATAACTATGAACTCATAGTGTCCTTACCTGGTATTAAATGATTTCTTCACTCTATATTGTTCCTTGATTTGGGTCTAGTAATATCTAGACCTTGAATCAATCTAGGGGTAAACATCGGTATACCATGAAATCAATTCAATCCAAGGTATCGAGTATTTATTCTTGATAGTGACCTAATTTAATCCTCTATAGTCAATGCACAACCTTAAAATTGCATTCTTCTTCCTTTGAAAGAGAACAAGTGCACCCCATGGTGATACACTAAGCTTGATGAAATTTTTCTCTAAAAGTTACTTTAACTGAAGCTCAATTTCTTCGGATACAACCATTTTATAAGCCCTTCTCGCAACAAGTTCAACTCATGATCCACTTCTTGGGTAGGGGGCATTTCGGTTCGACTAGTTCAACTCATGATCCACTTCTTGGGTCGAGGGCATTTTAGTCAATTCCTCGGGAAATACATCTATGTACTCGCTCAAAGGAACCTGAGTCTTTCCAGTAGAGTTGAGCTTAACAAGATAGATTCCTTATTTATTCTTAAGCCACTTCATCCTTTTGGATAGCTTTACCAACTGTAACTTTGGAGATCCAATGACTCCAATATCTTAGACCCTATTTTCGTAAAGATCCAAAAAAGAGATGGTTCCCTTGTGGCAATGCATATCTGCCTAATTTTGAGTAAGCCAGTCCATTTTGAGAACTCCATTATAAACTCCTAAAGGTAAGACTTTGAATTTGCATTCAATGGAGTTTCCATCAAGAGTAAATTCAAGATTGTCCGTCTCATGGTGTGTGAGAAAATGTTTCCCACTAGCCAATTCAACTTGGTTTACCCTGAAATGAAAGAATCAACCAAAAGTTCAAACTACGTACCTTTGCATCTTACATGTGCTCAAATAATAGAAAACTAATGGTTTTGGCCTTGATGCTTAATGGCTGCATGAATTCTACCTTTATCATCTTCTTCCAGGTGGTCGGCAAACGGTGAGTGCTTTCAAAATCAACCAAAGTTCAAACTACTTACCTTGGTATATCTTACACGTGCTCAAATAATAGAAAACTATTGGTTTTGGTCTTGATGCTTAATGGCCGCATGAACTTTTCCTTTACCATCTTCTTCTAGGTTGGCAACAATGGTGATAGCTCTAGAAGCACCTTGCTGGGCATTGGAAAATTTCTTCTTTGACTTCCCTAATTCTAGCATGGAGAGCCTTGATAACTTTGGGTAGGAATAGCAAGTCTCTTGTTGCTTTGGACAAATGTTACCAACCTTTGAAAGTGTGGTCCCAGAGCACTTTGTATTGGATAGGTTATGATTGGCATATTGGGACATTCGCTAATGGTGTGCCCTGGCTAGTGACATTGGTAGCATCTTCATTCCCTTTTGTGCTATTTGCAAAGATCCATAGGGCACTTGGGAACCCTTTCTTCTTAGCTCTACATTTTGGAACCCTTGACTCAAATTTTGAGTTATGTTCTTTGACTTGAGCGGATTTTGGTTTCTCAATTGGGGCTAATGATCTCTTTAGAGAAATTGGGCCATCCTTCTAGATTGAGGGTTCTTCTTCAAAAAATCCTTGACAAAGTCATCTGCCATATGCACTGCTTCAGCTATAGAGTCTAGTTTAGCATTCTTATAACCAGCTTAGTTATAGGTGAATTAAGTTTTCTAACATATCTATTGAGCAACATGGTATCATCCATGGATAGAGTGTCATTCATCTTGTCCTCTTTATACCCTGGTGGGCAATAACTTCAAAGCAGATACATTTTCAAATCGTCCCATTTTAGTTGATCTTAATTTAGATGGTTTGCCTCAACATGATTTTTCTAACTTCAAGCCGGGCAATGATCTTTAGATGGGCCAAGGCCATCTTGCTCGGTTCATTGCAACTGACAATATAGAAATATTAATCATTTATGTCAATCCAGTTACGCATAATTTTGGCCACATTACTTCCTTCACCCACGAAAAAGGTCCTAGCTGGGATTTGTGCAAGGCTTCATGATGAACATCGACATCAAGTTCTTCTACCAAGTGGAAAGATTTGCCCACACAACTCATGGTGACAATTCTTAAAAAGATAATCACGCATCTAAAGTTTAGAAACACGTGACCTAAGTAAAGGTAAAAGAAAATATCTCTTTATTCACTCAAAAGCTCTTATTGTATTACAATAGGGAAATCTAGTCCTTGCTTCCAACAAACAAAAAATTTGATATTGTCCCATAATTATAAATTTTTGATGGAGAAGATGCAAACTCAAATGATTTAATCTTGATAAATATTCATCTAAGGAGTACTGACCCCGTCCTCTAATCCTATATTGTTTAATTAAACCGAGTTTCTCGGTAATCATGGCTAAAATCAGGTTTGAGGCATAGAAAGGAAGAAAATTCAAGCTAATGTCGATGATAATTTTTTTCCTCTACAGCATCAACCTAGCGATGAGGTCACATAAGAGGTTCCTAGCAAGGTTGTCCAAACTAATATTGTCTAAACTTGAGATAATATGAAACCACCCTTACTTTATCGTTCGTCACTACTAGAAAGTGATGCTAATGGCTTGATACTTACAATCGATGATCTGTTGACACTGGACCATTACTGCATCACATAGCTATGCATTTAACATTCTAAATTTAAAGACAATGCTCAATAAAAGAGAAAGCTTTATTTATATATCAATCTTATTTTTGTATAGCACTATCTTTTGTGTCGTTAGATATATCTTAGGTTTAGTGCTCCATTTCTTGCACAACACGTCATATGATGCCCTCTGTGATTATTAAAATTAGGAGTAATAAGGATCTGGGTTTGGAGATAAAGAAGCTAATAGCCCTAAAAATTTATCTATGAGTTACAAGGTATCTAGACACATACGCATATATTTGGATCCTATTTACTATCCCAAATCTGTAGTGAATCATGTCTACATACATACTTTCTTTAAGCATTCCTACTTGATGGTAGCAACCATAGACAATGCTAAAGCAGGTGCCATCAATGACACCACTATTGCCTCTATTCATGTCATGTCAAAAAGAGGAGCTCTTCAAAATGATGCATCAAAATGATCCTCTCACATCAATTTTGAGAAGATAAAAGATTTTTAAATGCAAATGTTATCATATCATCTCATGACAATTTCAGTATACTAGACATACATGGTTGGGTCATCCATTGTGCCATTTTATAATTATCATTTACTTAATTAAAATAATTCAAAAACAAGATAGAAGACAAAATAATGACAATGTAAAAGACAATTTTTGCAACCAAAAAAACATTGTTGTGCCATTCTACAATTATCATTTACTTAAATTAAGACAATTCAAAAACAAGGTAGAAGACAAAATAAAGATAATTTTTGCAATCAAAAAAACACTCTGTGTGTGTCTATGTGTGTGTGTATGTAAAGATTATTTACGTACAATGTGGAATCATCTATAGACTCAATTTGCTGATACAAAGTCCGCATCCTATCTGGGGCTATATAATCCCTAAGAAATATATACAATCTATGCTAGACAATGTGATTTAGAGTAAGGCTAGAGCTTAACATTAGCTCCCAAATAACTCCAAGTCGTAGGAGCACCACTGTCTTTTGTAACATTCTCCTAGACCCTAGCGGTCAAGCTACAATTAACATGGACTCGCCATAGTACCACAAGTAGCATCAATCCTCCTAGGTCGAGAAGAATCGATTGGTATAAAGGCACAACAAGGCAGTTTGGGACTCTAGTCCTCGGATGAGTAGGTACTCAAAAGAGTCGGTAACGTAATCTAATGATCTAAGGTACTATAATACTCTAAATGGTAGGGATCTGCTAATCCATCTAAAAAGAGAAGAAACTGTATAAGTTTCCATTCCTTTTTCTAATGTGGCCAGCTAAAACAATCACTTACTTTGATCTCTCAAAAAATAACATTGGCTCTGATACCTATTGTGAGGACCCTACACTCTATATACTATACAATACATCTTCCCAAGGCATGGTAATGATGTGTACATTTATCAGATAGAGAGTCCCACCTGAAGGTGTCATACACACTAGCCTAGTGTTTGGCTAGCTACCACTAGCAGCGTGCATCCCATATCTACCCAAAACAACCTTATAGCACAAAATGCACATGAATCCTTTTGCAAAGTCCCTTCATGATTCTGACAAGTACGAGACGATTGGTGGCTTTGAACAATGCATAGAACACTCTCCAATGTCTTACTCCTTAATCATGAAGTAAATAGGCTCTACATCTTTGGATTGAACAATGCATACAACACTCTTCAATGTCTTACTCCTTAATCATGAAGAAAACATGCTCTACACCTTTGGACTCTCTAATGTCTTACTCCTTAATCATGAAGTAAATAGGCTCTACACCTTTGGACTGACTCCATCGTCTCCTACAGTCTAATTTTTTGAATTTTTCTAAGCTTTTTCAAGCAGAATTTTGGTTTCATTTGGAAAGCACCCATTTATTCGGGTCTACATTGCCTCTCACTTTCTAGTGGTGATATCCAATTTCTACTTCGACCAAATCCATAGGCACAGCCTAGACCTTATCCAATCCCCTAGGTCTAGCCTATCATCCTACTACCACTCGGCCATATGTGTTAAAATTAGAGCATTGTGATGAGCTATGGTGGATCAAACACTAGAATCAACATCATTAACAAAGTGATTAGCAAATAATTAAGATGTAATTAGTGGGTAATCAACAAATAGATTAATGTAGGCATGGATACTCAAAAACCAGCAAATTCTCATTAGGGCAATGCCTCAATTTACAGAGCTTACATCCAAGCATCAAATCCCACTGATTTCTCCTTGATTCACTCCACCTCTTTTGCTTGATTCTCTCCACCTCTTCACTTTTCCTAGAATATCTCCCAGAATATCTCCACACTTTCTAAATCTTCTCATGCTACCCTTTATTCTCTCCCAGTAGATTCTTCTCACCTTTTCACAGGTTCTTTCACATTTACACATCCTCTTTTACAACCTCTAACCAAGGGCTTGTTCCCGCACACACCCTATTCACTTGTATATTTCAACACCTCCCCTCAAGTGAATACTCTCTAGCACACCTGGACCCTATACCAAGTTTCCCTCTTACTTGATAGCCCGCGACCAGTGCCTCAAGTCCCTAAACTCCATAGTCCTTGACACTCTCTCTCTCTCTATGTGTCCAAGGCTACTATAAGTGCCCCCGACCTTGACTAAAGTGCTCACACATACATCTACCACGTGGCCTACATCATCGATGGCTCAGAGGTGGTTTTACTTTGTTGGGACAAGTTACATTGGGTTGTGGGGTCTCTCTCTCTCTCTCTCTCTCTCTCTCTCAGAAAAGATGATCCGACTCCACTTCCTTTGGAGCCTCCATGAAGTTTGCCGATGTCGTTCCTTCTCCACTGGTTTGCTGTAGCAGTCTCTTGCCATGTGTCTTGGCTTTCTACATTTGTGGCAAGTGAAGGTCCTTCCTCCTACTCTGCCTCTTCCTCGTCCTCGTCCTCGTCCTCGAGAGAATCCTCCTTGGGTGAAGAATGCTTTTTCTTCTTCTGCTGTTTAGTCGAGCCATTTCTTCTCTTTGCCTCTCCTCTCTTGCTCTAGAAGAGCTGCTTCTATCTCGTGTAGCTTCAATTCAGGTACATTCTTTAGTGTTGCTACAATATTTTCATATTCACCTTTGTCCACACTCTTCAGAAGCACTACTAGTGCCTCATCATCTTCTACCTTTTTGCCAATAGCTGCCAAGTGTTGCTTAATAGCTGCCAGGTGTTGCTTAATGCTTTTATATCTGTTCAAGTGTGTGATTAAAGGTTCACTTTTCTTCATGTCCAATTTGTAGAATTGCATTAACACATTTATCTTTGAATTTTTTGCTTGTGTGCCAAATAATTTATTGAGTTCATCCCATGCATCTTTTGCCCATTGTATCCGTGTGATGTGATGAATGATTTCATCATTTAAACTGAGTGCAATAAGTCCCAATGCTTTTTCATTCCTGCTCTTCCACTCATTTTTCCCTCTCTCTGAACATTCATCTCTTCCCTCAACTAGCCCCCACAGATTTTTCCTCATGAGCAAATACATGGTTTTTGTCATGTGTAAAATTGCTCCCCATTAAATTTGGCTATTTCCTGTGCTGTACTCATGATGATGTGAAGAGGGTCTTACCTCTGGATCCATCCCGAACCCTGAGCTGCAGAGCAACCCAGAATGCTTATGGACTATTTTACAATGAAATGAAAGGTTTATATATGATGTTCGAATTGGAGGGCTAATGTGAACCCAACGTGGGGACACCCCGCCCACGACAACCCTAAGTGACCGTTGGTGGTGGGCCGAGTGGTGGGAAAGGTTGAAACTCAACGTTACAGAACAGTGACCAGTCCAGTAGGGCAACATCTTGAGCTTGAGCTTCTCTCCATAAAAGCTACAACCCTTTCTGATAAGCTCTCGCCTTAGCAAAGTTAAGGTAAATCTCATCTACACATGGCCATACAGGGAAAACCTGTTTATTCTTGGATCCTATACTGAGGGTTCTTTGTTTTTTCAACTCAGCTTGCAGGCTTGACATGGATTTGCAAGAAGGCGGTTTGTCTTACGAGGATGCCCGGAGACAGCGGCTTGAAGAGAACAAGAAGCGGATGCAGGTTACCTTTTGCAGCATTTTTCTTTAGCTTTTTGCCCACCCCAAAGATAAGGGTAAATGATAAATGTTGGAGCATCTCTTTCTCGCAGGAGCTTGGATTAGCAGACCTTTCTAAGAGCTTGTCAAGTGGTGTAGTTGTTTCAAAAACCCCATTGGTATGTATTTGTCACATTAAATAATGCACAGCTGATAGATAATTAGAATCCAGATATGTATGCATGCACACATACACCATCCCACATGTGTGCGCGCACGCGCACACATGCACACACACACGCGCGCGCGCACACACACACACACAGAGAGAGAGAGAGAGAGAGAGAGAGAGAGATCCCTGAGATTTTCAAGTGGGGTAGAAAGGAGAGAGAGAATGCAAACTGACGCTTGGGGGGGATTCGGTGGGGGGTTCGGTTCTGGCATAAAATGTATCATCTGCAAATTTTATGGAGAATGTGTCTTGAATGTTTCTCTTTCTTTGTTCCTAAATGTGACTTGTATCAGTTACCAGTATGCCTATATAACAAGTGTCACTTCGAAATCTTTCCATTTCATTCAAAGAGGTGAAACCAAACAAAGTAAAACCTTTCAAAACGATGAAACAAACAAAACGGTTTTTGTGACTATGTGCTTGTGTGCTTGCTAATAATAAGCACTGCCCCATTGCAATTCTCGCTGATTCTGCATAGTCAACGCAAGTTCATGCAACTCTCCTAGGACTAAACATGTACTGCAGCAAGTTAGTGGATCCATACAGCTTTCCTATGTCAGTCCCTGGATTTCCTATGTGAATGCATGTTTTTTCAGCGTACCGTGACCATTCCCTGTTTTTCAGTGTACCGTAATAAGATATTCACATGCACATGCAACATGCACACACAAATTTCACACACATACAATGCTTATGTGTGCCATTCTAATTCAGGTCTGAGTTATCTGGTTTCAACAAATGAATTGCAGTACCCTCTGGAAGCATTGTATGCCACACACATGCAATGCTTATGTGTGTCATTCTAATTCAGGTCTGAGTAATGTGGTTCAACAAATGAATTGCTGCAGCACTCTCGGCAAGGAAAACCTCGCATGCCGAAGGAGACTGTGTTTGTTGAGTTACGACGTTCATCTCGAGTTGCAAGCAATCCAGCTCCAGACTATCGTGAGGTATCCCAACCCACTCTAATCATAAACTCATGAAGTCTCATAAAGATTTGAAACTTGTGCTGTGATCTCATCACTGAACTTCCAGTTCCTTCCCTTCTGATGTTTTTTCAGGTGGAGGTGGACAGTTCACTAGGCCGCAGAAGGTATCATTTCTCTTACATGCTAAGGAAATGCAATATGCTTGTGGATAATGGCAGCCAGAGTGTCTTTACATTTCCACATGATTGACTTTGGCTTTGCTTAGTTTTATAGCATGTTTTTGATAATGTTTATCTTTTTCATGCAGCTACTCCTCCAGGGCCTCTTCTCTCTTAATGAGAAAGTATGCCTCTGATGAAGCAAGGTTGGAAGCTGCACTGAAAGCTGAGACGGTTATGAAAGAACTACCGAAAAGTAGTCCTTCTTTTGTCAAGCCCATGCTGCAGTCACATGTAACAGGTGGATTCTGGCTGGTAAGAAAGTAAGGAACCCTTAGGGTGCTGAAATTGGTGTTTTTATTGTGTGGTTTACATATCAGGCTCTTTAAGAGTCTAGATATCCTAGGTTCAAGTCCCACTCTGCCAGACTCATCTCATGATCTAATGCTACCCTCCAACGTGGTTAATTGGACCCTTTGGATTCCTCTACCCATAGACATGTGGGGAACTTGAAGAAATTGGGGCATGAGCAGAAATTATTAAAAAAAGATTCAGGGGCATAGCGACGATAATACTTATTCTGATTATTCCCGATACACATAGCCGGTATTAGCTTTTGGTCGGAGGTGCTAAAAAGGAGGGGGGGGGGATTCAGGCTTGGGCTAGCATGCACCTATACATTCTTTCTGCGCACAGTCAAAGGGATCTATGGCAATGTGGTAAATTGTTTGATTTCTTCAAGCAGGCCTGAATGTTACGTATGTATGTGTGTAATAATATATATATATGTATGTATCTTATGCATGTTATGTATGTATATACATGTACAGTGTACTTAGCATCCAAATCACTCACTTTTTGCATTTTGTGGTTTTCCAGGGCTTGCCATCAAGTTTCTGCAAAACATACTTGCCCAAAAAAGATGATAGAGTTGTTTTGGAAAATGAGAAGGGTGAAGAATGGGACACTGTGTTTCTTGCAAACAAGGCAGGGCTGAGTGGGGGCTGGAGGGGATTCTCTTTGGACCATGGGTTGGTTGATGGAGATGCACTGGTTTTTGAGTTGGTTGAGCCCTGCAGGTTCAAGGTAATTTATCCTCAAAGCAAGCACGCACACACACACACACACAGATTACATGTATCTCTGTTATCCCTCTACTTCTTTTTTTCCTGAGTGCTGCAAATGTCTAGTGTCTCTTTTATGATAGCCTAGGTTTCTTAGTGCATTTGAATGGCTTTGCACAGGTACACATAGTGAGGGCTTCTGAGCCAGATACACAAACTGATGAAGACACAGACGAGCAGACAAATGAAGAGTCTGAGAAGAAGGCAACTACTAAGAAAAACCAAGTTCTTGTGAAAGAGAAGGAGGAAGAAGTTGGGACAGGCTCTTCTAAGAGAGGTAAAGGAAAGAAGAAGCAGGCAATACAGGAGTCAGAATCAGGCTCTGAGGATGGTGAAGAGGGGTCTGGTGGAAAGAGGGGTGGTGCTAAGAAAGATCCCAGCAGGAAGAAGAGGAAGGGGAAAGCTGATGACATTGAAGATCTCTTTGAGATCAAGGATGAAAAAGAGGACATCGGAAAGGTGAAGGATGCTAAGCAGCTTACATCTTTCTTGCGGGCACAGAAGCTAAACTCTTCAAGGCCTTCCAAGAAAGCCATGACTTCTTGTGGTGATGGGATTGAGGTGTGTTGAGGTTTCTCCATTAATTGATAAGAGTTTTGATGGTACATACATGTATTGCACACACATCAAAGGTTTGTTGAATACTCTCAGATGTTTGGGTATTTGCACTAGAGGGTTGTTGGGATGTCCCCATGTGATTAGAAGATGTTATATTGGGCAAACATCATAATGTCACAAGTGTCAAAAACCGCTCCATTGTCCCCATTTTGCTTGCTGGAGGGGGAAGGGGGGAGGGGGGGGGGGGGGTGCAGTAGCTTTATGTAGCATACAAGATGTTAGATACAAGCTAAAAGTTCTTGAGCTTTGAGCTCTTGTTATGTACTTGCATCACTTGTATGCTCACAGTAGTACAGCTTGTGTCGAGGTATTTTGAGCTGTCTCAAGTGAAATTTACCAATGGTACTTTCTAAAGTGACCAAAAAACGTTAATAGCACTGGATGGAATGCCTATTATATATTGTGATTTTTTCTTAGTGTCTATAATTTATATGCCCCTGACTTGAATGATCTTAAACTTTTGTAATTTATATGCCTATGACTTGAATGATCCTAAACATTTGTAAATTATATGCCTTTGGCTTCAATGATAGATGGTAGATATAAGCTTTAATTAAATTGCTCGAGCTTTGAGCTCCTGTTATGTACTTGGGTGAACTTGGATTTCAATCTCCTATCACATCACTTCACTTCTATCCTCCTAATACAGCTTGTGTCCCAATGATCCCTATGACTTGAATGTTCTTAGTTTTTCGTAAATTGACAATTAGGCTACTCCTTACTAAAGTAAATTCTTGGTTCCAAAAGCTCTTTTGGAGATTTCTTCAAAATTCGGAAGAAGTTTTTTACATGGATCATCTTCTCACATTGAGCTCGTCTGTTTTGCAAAGGCCTAGTTGCTGTGCATCCAGCTTCCGTACTGTTCATTTTTAGTGTTATTCTTTTTTTTAATTTTAATGCATCCAGCTTATGGAAAACAAAAGTACCATGAGTGAAAAATAGGCTGCGTGCTTTCTTAGGCATATTTGCTTAAATGTTCAGTCAATTGAAAATACTTAGCATCAATATCTCCTTCCCTCTCAAAAACCCAAGTGTCTTCTGGTAAATCTCACAGTAAATACAAGTGCTTGTGATGATGCTTGTTGGATTCATGAAACCTTTTCCTTGCAATGCAACCTCAATACCATAAAATTAAAAATGGTGGTACACTTAACTAACTCAAGGAATGTATGTTGTTTCTAGAGCAACTTGTAAGAAAGTCATGACAAATACCAGCAAGGGAAATTAGATGAAAGGTGTACTTTTGTTGGGCTTTGAGGGACGGGGGGCGGGGCGGGGCGGGGCGGGGCGAGGGTTCTAATGAATACCCACACTGATATGAAGGAGGACTGAAGGCTCATGAATACTTATACTAATATAGAGGAGGGGGGGCGTGAGGGGCGCTAATGAATACCCACATTGATATGAAGGAAGACTCAAGGCTCATGAATACATATAGAGGAGGGTTCAAGCTTGGCTCATGAATATATATAGAGGAATTGTATGTACGTTGATTTAAAATAAGTGTATGCATATTAATCCAAAGTTAACAATGAGAATGAATCATTAAGCATACTCTATATGCTTGTCTTTCTTTATTTTGAGAGGGAGAGAGAGGATCTTGGTGTGTGCAAGAGAGGGGTGCTAATGAATACCCACACTGATATGAAGGAGGACTCAAGGCTCATGAATACTTTATACTGATATAGAGGAAGGGGGGGGGGGGGGAGAGGGGCGCTAATGAATACCCACACTGATATGAAGGAGGACTCAAGGCTCATGAATACATATAGAGGAGGGTTCAAGCTTGGCTCATGAATATATATAGAGGAATTGTATGTACATTGATTTAGAATAAGTGTATGCATATTAATCCAAAGTTAACAATGAGAATGAATCATTAAGCATACTCTGTATGCTTGTCTTTCTTTATTTTGAGAGGGAGAGAGAGAGGATCTTCGTGTGTGCAAGAGAGGGGTGCTAATGAATACCCACGCTGATATGAAGGAGGACTCAAGGCTCATGAATACTTATACTGATATAGAGGAGGGGGGGCGGGGGGGGGGGGGGCGGGGAGGGAGGGGCGCTAAAATGAATACCCACACTGATATGAAGGAGGACTCAAGGCTCATGAATACTTATACTGATATAGAGGAGGGGGGTGCTAATGAATACCCACACTGATATGAAGGAGGACTCAAGGCTCATGAATACATATAGAGGAGGGTTCAAGCTTGGCTCATGAATATATATATATAGAGGAATTGTATGTACATTGATTTAGAATAAGTGTATGCATATTAATCCAAAGTTAACAATGAGAATGAATCATTAAGCATACTTTGTATGCTTGTCTTTCTTTATTTTGAGAGGGAGAGAGAGAGATCTTGGTGTGTGCAAGAAACTAGGGTTGGCCACTTAAAGCATGGAGTGACAACATGGGCGGGGGGCGCTAATGAATACCCACACTGATATGAAGGAGGACTCAAGGCTCATGAATACTTATACTAATATAGAGGAGGAGGGGGGGGGAGGGGGGCGGGGTGGGGCAGGGCGAGGGGCGCTAATGAATATCCACACTGATATGAAGGAGGACTCAAGGCTCATGAATACTTATACTGATATAGAGGAGGGTTCAAGCTTGGCTCATGACCTAGGAATTGTATGTACATCGATTTAGAATAAGTGTATGCATATTAATCCAAAGTAACAATGAGAATGAATCATTAAGCATATTCTGTATGCTTGTCTTTCTTTATTTTGAGAGGGCGAGAGAGAGATCTTGGTGTGTGCAAGAAACTAGGGTTGGCCACTCAAAGCATGGAGTGACAACATGGGTGTAGGTCACGATCCTAAGGCAATAGCCAAGATGTGTGCTTGTTTACTTGAAGCGTAGCAAGGGTGGATTGCACCAAGAAGACATGAATGTCTATAGAGTGAATATGATCAAAAAAGGGTACAATGTCCATGAGCCCTATGCCTCATATAGGGTACTCTGTGGGGGGGGGGGGGGGGGGGGGGGCGGGGGCGGGGCGAGGGGCGCTAATGAATACCCACACTGATATGAAGGAGGACTCAAGGCTCATGAATACTTATACTGATATAGAGGAGGGTTCAAGCTTGCCTCATGAATATATAGGAATTGTATGTACATCGATTTAGAATAAGTGTATGCATATTAATCCAAAGTAACAATGAGAATGAATCATTAAGCATATTCTGTATGCTTGTCTTTCTTTATTTTGAGAGGGCGAGATAGAGATCTTGGTGTGTGCAAGAAACTAGGGTTGGCCACTCAAAGCATAGAGTGACAACATGGGTGTAGGTCACCATCCTAAGGCAATAGCCAAGATGTGTGCTCGTTTACTTGAAGCACGACAAGGGTTGATTGCACCAAGAAGACATGAATGTCTATAGAGTGAATATGATCAAAAAAGGGTACAATGTCCATGAGCCGATGCCTCATATAGGGTACTCTAAAAGTACACATGTAAATGTCCCTAAGCCCAAGTGTCTAGGTCCCATTATCCCATGTGCATGTACACCCAAACCTATTTCAAGAGAGAGAGATCTTGGTGTGTGTGCAAGAAACTACATGAATGTCTATAGAGTGAATATGATCAAAAAAGGGTACAATGTCCCCAGGAGCCCTATGCCTCATATAGGGTACTCTAAAAGTACACATGTAAATGTCCCTAAGCCCAAGTGTCTAGGTCCCATTACCCCTGTGCATGTACACCCAAACCTATTTCATTACAAACCATCCCCTCTTACAATGATTTCGTCCTCGAAATTGAAGGGTGGTCGTGCCCAAAGAAAAAAAACATATACAAGTGGCTATGTACAAAAGCAAAGAAAAATCACATCCATGACGACTGAATATAGCGGAAGACCCATGCATGAATCATATGACTCCTTGGGTCAAATGGAAAGGATAGAGGACTCGTGTCGATGATGAGGCTATATATGCAACCTCCTGAATCAAAAGGAAATCCGAGGCATGCAAAATCCAAGGCAATGGCTCTATGATAATTTGGTGCAAGTGGAGTAGATAAGGAACCGCTGTCAATGACGAATCTAGTCGAGTATCCTCCAGGATCAAAGGGATATGTATGGTATACACCTCGAACCGTCGAAGCTAGAATGGTAGTAGCTCCTGGATCAAAAGGAAAGCTCAACTTCAAAGAGATAGTAGTACCAAGGTCAAAAGGAAAACTCATAAGCTCATCCTCATGACCACACTATCCGTCGAAGAAGCTCGAAACTCTTGACCAGAATGTCAAGTGGTCCAAGAGGGAGAATAGATTTGTGCTTGTTTACTTGAAGCACAGCAAGGGTGGATTGCACCAAGAAGGCCATGGAAGCTTGGGCATGAGCACCAAGAAGACATGAATGTCTATAGAGTGAATATGATAAAAAAAGGGCACAATGTCTATGAGCCCTATGCCTCATATAGGGTACTCTAAAAGTACACATGTAAATGTCCCTAAGCCCAAGTGCCTAGGTCCCATTACCCCATGTGCATGTGCACCCAAACCTACTTCATTACAGTGCGATGTTATGATTTTGTTGGGTATTTCGGAGTCTCTTGTGTTCTATATGTGAGTATGTGTGTAACCATCTATATGTGTTTGTATAGGTGTGAGACACCTCATCTATGTGTAAGTGTGCCTACATGTGTGTGAACAACACCCTTTGGTCTGCACCCTTTGGTCTGGATAAGATAAGTGTGTCCCATGTGTCATGTCCCCATATGTGTATGTGATTTATGTGAGTCAAAATTTAAGTTTGCATGTACTTAGTGAACTTCACAATATATCTATCTTATCAATCTACATTGAGTCATGCAATCATCTCTCTGTAGAGCATTGAGTTTCTCTCTCTAACTCTCTCTCTCTCTCTCTCTTGTCTCTCTTATACTTCCTGTACACTCAGTAGTGCAATGGAGAGGTTCCATCCCCCTTTAGGCTTATGTACTACTAACCCTAAACCTAGCATAGGCATGTGCTCACAAGGATGTAGATTCTAGGGTTGTGTACTACTAACCCTAAACCTAGCATAGGCATGTGCTCACAAGGATATAGATTCTTATCCTATGTACACTTTAAGTGTTGGCGGGACATGGCAGGGCGAGGGGCGCTAATGAATATCCACACTAATATGAAGGAGGACTCAAGGCTCATGAATACTTATACTGATATAGAGGAGGGTTCAAGCTTGGCTCATGAATATATAGAGGAATTGTATGTACATCGATTTAGAATAAGTGTATGCATATTAATCCAAAGTAACAATTAGAATGAATCATTAAGCATATTCTGTATGCTTGTCTTTCTTTATTTTGAGAGGGCGAGAGAGAGATCTTGGTGTGTGCAAGAAACTAGGGTTAGCCACTCAAAGCATGGAGTGACAACATGGGTGTAGGTCACCATCCTAAGGCAATAGCCAAGATGTGTGCTCGTTTACTTGAAGCACGACAAGGGTTGATTGCACCAAGAAGACATGAATGTCTATAGAGTGAATATGATCAAAAAAGGGTACGATGTCCATGAGCCCGATGCCTCATATAGGGTACTCTAAAAGTACACATATAAATGTCCCTAAGCCCAAGTGTCTAGGTCCCATTATCCCATGTGCATGTACACCCAAACCTATTTCAAGAGAGAGAGATCTTGGTGTGTGTCCAAGAAACTACATGAATGTCTATAGAGTGAATATGATCAAAAAAGGGTACAATGTCCCCATGAGCCCTATGCCTCATATAGGGTACTCTAAAAGTACACATGTAAATGTCCCTAAGCCCAAGTGTCTAGGTCCCATTATCCCGTGTGCATGTACACCCAAATCTATTTCATTACAAACCATCCCCTCTTACAATGATTTTGTCCTCGAAATTGAAGGGTGGTCATGCCCAAAGGAAAAAAACATATACAAGTGGCTATGTACAAAAGCAAAGAAAAATCACATCCATGACTGAATGTAGCGGAAGACCCATGCATGAATCATATGACTCCTTGGGTCAAATGGAAAGGACAGAGGACTCCTGTCTCGATGATGAGGCTATATATGCAACCTCCTGAATCAAAAGGAAATCCGAGGCATGCAAAATCCAAGGCAATGGCTCCATGATAATTTGGTGCAAGTGGAGTAGATAAGGAACCACTGTCAATGACGAATCTAGTCGAGTATCCTCCAGGATCAAAGGGATATGTATGGTATACACCTCGTACTGTCGAAGCTAGAATGGTAGTAGCTCCTGGATCAAAAGGAAAGCTCGACTCCAAAGAGATAGTAGTACCAGGATCAAAAGGAAAACTCATAAGCTCATCCTCTCATGACCACACTATCCATCGAAGAAGCTCGAAACTCTTGACCAGAATGTCAAGTGGTCCAAGAGGGAGAATAGATTTGTGCTTGTTTACTTGAAGCACCGCAAGGGTGGATTGCACCAAGAAGGCCATGGAAGCTTGGGCATGAGCACCAAGAAGACATGAATGTCTATAGAGTGAATATGATCAAAAAGGGCACAATGTCTATGAGCACTATGCCTCATATAGGGTACTCTAAAAGTACACATGTAAATGTCCCTAAGCCCAAGTGCCTAGGTCCCATTACCCCATGCGCATGTGCACCCAAACCTACTTCATACAGTGTGATATTATGATTGTTGGGTATTTCGGAGTCTCTTGTGTTCTATATGTGAGTATGTGTGTAGCCATCTATATGTGTTTGTATAGGTGTGAGACACCTCATCTATGTGTAAGTGTGCCTACATGTGTGTGAACAACACCCTTTGGTCTGGATAAGATAAGTGTGTCCCATGTGTCATGTCCCCATATGTGTTTGTGATTTATGTGAGTCAAAATTTAAGTTTGCATGTACTTAGTGAACTTCACAATATATCTATCTTATCAATCTACATTGAGTCATGCAATCATCTCTTTGTAGAGCATTGAGTTTCTCTCTCTAACTCTCTCTCTCTCTCTCTTGTCTCTCTTATACTTCCTGTACACTCAGTAGTGCAATGGAGAGGTTCCATCCCCCTTTAGGCTTATGTACTACTAACCCTAAACCTAGCATAGGCATGTGCTCACAAGGATGTAGATTCTAGGGTTGTGTACTACTAACCCTAAACCTAGCATAGGCATGTGCTCACAAGGATATAGATTCTTATCCTATGTACACTTTGAGTGTTGGCAAGTCACCATTTGCAAATGAGATTTTTCACACAAAGATGTAGATTCTTGTCCTATGTACACTTTGAGTGTTGACAAGTCACCATTTGCGAATGAGATTTTGCACACAAGGATGTAGATTCTTGTCCTATGTACACTTTGAGTGTTGGTGGCAAGTCACCATTTGCAAATGAGATTTTGCAACTTGTTCTTTCTATTTTAACTCTACGTGGATGGTGGTGGGTCACTATCATATAATGACCCAAAAAACATTAATAAGAATTTCTTGAAAATGTAATTATGTAATTTGTATGCATTTTATATGCATGAAACCATATGAAATTTTCCATGCCCCACGCATTATATAAAACATATTTCATTATTGCAACTATATGCAATTTGTGTTGGAATGCCACTCATGGGAATTATCCCACATACAAGCTAGTTGGACCTCACTGTAAAGAGTACTTTATTACTTTATCCTAAGAGGTCATCACCTATCCCTTCATGGGTGAGTGGATACGAGGATGGAGGTGTGGGGGGGGGGCCTTCCACCTTGTTGGTAGTGGGTCTTTATCTGCTTGAGTTTTTGCTTCCATCACAGTATCAAAGCCTACTGTGGCTGTCGGTTGTCTGTGCTCAGTCGTTGGTTATCATCTCCTCATCGCTTACTACTTCATCACCTCCCCCACCCAACCTTTCGTAGGTTGACCTTGGGATTCTAGCCTGTGTGTAAATGCGCCTCCACAAGCCCTTGTTCCTGCTCTAACTTGCCAAAACACCTAAGTTGTATATGTACCTATGGAGGAGTTGTGGACCTAGAAAGAACCCAACAAGTTAACAAGACAGTGCAATCAAAGCATTTCTAGACTTTTCTTGGCAAGTTGTTTCCCTTGAACATATACTATTAGATAATGGTTCATATGTTAGAGAGGGGATCCCATGCGTAAGTTTGATTAATTTAAATTTTTAGCCTCATAACAATTATTTCCACATGAGTAGGTGTCACCGTTCGAAGAAAATGTAATTAAATGCATTAATATGGAATATACTACATATCACCAAACCACCTTTATGTAGCAACCATGCAACAAAATTACCATCAAATCTTTGTGGAAAAGCAACAATATAGAAAAAATATTATTTAATTATGAAACAAATTACCATAAAATCTTTATGCAACAAATCTTTGTGAAGCAACCATATAGAAAAATATTATTTAATTATGAAACAAATTACCATAAAATCTTTATGCAACAAATCTTTGTGAAAGCAACCATATAGAAAAATATTATTTAATTATTATCATCATGTAGCAAAAATAGCACAACTTTCCTTAAAAGATAGCAACCTAGATTCATTCTATATCTTCCCCCCCCCCTCTCTCTCTCTCTCTCTCTCTCTCTCTCTCTCTCTCTCTCGTGTGTGTGTGTGTGTGTGTGTGTGTGTGTGTGTGTGTGTGTAAATAGTTACAAATAACTCTCTTTACAACTTGACCTATAGGTTCAGCTTTGATATATCTCCTTTTTGGCTTGCCCCTATACAACGATCAGCCTCACTCCCATGAGTTAGAGTAAGAGATAAAAGTTACAACCTCTAAACTCACAAAAGGGTATGAAAAAAAAATTCCAAATTCATGGGACTTTTTGGAGCACAATCATGTTGAGTTAGGGCCCAATATATTTTAGTAGGAAAGTAAGGGCTTATTTAATAAGTGTTTTCTTTGATTTTTGTGCATTATCATCACACCCTCTTATATTCAACACAATTAATAATTACCCTTTTTCAAAATGTTGGCACAACGAGAGTGAGGGTTGAAATACCAAGTCTACATGTGTGTGAGCGGAAGAGTTCTTCACTCATGTGTGTGTGTGCGTGTGTAACTTGTCGTTTAAAGGGAGAAGTGTGTTCTCCCAAGATGCATTTGTGTAAGGTTTATTTGCTTAAGGGTTATTTTTGTGGTGTGATGATTTGTATAAAGGTTAAAGGCTAGATTCCAAGTGATGATGCAAGCAATGATGGAGGGTAGGTGGGGAAATGGGTACATAATAGTGTCAAAAATAAACTTTTTTTCTAACCACCAGTGAAAAAAAGGATGACCTTGAAGTTCAACCATTTTTTATTGAAAAATTGCATACCTTAACCAGTTTTATAACTAAAATTTCAAAATTTTTAATCTTTAAATTCAAGCCTAGCCAAAATTACAACCGGTTTTTCTCAATTTGAGTCGTGAAAATTACACTAAAGGATGGTTTTTTTTCTGACACTGGTGCATGAGAGAATCATAAAGTGATTAGGAGAGATTCTAGTGATTTCATGGCTCATAGATTCAGGGAGCTAATTATGGATCTAGAGATGCTACTTAAGTAATTATACCAAAAAAACTTATGGCTGACAAAGAACATTCTCATTTATAAGATTTAATTGCTTATGGGAGATTTGGGATTCTAGGAATGCTTTGGCCTTTGAAACAGTCAACGACCTTAGGGTTTGGACAACACACAAGTTATTTTCCTGATAATTGCCAACATCCATGGCTTTGTAAAGGTCAATGGTTGGACTTCTGAAGCAATGTCCATGTTACTTCTAATAAGGATGTCTCAAAGAGGAAGCTTTAAACAGAACTAGTCA
This sequence comes from Cibotium barometz, assembly GCF_041138505.1. Classification (NCBI taxonomy): domain Eukaryota; kingdom Viridiplantae; phylum Streptophyta; class Polypodiopsida; order Cyatheales; family Cibotiaceae; genus Cibotium; species Cibotium barometz. Next base: position 32,129,764 of record NC_141085.1, on the reverse strand, counting down.
CACGTGGGGGGGCCTTGGTGGTATGGTCAAGTTGGAACAAATTTTTGAGGGAGTATGCTTTTGGTCATCTACATGCCATGGAGGGTGACCTCCTTTTCGGCCCCATTGGGCATCGTGACTTGGTATTTTTTGTCTCAGGTTCCTGGCTTGCATGGTGGGGGGGGGAGATCTTGTGCTTGGCTTGTGTCTTTCTGTGTTAGCCATGAAAAATTTTCATTGATGTAAATCTGATTTGCCTACATAAATATACATATTTCTCTCTCTCTCTCTCTCTCTCTCTCTCTCTCTCTATATATATATATATATATATATATATATATATATATATATATATATATATATATATATATATATTCTTGCATAATATCATAAATTTACAACTCTACCCAATAGTTGGTCATGTTTCATGGATATTTTTTCCATTGGTTAAAACCATGGTTTGTTTTATGTGAATTTTCTTAGGAGTGTATGCAATGTAAATTGGATTAGATAAATTTGAGGAAATTTTTATTTTATTGACTCATTTTCTTCTAAAAGGGTGTTGAAATATAATTTTCCACTGGTGAAATTTTAAGTATTTTGAGATATTTAAACCTAGTTGTACCCTAACTATGAGTGTCACATATTCATAGTCCATATACGCATAATAATGGGCCTTTTTTTATAATGTTGTACTAGTTACTGCTGCGACAAGAGGTACTCATAGCATAGTGGAGTGGAGATTGTAACTAGTCAAATTTCTAATGTAAAGAAGCTACTCATTGAAGTGGTGGATTTGCTAGATGTAAACAAAAGTATAAAAGAGGATGTGTTCTCATAACATTATTTTCTTTTGGATGGCCTAACTCTCATGTTAGAATGTGTTCACAAATTGGACTCATTTATCTTAGTTGACATACTAGCCACCATAATGTGATTCATACAATCTAGAAATTCATCTAATTATGAGATGAAGATTGTCAAGATGGTACATCTTTCCATGTTAATCTCAATGTGTTTTTTCAATTTGAATTCTCATCTTATGGTCTTCTTAGAGGTAAGGTGACATTTGAGTACTTGGACATATAAGTGATAGAGAATTTTCAACAAGGATAAATGATGTAAGAACATGCACAACTTTCACACCAAGTCCTAGTTGATAGATTGCAAAGCGGATGATTTTGGGTTTTGAAAGTTTTGAATGAGGCACTTTCCATTTTTTAAAAATCCCATTCGGCTTCTTTACATGCCTCTCTCAAACTTTAGTGAGTTCGGCACCTCTTTGCTTTAGCTATGTTGGGGTAAGCTCATATGTAGCCCGTAGCTTAAAATGTTGCAAGATTATATGAATGACATGAGGGTTTAGTTCCCAAGGCACTGAAGAATGCTTTATCAACATAATACAGTAGTTCAGCTGCATTTGCCTATGGTGTGTTTTAACCCTCTTGCACCCTCCCCTCTTCTTTCTGGGCTACTCTAACTTAGTATATGTGTGTGCGTGTGTCAAACTCCAACTGCTGGCAATCCTACATATTTTCTTTAGGTAGTGATGGATCCATCTAGTTTGATGTCTACCCTCTAAACCGTCTTGCCATGTTGGTATAATCCACCAACACTTTTGGTGATCATGTTGGGGAAGTAGGATCACCAAAAGTGACGGATCCATCCTGTCTGATGCTCGCTTCTGGACCATCTTGCTTTTTTGGTATATTTTACCAACACTTTTGGGGATCTTCCTAGGGAAGCTGCCACTATAGGAGGATCATCCAATATTGTTGAAGAAGATTTGCTTAAGGAATGAGAAGCTATAGTTAGAAGTAACAACCCAACCTAGTGATTGAGCAACAAGGAGTGTTATTAAGTGCAAACACCCCGCTGAATTCTAAAAGAGTCCTTTGCGGACAGAAAGGAAGCACCATTGGAGCTTAAGCCTTAGCCACATCCAAAACCAAACCAATGCAAGAACAAGAAGAGGCTCATGAGAGAAAGAATCATATCAACAGCAGGAGGAACTTGATTAGGAAGAGTACCTAGGCTTTCAAAATTTATTCCAAGTAGTAGAGCCAAGAACAACTTGGAAATTAGAATGGCCACAACAACTTACAGCTCCCAACCTACAAGGAAAAACAACTGAGGATCTAGACATCCATGTCAAAAAGTTTGAGCAAGCATGGAAGGTGAGCAAGACTAGGGGTCTAATGTTGGAGGAGCTGAAACGAGACGAGTTTGTAGTTACCTTTGGAGATGTGCCAATGGAGTGGTTCATAGAGTTTAATTTTGACCACCTTGACACCTATGAGGAGCTCACAAACATGACTCATAGATGTGACCCTAAAGAGGCTCAAGAAAACCAAGATATCAAGGTGTGGGCTTGCCCCTACTCCCTTCTCCACTAGGCTTGGCGTGTCACTAAGAAGGTTGAGGAGGAGCTTCGCTAAGAGTGCGGTCCAGAGCCTTGAGTGTTTTGGTGTGCGGTTCAAGAGAGTTTTCCTTTGGAGCCTTTTCCATCACCTTGCCTCCCTCCTCCTTGTGTTTTGTGAGATGGGGATCTAGGAGAGTGTTAGAGGCCACCCTTCTAAAATCCTCCCTCAACATCTAGTAGTGGACAGCCAGTGACGTGAAGCCTAACATAGCCCGAACTTGAGGCAGAGAGTGACAGAACAAACCCAAACCTCAATGCAAATAGTTGTAGATTGGTTTGTCCAAGGGCTTAAGCCGGACATCCATGCATAATCAGAACAAAGCAGGCGAAAAGTGAAGACGAGTTCGAGGAATTGGTTGAGCTTGCCAAAATGGCTGAAAAAAGAAGCCAAGAAATAAGACAAAAGAGGAAGCCTAGGAAAAGTGTCACAACTGAGGAGGAGGATTCAAGTGACACCTCACAAGACACTCCAATGATGGCAGCAGTGAAGAAAAGGAAGGACAAAAAGAATAAAACGACGAAGGTAAAAAATAGCCTCGGAGAACTTGTGTTGTAGGTAAAGCAGCTGATGGCAAGAGATGAAAAAGATCAGAAGCTCATAATTATGCAAAAACATGTTCTGTTCTCAATGGAAACAGGAAGGCCACACCAAGGAGGAATTCATAGTGCCACCAATGTGTACCATTTGTAACATGTATAATCGTAGTACATGGAACTATAGGTACAACATGAAAAATAGAGCTCCTATGGTGAATAGCATGGAAGGACCAGAAAGAAGGCCCCTAGAAATGGAAAGGTATGGAAGCAGAGGTGATAGAAATTACTCATGAAGAAGAAGCCTAGGACATGCCGATGGTTCTATCACCTTGACATGCTACTATTGTCCACAACCTGGGCACACCAAGGCAAAATGTGCCATGAAGAAAAAGCATGATGAAGAAAGACAAGAGGAATTGATGCAACTCAAAGAAAATCCACCAAGTGCCAACATGATGCAGCTAGATGACATACAGATGGAGGTTTAAGATATCTTGGTAGTCACAAGGGCTAAAGCAAATGAATCTAGTGTAGTAATAACTCTACTAGATAATCAGGACTCACCCAAAGCCCGCAAGAAGGCAACTATGGATTGGGAATAGTAGAAGAAGGTGAGGATTAAAACCACTAAGTAAATAGAAAGAAGGCGAGGCAAGAAGAAGGAGGATTACTCATGTGAATTCATCGCAGATCTCCAAGAAGCAAGCAAAGATCTGCACAAGATACGCGCAGAGCACAATAATGAAATATGATTAGAAGAAATCAAGAAGGATGTTGATTGGTTGCAAACCAATGTAGTATCGATGCTATTGGATAGACAGGTTCTACTGAGAAAACTATTGGCCAATCTTCAAAGCTAAAATCTTTATGGGCAGGCATTGAAGGACTAAGCAAGAAATTTAAACACTCAGAAGAAGAAGAAACCTTAGAATGCAACAGAACGCAAGCTGAGGAACCCCCAGCATCCAAAGATAATGAAGTGGCCAAAGTAACAATCCAACTAAATAACGTGCTCATCAATGATGCAGTACTAGATGGTGGATCTAGAGTAATTGTCATTATTGAGGGAACTACAGTAGCATTGGGTCTCAAATGGGAGCCTATTCAAGAATGGTAGATAATAGAATGGTGGTTCCTAAAGAAATTATCAAAAATGTCCAAATGAAAATCAAACAAGTAGACTTCAAGGTCAACTTAGTGGTTATAACCACTAAAAACCACACCGGATCTTACCAAGTGTTATTGGGAAGGCCCTGATTGAGACATGGCAAAGTAAAGCAAAACTGGGGCCAAAATAGAATCTCTATCAGAAAGGGGAAGTGAAAAGGATGGAGGAAGTAATGTCCTTGGAATTCGTGGTACCCAGCTTAAGAGTGGAAATCCAAGAATAGCTAGCAAAGGAGGAATCCCAGGAGCATAGAATACAAGAGCTCCTAGCCTTAGAGAAAGAAAGACAACTTAGCTCTCTACAGCAGAGATAGTTCAACAAAGAAGGAAAGCCTAGATTGACAGGCATCTCAAGCACAAAATTTTCAAGCAAGGAGACCTGGTATGGTTCTACAACTCCAAGTTGGGATCGCACCCCAAAAAATTCAAAATCCAATGGATAGGACCATTCATGGTGAAAAACCCGGTCAGTCAGAATGCCTTTACATTTGAAAGCTTGGATGGTATACCTTTTTCCAAAACAGTGAATAGCTTCATGATGAGAAAATACATGGGACAACCGGTGGTAGTCACACTAGAAGAAGAAAAAGCATAGGAAAAGGTATGGAGCATCCGTTGTGGCATGATCTCACTAGCACAGACAATGACGCGGAAAATCCAAGAAGCAACAAAGCCGCAAAAGAACGCAAGGGTGGAAAGTCCGCAAAAGATCACAATTCCACAACCAAACAAGGCCAGGTCAGTAAAGAAGCAAGCAACCAAGTGTACACTATCCACGTCAGTAATGCAAATTGCCACGATGTCGACATAAGTATAACTGCATGGAGGACAAGTGTCACAACATCATTAAAACTCCACATGCAACGGTAAGACATGGAGGCGGAGAGAAAAATTTAATGCCTTTACGCCAACACGGTGGGGATGATTAGGGGTCAAATCACATCGAGAAGTGGGAAGTTGAAAATGACAATGCCCCAAGAAAGGAAGGAAAAAGGAAAAAGCATCGCAAAAAAGAGCACAAGGAGCCAAAACGCACACACTCTCAACCTGCCTTCTTGCTCACAACTTTCTCACCAATTCGCAACACTCTCTCAGAAGCTAAAGCCATGCTAAAGATCAACAAGGCTCTAAGGCCAGAGAAAAGACTCTACATGCCTATGATGGTCCCTGACATGAGGAAGAAAGAACACCAAGAGTGGGCAAGAAAGTGTGGCTTCAAAAAGCTGTTAGATCGCCAGCGGCGGGCGGGAGGATTTGCAAGACCCCGAGGATGGGGGCAAGCTTATTAATCAGTTTCTTGAAATAAATATTGTGCATGTGGAGGGGAAGGAGCCCATAAAGATCTCAGAGCTCGCAGTGCACCACGCACTAGGGTTGCCGATGAACATAACACTGGACACAAACATGAAGATCTTGGTGGAGGAACCGAAAATAAGCAACATGCACCAAGTAAAGGACGTGGAAAATGAGACCTGGCGAGAACAATTTATCTTCTTCTTACAGAATGTGATGTTCATGGGGGGAAGCCGGAAGACATGTCGACGAATAAAAACTATAGGAGGCTGCTCAGAGCAACACAAGCACGAGAAAGGATCAACTGGGCTACCATCTACAAAGAGAATTTGGCAAAGAGACCAGCCACAAGGGCCAAGGAAAACATCCAATGGTGGTGCATACTCACCTAAGTGCCATTGCACAGGCGGCCAGGTCCGCGGAGCTTAGGTTCGGAGACTCCTACACGAAATGACAACACCATAAAGCCGGAGGATCCTCAAAGCCCACCAAAGTGACCTTCAGTTCTTTCAAAGATGATGTAGATGATGAGGAGGAGTGGCAGAAAATTGCCCAAAAGGCCAACAAGAAGAGAAAGCTCAGAGTAAATGATGAGCTGTTGCCTAACCCGAAAGAGCTGAAGAAGCAAAAAGCAGAAGAAGACAAAAAAAGACAATTGGAAGAGAGACAAAAGTAGGAAGCCGCTGCAAAAGCAAAAAATAACAAAAAGCTGGAAGAAGAGAAAGGTAGAAGAAAAGAAAAGGAAGGAGGAGGAAGAGAGAAGGAGAACATCAGAAAAAGAGAGAAGAAGAAGCTCAAAAGAGCAAGATGTGTGTAGGGGCTCAGCTTTTCATACCACCAGAACTTCGGCCTTGGGTGGCAACTTTGGTACATAAAATGCAGGCAAGACCACACCCCCAAGCTACTTGGAGAACTGGAGGCACAACTCCCCACCCAGAAGACAAAAACACGAACAAAGGGCTAATGAGAGCATTCTCTCCTCTTAGGCCCTCACTTTAGTGGAGGAATATGAGTCAAAGGGCCAGAGCACCATCAATCAACTGTGCACCCTAAATCAACAACACGGGCTGCTCAAGAATACTGCAGCTAAAGCCAGGGACTTGGAGAGCAAAGCATAGATGATGGCTTAGCATAATGTGGAGATGCAGAACAAGCTCGCTATGGTGGAAAAGGCCTTAGTCCAATAAAAGAGCTAGGGAAGATCAGAACCCTCACCAACGAGAAAAACATGCTCCAAGCTCAGGTGGAAAGGCTGAGGGCAGATTAGTGAAATCTCAAAATCCAGCCAAGGTCTAGGGCGACACCATCCAGGGGATGAAAGAAGAAGTGCTAGAGAGCACAACAACATTGTCGGTTGCCTAGACAAAGGTCCAAACCCTGACAAACCAAGAAGAAGAAGAGATTATATGCCTTCCGCTTGATGCTAAATTGGCAATCATCAAAATAGCAAAGGCCAGACTTAACAAAGTGTGGGACCAAGCCTTGGAAACCCTACTTGAAACAAATGGCTTATAAGGCTCAAAAGGTCATTCATGACCTAGATGAAGATAATGATGCGGACAAGGAGTAGCAGCAACATCAACAACAACAATAGCAGCAATAGCAGTAGTAGCAGCCTGCAGGCCAAGGTCCCCCAAGCCAAGTACTTCCAAAAAAGAGAAACAAGCAGAAAATGAGGAGAAAATCCTGGTGCAAGCCCTGAAGGCCATGCTTGGAAGGCAGTTCACTAGGAGAAGGAGGCTAAGAAGCTAGCAAAAAGAAATAAGGAATTATAGTAGGAATTTCAGGATGCCACACCCTCCCAGGAATATGCAAAAATTTTGAGAGAAGATTTTGAAGACAAAGACAAGGCCAAACATAGGCAGAACAATACAAGGAAAATCTCAAGAAGAGCACAAAGTTTGAAATGGACACAATCAATAAGCTAGAATTAGAAATGCAACACTGTCTAGAAAATGAAGATCAACTCAGAAAAGAAAGTCCCGGAGACTGGGAAGAGTACAAGATAGCACTCCAGAAGCAAATAGAGGAGGCACGACTAGTGTACAATAGACCCAAAAAACAAGACTGGATTGGAAACTAGAGCTGTGTGAGGTGAAAGAAGAGGTCACCAGGCTACAAGCAAAACTTGCCAAGGTGAAGGTTGATGTGGAATTAGCCACAGAAAACACAAAGATTCTGCCAGCTGATGTGCCAAGGAAAGAACAAGGAGAGCTATTGGTTGAGGTCTGGAAGTTGCAGAATGCCAACCAAGCTCTAAACAAAGCAATGAGCGCGCTGAAAGGCTGACTAGCCCACAACAGCTTAGCAGCCCCGTGGGGCTAGCATGGACAATCCATTCTTTGAAACCTCCCATGTAATATTCTTAGGGTTGTTGAAGTCTAACAAACAGATACCACTATACTTTCAAAATGAAAATAGAATAAGGTCCATACAGACTAGGAAACCCCTCCCTCTGGAACATCCATGCTATCAGTATTTATTCTCTCAAACTCTAGAGGGAAGGAAGATGCTCCCATTGAGGATGCAACCACCCACCAGCATCGATGTCTAGACACAAAGCCCACTTCCAGAACATCTGGTAGAGTACAAAGAAGCATGGAGGAGGCCTATCCCAATGGAAAAAAAGGTAGACCCCACTCCAACCAGTGGTAAAAGTTTTCGACATGCAGACTCTGTATACCAACAACAACAGGGGCCTTGGGTACTCAAAAGATCAGGCAACAAAACTAAAGAGGATGCATAAGTATGCCACATAGTCCGATAATGTGTACATTCTGGATGGCACTCCTCCAAAGATGTTCATGGAGTTTGAAGAAAAAAATTTCAAGGGAACAGGTTCCGAAGAGCAGAAGCTTTAGCACTGGGCGTGCCAAGTGTTGCGCCCAGCGAGTCAATGGCAACAAAACGCTTGGTCTAACTACCTTCCACGTCGTGAGCTCCACCTCGGTACTACACGTGTGAAGGTGACAGGCTGTAACCACCAGAGTAGTTGTTGCCAAGATCAAGAAGACTAAGCTTAAAAGGATGGCTCATCACTACTACAAGGTTAGCAGGATGCATGAGTTTGAAGGTTGTAGAGGTTGCTTGCTGCAGCAGTTAGCTCCCAGCTAGAAGTTGACAGCGAGTGACGTGAAGCTTAACATAGTCATAGTTCTTAGGAAGTCGTAGCCTTGTGTCGAGCAGTTTCTCTGAACCTGTACTGATTCTGGAAGTAATACATTAAACAAAGAGCAATGTTTCCATTCACTTTATCTCTGTGTACTCTCTATTATGTGTTGACTTGGTTGTGTCTCTGTTTTAATAAGAAATGCTCTGCACATGAAAGAGAGTGAGAGAGTTACGTAGCGGAGTGAGAGTGTGTAAAGTTCCAAAACTGAGCGGTGGTCTGAGTGTCCTCACCATGACCACTCTAGAGTTGGTATTCGAATCCAAAAGCTATGGGGCGGGTGGCTACACATCTCCCATGGCATTGCCTGACTGGTATGTTACCTCAAACTATTGTCTTGCCATTCCACCGAGAGGGAAATCAGCGAGAAACAACCACCAAGGATGATGCCACCATTGACCTTTCTATTCCACATAACCTCTACCTATACCCATATACGACTCCTCCAAATCCCTCGCCACCCTTAGCTTCCTAGAAAGGCTCGGCTAGATGACAATCTTATACACCTACAAAAGACTTCACCGTCGAGCCCTCCTACCTTATACCCCCTATGGGCTCTTAGTCCTCTACCAACGTTGTTACCTCCAATTGAAAGTCATAGTTGCCACATTGTCATCATGAATTTTGGCGACTCCCATGTTGCCTTCCCATACGACATCTCCATCGACAAGGCACAAGAGGCCAGAAATGTCTTCTTCTCCAAATGGTAGGCCGCCGCAACCCTGATGAGGACAACAGCAATGAGCCACTCATAGGAACCGATCCCCCCACCTCCCAATCTCCTCCTCATCACCCTCTACCCCCACCATAGTTCAACAACTCCCATGTTGCCTTCCCATATGACATCTGTATCACTACTGCAAAGAAAATAGATATAAACTCTAAGGACGTGTACTTTTAGGAAGACCTACATACAACATGCGTTCGAGGGGTATTTATAAATACCCTTTTGTTCATTTTAAATTACTAAATGCCCCCTTTTTCTTTATAAACTTACGGGTATTTTCCCAAAATGCCATTTAAAATCCTCTTATATAAGTAGATTTTTTGTAAAGTTTTCTCAAAATCTTGGTTTAAAAACCCCTTCTAATGATCGCACATAGTAGACTTACATATTTTTAAATGAACCCTTGAGTCTAAATTCAATGATATCAATATGAAATAAGGATTGTGGAATTGGGTTAATCATATCATAGGAGGTCGAACCCAATATCATCCACCCTACGACTGGTCCAAATGGACCAAACTGACCACATCACCCAAATGGAACAATATTAGACTACAATGTAGACCTATGTTTTATGTGCAACCTTCTAGACCCATTTGAGATTCTCTAGGTGCTCAAACAAGCCCTGCAATCCAAAGACAAGGTGTCCTAAGAAGATCTCTGAGTGTAACCAACCAACCCGCACTAACATATCCATCCTTCTTGGCATGGTGCCAAGTCTACATAATATGTCTCCTAACCATCCATGCACCACACATGGCCAACATCCACCAATGTCTAAACGAGGGATTGGAAGGCATCCGGATGCTCCCTCTTGCTACACAATGGCTATTCCTCATACAGATAAAAGGCACCTTACAAAATAGAGCAATCCATAACCCACACAATGATAGTGAAGAGGGTAGAGCATTTGCATTTATCTCCATCGAGAACATTCATACAAATTATAACCATTTGGTCTCAAAGATCTTTTATTCTAGTAAAGAACACCTCCACCACTTTCATTCAGCTACTTTTACTAAAGTTGATTTTTAAGATTTTGAATCCTTGATAAATTCATGACTTTATAACATAGCGAAGGCTTCTACACCTGGGGCGACATACTAAAGCAAGAATTGTAGTGCATCCATAGAGGTCTGGAGATGTAAAGTAGCCATGACTAGATCACCTAGGTTTGTGATCATAATTGGTTCCATCATTTCTGATGTATATTGGCACATAAGGAACTACTAGAAATTGCTACACAATAATTCCACTTCCCGTAACCATCAATGCTACCTACTTGAATCATGTTTGGTAGCGTGTAAGGGGTACTAGAAATATCCTAGCCACTAAGGCCACCATTTGGTATCTAAACTAGGCCTATGTGTCAAGTTTCTCAACCATGGCTTCTATTCATAAATGTGGGCTTACAAAACATGAGCTTACTATACCCAGTACAAAAGTAGAGTGAGCGTGGAAATTGATATCTAATAGTAGGTGGTACTAGATTTCCTTAAACATTTGATATATAATAGTAGGTGGTAGTAGATTTTCTTGCACATTTTTGGTGGAGGAGATGAATATCAATGCCAATGATAATATCCCAAATCTCATAAGAGGACATGCTAGCCTTCATTTGGAAATTCCATAAAGGGTAACGTGTGTTGTTAATGAATGATGATGTCTCTAGGGCCATGTGAAGAAAAATCCATCTCTCTTAATGCTCAATTAGAGAGCTCAATCAGAGAGTGAGTAGCCAAGAAGGTTTGTACCAACAAGAATGAAGAGGATACAACATGTGTTTATGCATGCAGCAAAAGCTTAAACTTAAATATGATACATTATACCCTTGTGCTCCTACAAAGGGAGTTCTGATGGCTAATTAAGAATTGCTGACATGGAATATTTTATGCTAATAGAAGCTAGGGTGCAATATTTTATACTAATTTTGATGGCTAACTACTAACATAGAATATTTTATGCTAATAGAAGCTAGGGTGCAATAAATAAATAAGAGAGATGTTAAGTGGATAAGCTAGATGACACTATGTAAAGATTATGTGTGAACCATGTTTGGTCCTTACACAACCCCTCCTTGGGGTCAATAATGCTAGCCAAAATAAAAAATTAGTCTTGTTGTTATAGATTTTAGGCCATCTAGAACCATTTGGATGCCTGCTCAAGCCCCATAACCTTGGTACAAGTTGTCTAAGAGTAAAATTGATCAACCCTGTGTGTACATTGTGCACATTGGTACATTGTGTGTATAAGATGCCTAAGAGTGAAATCTGCCAACCCTATGTATACATTGTAGACCAATAAAGAGATAACAACATGTTAAAGTATATAACCTACTTGGAAACTTTATCTATATATATCTACATTATTTAGTCTCATAGGAAACCTCATCTAGACATGGGATGCTAAGCCATGGCTACTTCTTAGAATACCAACCATACATACATGAGCTAGAGTTGCTTAGACATTATAATACAAGGGTGAAGCATTATTATCCCCAACATATTAAGGTTGCATTTGAAGAGGAAATTCAAGTCATTTCAGCAAATCCATGTTCCCATTGAGCTTGCTAATTTTGACATGTTTTAGGGTGTTTTTCTTCTCGTTCCAACTCTTGCAAACTCTTGTGTACTCTTGGCTCCACAATGGCACTATGTTCCTTTTTGACAACAATGCAACAATTTTGTAGAATACCAACCATAAATACATTAGCTAGTGATTCTTAGACATTATACTACTAGGTTGGAGTATTATTATTCCCAACATGGTAATGTTGCATTTGAAGAGGAACTTTAAGTCATTTTAGCATATCCATGTTCCCATTAAGCTTGTTGATTTTGACATGTTTAGGGTTGTTTTTCTTCTCATTTCGACTCTTGCCAAGTCTTGTGTACTCTTGGCTCCACAATGGCAATATGTTCCTTGTTGATAACAATATAAAAATTTTGCTAGTTGTGTATTTCACAATGTCTTCTTCCCAAGGGCTAAGGGTAACAAGTCACAAAAGCAATTACACATTGTGGTAATCTAGGAGGACCTAAAGAAATCCATTGGGCATACCCATTCCCTTCTCTTCTTAACGGCACCCAAATTAATGGAAATTTATTTAGCTTATTTTTAGATTTTATATCATTCTTTTTTTTATATGGGTTTTTCCTCCATGATTTTTCACCCTAAGATGACCACCACAACAACACCAATGTGTAGAGATGGACAACCCTTAAGAGGATGCACAAGGGGGAGTTTGTGTTATCAAGGTGAGGTGGGGAGGGTTGCAAGATCTTTTTGGAAGTTCATTACCTTAAGATTATGGTAAAAGATATGATCATCTTCAAATCATAAGCTATGTAAGTTTTTTTTAAACACTTTATGATGACAAGTTCCACAAGAAACCAAGTCAAGATTCCATAGATTAGAATATGATAGGTCCTTGTATCAAGCCATTTTTGTTTCTCTTAGACTCTCCTTAGTGTGTGTGATTGGTCTATGAGTAAGCACCGTTAATATGCTCCTTTCATGAATCTTAGTCCAATAACAAGGACTTTGTTTTGACCATTTCCCAAAGTTATAAAAGATATATTCGACCCTTTATGTGTTGCACTACGACTATATAATAAATGACCAGAATAATGTTTATTCTTTTTACAATAATGGGCTGAGTTTATATTATAGTCAATTAAACACACTAACTTCAAGTGACATTGATGATCATGTAAAGGTAAAGGTATAATGGATAGGGGCATCATGGGAAACAAGTCAACGATAATATGTAATAAAAATAAAAGTATTTCAAATACCATGGCACATGAATTAAGGAACACAATATACCAAAGATTAAAAAGTCTATGGCCCTATTTAAGGCTCCAAATTATAAAAGTTTTCCATGTGGAAATACTTAATAAGCATGCCAATTTAAATATGAAAATATGTGTGTACAATAATGAATTGGACTTTGATACTTGCTATCTAAAATTGCCTTGGTTCTTAATTTCATAAGGATATATCAATCCTTTATTTGAAATATCACACATGCCAATGTACAACCTAACATATTGCCAAATATATCATATTCTAGAAATGTTTTTTACTAATGCAATTCTAGAAATGATTTTTTACTAATGAATAAATATAATTATCAAAATATTCTTACTTATAGTCTCTCTCTCTCTCTCTCTCTCTCTCTCTCTCTCTCTCTCTCTCTCTCTCTCTCTCTCTGGTTAACATAAAAACAAGATGTAATTAGAGTGCATCATAAAATCTTCAATTATTTAGTGATGTTCTAAGTTTAATTCACAATAGCTAATAATATTTTAATTCTTAATAAACTATGTGTCCTCCAACGAGTCTAATATTAGACTCATTAAGCGTTGGACACATAATCAATCTAGTATTTATACACAAACAATATCATTAAGTCATATGGAAAATGGGTCAAGTGCATTTCCTCCAACATATATGGAGCAATGCATGTTAGCTCCCCTCCAAATTCACACTTCCTAACCACACCACTTTGCCCAAGAGGAAAACATGCACTCATACACACTTGAGCATGCACACACACACACACACACACACACACACACATTGGTGGTGGGTTGAGGTTGAGCAGTATTGGGCGGCATGGGGAAGTGAGTTTGTGATAATGGGGAACTGAGTTGGTGGTAAAGGTGTGTAGTCCTTGCTTTGGTAAACACAAGTTTCCTTTGAGTCAATCAATACGTTAAAAATAAATCCTAGAGTGATGTAGATATCTCTTTATAAAATAGCAATGTCACTTAGTGCCTGTAAAGAAAATTCTCAAGTACATTCACAAATGGATAGAAGTTGTAAATAAATGGATAGAAGTTGTAAATAAATGGTTCTCTTAAGGTGAAAATGTTTAAATTTATGTTTAAAAAAGTAGATTTGCATCAAATTCAAAACCCATAATCCTACCATATTTTTAAAGATTTTCAATCATCACATGACATGTGGGACAAAAGTTAAAAGAGTGGGTGATTATGCATTCCTCAAAGACAGGGACTACAAAGCTTTTAATGTTCGTAGCTGTACATTAATCAAGATTCTTTTAGCTTTAAACAATGAAAAGGGTTATGCACAAAATTCATAACTTACATCTCTAGCCCTTTGCATTTAGGTCTTTCCATCAAACTTATGAATTGTTTATTAAGTTTTAAAATAATATTGTTCATTAATGCACCTCCACTAGGAATGTAGTTAGCTTTGTAAATCTTTATATGTTTATCAAAGATGTAGTTTATTATAGTTTGATCAATTCCACTTCACAAGAGGATCATACACAATTATGATGCCCCTTGTGAATATACAAATTTTTAGTTTTATGTTGAAATTTTTACATTGTAACTATATAAACAGTTAGTTTTATACAAGGCCTTTGATAAGGTAATCTCTAGTGTTAAATTAAGGGGAAGATTATACGTAAAGACATTGTATACTCTCATTTTAATGTAAAGTATTTTGGTGTTATTAGTGTGTCCCTAGCTTATACCTTAAAATTAGATTGCAAACACTTTTAACAAAGGCAGTGTCTGAGAAGCCATTGCTCCCAACTCTATTAAAGAGCTATCTATGTAATTTGTCCATTTATTTATGCCAAAGAGCACCTTAATGATTGACATATGGATGCATTAAAGAGATCCATTCCATTGATAAGAGTTATAGTAAGGACTTGAAGCCATACAACCTAGAAGTTAGTAAGTTTGGGCTTTGAGATAAATTTACTAGTTAAAATGGCCCTATGACTAGAACTTATAAATCAACGCATTTTTGGAAGCTTAAATACAATATCATATGGTAGGTAGATCACTTGATCATGCCAAATGTGCTTGTAAACTTCAAAGTAAGTGTTGGATTGAAGATGCCAACGTGAGTGACATAAATGTATTTGAATCTTGTGTAGCTAGCATATGTAATAAAGTAAGCCTACACATTAGGATTTAAGGCTAGATGTAGAAGTCCCTTCTTGTAAGCTATAAACCTAGAAAGCTTTTATCCTAGAGTCATGAAGTCCTCATTATCTAAGATGGAAAAGAAATAAGTCAAGAGAAAGAATTAAGCCTATAATTTTTGTTATCAAACGTTATATTTTAATTTTCTTTATTCCTTCAATAATATAACTTGTCTTTTAATTATATTAAAATTTATAGGGGTTAAATATGAGAAGTCACAATTTGAAGTAACAAACAACTACATTGTTAGAGAAGGCCCTTTTGAAAAAAGCATAAAGCGATAAAAATAGGTTGGTTAGCCACAAAACACAAATGTTGTACCCTGGATACAAAAATGTGAAAATTAACATGATTAATGCTCTTGCATTTTCTTATCACACTTTGTGTGCTCATAAGATGGTATTATTTGGCATTGAAAAGTAAGAAACAACACGATAAGAATCTTTGCAAGTTGTATTATTTTAAAGGTAAGAAACAACATGATAAGAATCTCTTTATCTAGTTGATTCTATTAAATGTGGTTTCCTAGTGGCAACCTAAGTGTGGCACTTCTTATAGCATGGTGAACTAATGTGGTTTCCTAGTGGCAACCTAAGTGTGGCACTTCTTATAGCAAGGTGAACTAATGTGGTTTCCTAGTGGCAACCCTAAGTGTGGCACTTCTTATAGCATGGTGAACTAATGTAGTTTCCTAATGGCAACCCAAGTGTGGCACTTCTTATGGCATGGTATGAACTAATGGGGTTTCCTACTAGAGTGGGGACTCGAGTGTGACAACATGGAGTGGTGTTTAATCACAATGGCATAATGATTAATTAGTTCTTGTTTCACAATAGAAATTTACCTATGCATACTTGTAGCTAAATATCAAACTAGTTTTGGAGAGAGAGGCCTATGAAGAAAATTACATTGAACTCAAGGATCTCTCTCTCTCTCTCTCTCTCTCTCTCTCTCTCTCTCTCTCTCTAGCTATTATCTTAATAGCTGACTCTATGGAATCATCTCCACCAACATTGAGAAGCTTTGAGATTTCCAACTCTTGAAATTTAAAAAGTAAGCTTAGCATAATACTTTATTTGTTCCTTTCTGAATCACAAAATCTTTGCATCTTTTAGAATTGTCATTCCATGCTTAAAATTTGGCTCAAAAAAGTAAAGTAATTTTGATTTAATAAGAAGACAAGACCCACCAAATCAATACAAATCATCAATGTCCATAAAGACACTAACACTATGTCAAAAAAAGATAGTGTCATTCGGGGAAAGGTAGAGGATAGTAGGGCTAAGGGGGATTTAAACTTTTCCACCATATTGACAACCTTGCATACACTTACACATTTTTCTTTATTTTTACACACTCGAAGTTAGCCTTCACACACACAATTCTCTCTTTTTTATAACTTAAAATGTCAAAATATCTCTCAAGTATATCATTACATTATGTTGTATTTATCAACTTAAATAAATTTAAGACTTCAAAGTACTAATATGATTAGCACAATAACTATTTTTCAACTCATTTTTTTCACTTCTCAAGTCTATTGGAGTGTCTCATTAAACTTATTTATGAAACCCATTAAGGTATAGTAGTCCTTGCATAAGAATTTTAGGCTTCCCCGATAATTATTTTTCTTGCATACACATGGTTCAAGCAAAAGTGCAAAGCAAATATCTTGTGTTGACCAAACACAAAGGATGCAATAGGTTGGCTAAGCACAAGTTTGGACGAGGGTCAACAAAAGAGCCATCGTCACACATCGAAGGAATTTCCATGGTTGATTACATTCAAAGCATGAGGTTTGAATGTAGTAGATAAGTCTCCTTGTTGGTGTGAGCTAAGGGATGAAACTAGTGACAAAAGAGTTCTCCTTACAAGTTTACGGGACACATTTTATGCCATGTAAACCCTAGCTCGTAAAACAAAACAAATAAAATAAATTACATTTAAAGCATGAGGCTTGATACAATGAAAGGTGAATCTTAAAATTTAATTGTCTTTTCAAAAAAGTAAAAGTAGTTTTAACTTTTTTTTCATGGCGAGATTAGGGCGAGGGAACAAGGTGGGCCAAGAGGGGGGAGGACCATGGAGACAAATTACTTTGTTACGTACAAAACTTGATCCTAAGTGAACCAATATATTAGAATTAATACAGAGCTATAACAAACTTCAAAAAATTATTGTATACATGCTTTTACTTAATGAGTTATGCTTAGTGGTAACGTGATCATACTCACATCCCACCATGGCAAAGTAGAAAACCCTTATTTGGTACATTTTTGTGCTAGGGTCACACTTTGTGTGTCGTTTGTTCATGGGTACTCGTGGATATCAAGACAAGATTTATAGCCTATAACAATGATTATTGATGTTTCCTCATCATTTAAATGAACCCATATGCAATATGAATATATAAAACACAAGTTTAAGTTTACTTTGATAGAATGGATACCCCTTGTGCATGTCCACTAAGCTAAGGGAGCCATATAAAAGCATGTAGTTAGAAACAATTGTTTCTATTTCTATCCATAATAAAGATCTGCAACTATAAATATTGTATTTGTATAAATTTTACAAAGAAGGATTCCATTCTTAATGTGAAGACAATTTTCCATGTCATGGCATAATGTATCTACGGAAACATTAGCTAGATTTTTTAATTTCAAGTTATGTGAGATAATGGAAAAAAGAGGATAAAAGATTCCCACGAGTAAAATAAACTCCCTTAAGGACATGATTCAACTTATCCTTTAAAAGATAAAATAATGAACAAGGAGACAAAATATTCCCACTTAAATCACATCTCTTCAAACAAGTGATCATGCAACAACCTCAATTTACTATTGAGCTACTCCTTTTTATTGCCTTTGCAATAGCAACTAAAGTTTTACAAGAAACTATGAGCAAATGCACTCGCCATCTAAGGGCTCAAGCTCTCCATTGAGATAAAAGTGCATTTGAATGGGGTGGCACCATGCTTCTAGACCCATGATGGAGAAGAAGGCCATGGAGTCATTTAAGAATGTATGCTTCTTGTGACCTAATAAATCATGGTAGGTTGCATGTAAGAGAGAATCTATACTTCTTGTGACTAATAGGACCATGGTGGGCTGCATGTAAGAGAGATGCCTAAGTTCAATGTAATTTTCTTTGTAGGCATCCCTCCCCAAAACCAGTTGTTTGATATGTAGCTACATATATGCACAACTAAATTTGTACTCTTAAACTCATTATGCCATTGTGATTAAACACTAAGCCCTTGGTCTACTAATCAAGCTTGGTGTTGCCACTTGAGTTCTCACTCCATTAGGAAATCCCTTTAGTTCACCATGCTATGAGACATGGCTTGGTGCCACTTGGATAGCCACTAGGAAACCCCATCAATAGAATCACCATGCTACTAGACCCAAGAAAGCTTTCTTATGGAGGAGGCCATGGAGTCATTCGAGAATATAGACTTCTTGACTACTAGACCATGGTGGCCTACATGTAAGTGAGTGGGCCAGACCAGTGATGGGTGTAGCCCTTGATTGTCGTGTAGCATTACATCATTGCAGACCATTCAATGTGATGTTTGGGAGGAATGGGACCCAACTAAGATGTATGAGCCCCTTGCTTTCTCACCCAGTTAGTGAGATGGCATCGGACTAGCGGCTGTAATGATTGTATCTTGAGGAATCCTCCATGTTGATATTAGGGTATGGGATATCCCCCTCCTCCTCCCCCCCCTCCCCCCCCTCCCCCCCCCCCCCCCCCCTCTTTTCACCCCCTCCACACTCCCTCCCCAAGTTACACCGGCCTATCCAAATTCTTGGTCATATCTTCTTCAAACGAGTCTCCATTGCAAGTGCGAGGTCCAATTTGCACTCAAAACTTGGCTTTTTGCATTGTGATTGAGTATTCTCTAGAACTTTGTCCTTGATTTTACCCTCCTAGGATGTTTGAAGCAAATCAATTGTGTGGAGCTTTGCCAAGAAAATTTCATATGGTGGGCGAGTGTTGAAGAACCTGTAGATCCTCTTGTTGTTGATGCAAAGCGTTAAGTTTGTGTTTAGGCATCCTCTGGGAGAACCCTCCATGGAGTGATAGGGAGCCTCCCAAAATTTAAGGGCCTAGAATAGCCACAATGTCCTCTCTCGATTATTGCAAAACTGGTGTCTGTTTCTTGCAAGGAGCTTGTTTTAGCATTGTTAGCTCAGTGGGAACTTTTAAATATCAATGGGTTCCAATTTTCAGCGATTGATTGGCGTGTGCTCCGAGTGGGGGTGGAAGTTGGAAGTTTCATGCTCCTCTAGCGTTGAGGGTGTGCTTCAAGTGGGGGTGGAAGTTTCATGCTCCTGTGGTGTGTAGAGGTGCCTCGACCAGAACCGTGTGAACGTGCTCTAAGAAAGGAAATGTGGGTTTAAATGCCATTTTGCAAAATTGCCCGGCCAAGTACTCGTAGGTTACACAAGCTCTATTAAAAAAATTGGCCCCTCCATTGCCGCTCCCAATTCTCGAGAAACTCCTCTCTCGCAAGGACTATCTGTGCGTTTGTTGTGAGGAGTGTACAGTGGAATCCTCGCTTGCCGGCGATGGCGATGGCTTCCTCGTCCCAACACAGTCAACACTTGAGACATTCCAAGAGAAGAAACACCATCATCTCTTCCTGAGACACACACTCACACACGCGCGCACACACACGGAGCATCGCGCAGAAAGGGAAAGCTATGGCGATGGCTATGAAGATACTGCTGGAATCAGACATGCCTGATTCCTTCGGAAATGCTCTGTCTTACCAGTACTACTGTTGCTGCTTTCTCGGATTCCAAGGTCTCCTTTTTTCGTTCAAATTTTGAAGTTTGGACGGGGAGATCATGCTCGCAGTTACATCCAACACTTTTTCTCCTTAACTATGAAGTCGCAGCTCTAAACCGAGCAGCGCACAAATTTGCACTCCGATCGCATACAGGCGAGGCTTTCTTCCTTCCTTTTTTTGGCTATGGCAACAATTTTGATGAGCGTTTCTGATACATCTGCCATTAAAACCTCTTCTCAAAGCATTCCGATTCCATCGACGAAGTAGACATTACTTTGATGATTCTTAAGCTAAGGTTTTCTGATTTCTTTAGAATTGAGGAGAAATTGGCTCGCTCTCTCCCTCTCTCTCTGTGTGTGTGTGTGTGTGTGTGTGTGCGTCTTTCCCTTCCTCTTCCTGCAATAGCCTTGCCACACACAGAAGGTCCATCTCCCCAGAAACAATCACAGCACTATAAAACATCTTCATGAACATATATCCCACGTTAGCACAATGTCTCATTGCTAAAGATTTCTCTGCAAGCATTGTCAACCGGAATTAGGCATGAGAACTACAACCAGAAGAAGCGATTCTGTCACAAGAAGATTTCCAAGTCAAAGCATCTTCACAAATCAGAACAAAACAAGGTAATTTTTATCTAGTGAAAACCGAACAGCCGGCCTGATACTATTCATAAGTGATCTTCTAACTGATAATCCATGTCAATATTTCTGCACTAAGACTTAATAATCACCAATACTTACCCTTTTGCATCTGTGACTTTCTTATAACATCTAAAAGATCTATTCAATGACATTTACAGGCCTCCTTTACCTGATGTACACAGTGATATTGTCGTTGAAGTTGATGGCATCGGGTTTGCCCTCCACAAGGTATAAAGAAACCCCCTTCTGAAATATGTAAAGCTTGGAAACCCAACTCTTTTTTATGATTATTAGCCTCCTTACACATATGTCCAGTTGGTCTCTAGAAATTGCCACAGCCCCTCCATTGGGGTTTCAAGGGCTGTTGTGTAAAGGGCTTAATTGTTTTTCAGGAGTTAGCTAAATGAAAGAGGCATGTTTTCAACTCTCTTATCTGGTAAGATGCATGTTTTACTGTGTTTTCTTCAGTTTTCACTTTCTTCAAGAAGTGGGCGGATCAAGAAGCTAGTAAATAGTTATGGGGGACCAGACCCTTTCCGACTGGCATTGCCCAATTTACCTGGTGGTGCAGATGCCTTTGAATTAGCTGCAAAATTTTGCTATGGTATCAAGTTTGAAATTAATGCTACAAATGTGGTGCTCTTGCGCTGCGTAGCAGAGTATCTTGAGATGACAGAAGAGTATGGGGTGGAAAATCTAGTAGCCTGCACAGAGAAGTTTTTAAAAGAAGCAGTTTTCGAGAGTTTGAAGGAGTCAGTCCAAGTCTTCTGCTCTTGTCAGAGATTTCTGTCAGTAGCAGAAGATGTAAAGATAACGAGCAGGTGCATTGATGCAATAACTTCCAACATCTGCAATAATTGCACTGAACACAGCAGCTCAGGTCCGCCGGGCAAGTTAAAGGAAAAACTTGCACAGAATGCAGTAGTTGAGTGGTGGGCAGATGAGTTATTGCCTCTCCCTGTTGACTTTTTTCAGCTGGCATTACTGGATATGAAGTCTAAAGGTTTGCGGACAGCAAGTATTGCAGGTGCTCTAATGCAGTATGCCCACCAGTCTTTAAAACCACTGAATACTATTATGGGTGAGCAGTGTGAACAGGAGGAGCAACAGGACAGGATTTCAATACTCGAGCACGGGCAGCGGATAATTTTGGAAACAATTGTCAATCTGTTACCTGCCGAGAAAGGGGTTATCCCCACAGCATTCTTGTTTAGCTTATTGAGAACAGCACTTCTACTTGATACAACTGTAGCATGCCGGATCGATCTAGAGAAGAGGATTGGTGCTCAGCTCGAGCATGCAACATTAGAGGAACTCCTTATCCCCTCGTTATCCCATAGAGGGGATACCCTCTTTGATGTTGATTTTGTACACCGACTGCTGGTTAACTTTGTACAGCAAGATGATAACGATGACTTGTCAAATTCTCACCATTCAGTATATGAATCAGATGGATTTAGTTCTCCTTCTTCACAAGTGGCAATCATGAAAGTAGCAAAACTGATCGATACTTATCTGGCGGAGGTTGCAGCTGATGCAAATTTGAAAGCTTCTAAGTTTATCAGTCTCAGTGAACTGCTGCCAAACCATGCTCGTGTGGTCGATGATGGTATCTATAGGGCTATTGACATATACCTTAAGGTACGAGCTCTGGTTGGCATAGGGAAGTGTTTCAATTGGGGTGTGAAAATGGCAAGTTTTTTCAGATTTTCTCATCATGCTGGTATGCCTTAATGTAAGACTTATATTGCAAGTCTTTCTTTATCTTTTCAAATGTATGCATTAACAGGTGACCCTATGTTCTCCTCAGGGATCCCCTTCGAGCACAACGTCTTAAATGTATATAAGCACACAAAGGGTTTCCTACCAAAAATTGTGTATCTCAAATGTGTTGGGAACATGATGAGGTTCTCATACCATCATGGTCATGGGTCTTTGCAGCATTCCCACAGTTGCAAGTCAAATCTGACAGGAAATCCACTGTACATTCCACACCTGCTGACATGTCGAACAGAACAGAAAGAAGCCTACATTCCACATTTTCTGAGGTGTCGAACAGAACAGCCTCCTGGCATACATAATGTCAGCAGATGTGGAGGTCTGCCCATTCCTGCCAACATCCTACTAGTTGGTGAGGGTATTGATGCTGACTCTTGCGGAATGGGTGCCAAGATTCCCATTCCTGCTGGCATCATCCCATCCATGTCCGTGGGTCCTGCCAGTAGGAATGGACACCCTACGCCACTGCCACACGGTCGGGAGCAGGTGTCGCTGCATCCATGCTCTTCCTATACAAGGGTCGATATCAAAACGCTCATGGTGAAATCCAAGGCTTGACAACTTAAATATTTTTCACATGGCAAGGTAGCTAAATTAAAGCAGGTACTCAAAATGTAGCGAGGCCTTCTTTGTATAGGCTACATTGCCACAATATTTAGTTTCTTGAGGATGTGTGCCTTAGATACCAAATAAAGGCAAATACAGTGAGTAGGTCAAACATTGGAGGGGGTCCCAACTGGGTTAGTGTAACAGTAGGATAGTGTTGTGACAAATAGAAAAAAACAATTTGATACAAACAACTGAGACTCTTTTAGGCTATATGACATCTTCTATGTAGGAAGATTATAAAAGTATAAGCCAGAGTTTGTGTGTGCTGTGCATGTGTTTGTGTATATGTTTTTTCCATGTGATGAAATTTTGGTGCTTGGTCCTACGAGGACAAAACAACTTCTCTATTGTGTCTTGCTGGTCAATGTGTGATTAAAGTTAATCTTCTATAATCAAATTTTCTTATAAGGACCAGGTCGGCCAGCATTGTGTGAGCATACAGGTATGTCAGCCAGAGTATTTATATTTGCATTTGTCCTAAAATCTGGCTGACAATAGGTCGGCCATTTGATGGGCCGTTTTGGGGCCTAGATAAGGCTAGGCCAAAGCATTGTCTTATTGATCTGCCCCCTTTTGGGGCAGGTCAAGACTCAAGAGTTAGGGCTTTTAGGTCTTAGTTCACCGAATCACCACTTTTGGAAGGCCAAAGGCCGCACAGATTTGTACAATCCTATGGATAATTTTGTGTACTATACAATATATTGAAAATACAGCTCTCTCTCTCTCTCTCTCTCTCTCTCTCTCTATTTGCCTTTGTTGGTGATTTGCATGAAGGTTCCTATTCAGTTACTTAGGGCTGAAAGAAGACATCTTAGAGCTTCTGCGCATGTGACATTGGTATCAGATGAGGGATACCTTGGGTCGACTCTGGGCCTTGCTAACATCGCTGCCCGGCTACACAAGCACGGAAACGGGGTTAGCGTTGAGCTGGGAGAAGAATATGCCCGTATTTCTTAACTCAATCAAGATAACATTTTACAAACATAATTCTAGAACAACATGACAGATTTCATCACTTTGAGAAAACAATAATTTCACCCGCGAATTTTGGTATAAAGAAGAATAGCCTCTCTTTCTTAATGTCTTTAAAGTTAACATTAAAGATTGATAATAAATAAAAATCTTCTTTTAAACGATGACCAAGCTAACTTGGTCATTATTTCTTTGTGGGACTGATGGGGCGGTATCTGGAGCAACTTCTTGAGACTCGATGTGCGGGGCTCTCGGGGCGATATTTTGGCACTTTTGTGAAGGAGCCATTCTGCCCGCCTTCTTGTAGAGCGCGATGCCATGAATCCAACGCTTCAGTCGGATCACAATTTTGGAGCTCGTTTGGCAAGGTTTTCAAGGAAAAGGTTGCTAGGAAGGAAGGATGACAAGTTTGGGAGTCCAAAAGGAGACAAAGGGATGATGAGAGTCACCCAGATTCCAAGGTCAAAGAATGAAATCCTGTCATCAAGTTTAGTGGGAGGGGATGTCACATGCACAATTGTGGACATGGCTAACCAAAGACTAATTCTTGATGGGACAGCAGATTAACAAAGGTTTAGGGTATGAATATACACATTGTACTGACACCAGGAAAATACAGCCCCCCACGACCAGAAAAATAGGTAGAAGTATGGAAAAAATGGGGAAAAACGATAAGAGCTCCTGGGCGGGTGAAAGAAAATTGGAAGAATCATGTAACTATGGTGGATCAAAGCATATGTATGCCATCACTAGAGGATGATTAACAATATGATTAAGATATGATTAAACTAATTACACAAGCATGAAGTGGGTATGAATCAAAACACTTGAACTGATCTCTCATTCCCAAAGGTGCCTTTTTATAGGCCAAGAGTACATCCTTGAATATAGGAGAGGTGGCTTGATTTTAGGAGAGGTGGTGTCATGTGCATGTTTGCCCATGGACATATCCTGACGCTAGTCTAGAAGGGGCAGCGAGAAAAAGATGATAAGAACCAGAAGTTGGAGCATAAAGTGCTGTTTTGGCTAGTGTGGACTCATTTCTCATGAATGAAGACCAAGACAGTGTTCAAAGCCAGGACAGGAACGGATTGGTGTCACGTGCACACCATTCAGGTGTACAGTGACATGGCATCATTTTAGCATCATAAACATCATTAGGATTTATCAGGCATTTTATGGGCATTTAAATGAATGTTTTCAGCATGTACCACATGGTATGGGTTGGATTCAGCATTGTAGCATCACATTAGCCATCTAGACAAGCATTTGGGGGCTTGTGGAGGCAGCCGACAGCATGTATAAACCAGCCGACAGCATTTAAGTCAGCCGACCAGCCTTTTATGGCATTATATGACAGTCGTGGGCATGTGCATCTGGCCGACTGCAGCCAAGCTGGCCGACCAACACCTGTTCCCCATATAAATAGAGACCTCAGCATTTCAGTCCATCATAACATCTGACTGCAGCGTTTCAGCCCTCAACGCATTCAGTCCAGCAAAGCATTCAGTTCAGCATCTACATCAGTAAACAGCAGATTCAGCCAATCGCATCTATCTCCTCAGCGTTTCCTTCCCAGGTAACAGGAGAACATCTGCGTTTTCAGCATCACATCAGCATTGCATCAGTCCCAAAGCCATCCCTTCAGCGTTTCCTTCCCAGGAGACAAGGGAAAGACAATGGGACAGCAGTTCATTCAGCATATCAGTACATTCAGCATATCAGTATATTCAGCATATAGGCAGCATATTCAGCATCATAGATCTATTCAGATCTCATTGTAACCCATTCATCTAATATAGCTGCATTGCATTGCATTGACACATATTTGTCTCTCTTAAACATCATTAAGTGCAGTTTAGTTAGACTAAGGTTGTGTTTACGACGGTCAAAGACCTCACATGTTACATTGGTATCAAAGCGTTACAGGGTAACCAGCCTTAGATCATGTTCATTCCATCAGTCATAGTCAGACATCATGTTAATCGCTTCCGCACAGTTAAATCCAGTTCTCAAAATCTTGCAGGCCACCCTTAGGGATTTTCCCTTAGGTATGCATTAGTAACCCATCCACCTACATTCTTGCACAGCATATAGGGTTGCACATGGCTTGCATAGTAGTCATCTTAGCAGTCAGTCTGTTAGAAGTCATCTCCTGTCTATATTTATACACCAGGGCCTTTGTTGTGGGTGTGCCCGCCCTGTATAAGGTGTTTTATCATTTTTCCTCACTCCCCGTATTTTTTCCTATTTTTTCCCATTTTTTCAGTGGTGGGGAGGGATGCCAGAGGTTGGCAGGAGCACTTCAGGGCTGGCCGACTGTCCCATCTGCAGTCCTGTCGGCTGGCCGACTGTCCACACATCATTCGTGGGCTTCTGGATTGCTGGTCGACTGGATGTATACAGTCGTGGAGCTTTTTGTTGCTGGCCGACTGCTCATACAGTCGTGGAGCCCCTTCAGTGCTGGCCGACTGCTCTCATAGGGGCATATAAATAGGCCCCATGCCCCCACCACTTCCTCATTCAGTTTTCTGCGGGATCTTGTGTATAGAGAAGAGTTTACACACCTATCTCTCTGTGTTTCTTGTGCTGTCTATTTTCTGCATTCTACTTGCTCTTGTCTACCCAAGTTTGGTTATCATTTCCGCTGCATATTCTGACATGGTATCAGAGCCCTAGGCTTGTGATAGATCTTGGGAGTTTTTCTGAGCAAGAGGGGGAGCGTTAGGCTGCTGATTGGTGGACTGTTTTGGACTGTACGGGAAGAGAAGGTGCAAGAGAAAGGCGGGCCAAAGGGGCTGGACAGTCACTTGCAGGTTTTACATATTTTTTTTTCCCACCCACCCACCCTTATAGGTTACTCCCCGCGATGGCAGATTTACTAGAGATGGCTGAGAAGCACGTGAAGATCCCGACTCTCCCCACGTTCCCAGTGGATCGTCAGTTGGACGGGTCCAATTACGGCATCTGGAAGGTCATGATGGAGTCGGTGCTGGAGTCATATGACCTTGCTGATTTTATCATCATCGGGGTTCCACGGCCGGAAGCAGAGGAAGGGGAGTTACTGTCGACGAGGAAGGACCGAGAGGCACAGGCACACATGTGGGATTGTGTCAACGCCAGGGTCCGGTCGTTTATTTTCCTCAACTGCACACCACAAGTGATCAATCATGTAAAGCACATGACGCTGGCGAGAGGCATATGGGAGCACTTGGCTTCTTTGTATAACAGGGTATCACCCATGGAACGGATCTCCTTGGAAGTGCAGATGCGGGTTATGAACCCTGCAAAGTCTTTGACGATGCGGGAACACATTAACAAGCTGCAGGCCCTTCAGCAGGAAGTCCTACAAGCTGGGAAAGAGATATCATCTGAAGACATGGCCATCACTTTGCTGTCCCACTTGCCTGCTCAGTATTCTGCTTTCTATTCCTCGTTGATTACGAGTGGCAGGCTCAGCACCATTACATGGGAGGAGCTTGTGCCAATGGTCTTGGACCAGGAGGAACGTTTCACGAACCCTCCTCGCGCGGAGGTTCGGAGGCCTTAACTGGCCAACGGTCGAAAGGCCAGAACAACAAGGGCAAAGGGAAGGCTTCACCGGAGAAGTCTTCTGAGAAGAAGCCTGATTCAGAACGAGAGAAGCTGAAGGCCGAAAGATCTTGTAATGATTGTGGCGAGAAAGGCCACTACTGGAGGAAGTGTCCTAAGCGGACAGGGAAGAGTGCTGATTCCTCAGCCTCAGCTGCAAAGACTCCGACATTTGTGCACTTAGAGATGGTGGACTCCGATGCTTCATCATCTCGAGCGAGGAGGGAGTTGGCTTCACCGCGAAGGATACCCGGGAATGGATTCTTGGCAGTGGTGCTTCCAGGCACATGACTCCATCCCGTGACTTCTTTCTGGATCTGAAACGGCAGTCAAGTCGCATCTTTATTGGCGATAACTCCACTATTCCGATACATAGTGAGGGCCGGATGGAGATTATTCCAGACGGCAAGGGGGGCAAGCATGCTTCCCGTGTTCTTTATGTCCCTGCTCTGGGTTTTCATCTTCTGTCAGTGCATGAAGTATGCAAGACTGGCTTTCGCGTGGAATTTGAGGAGCATTGAGTTGCTCTAAGGGACCGTAAGACTGGCCAGGTTGTTTGGGAAGGCGGTGTGGAGAATGGTATCTACAAGCTCTCTGCACTCACCTCGTTGACAGGTTCTCAGGTCGGAGATTTGTGGCACTTTCGTTTTGGCCCCTTAAATGTGGATGCATTGAGGCGAGCTTTCCGAGACCAGATGGTGGTTGGCTTGCCAGATGTTGGTAGTAGGCAAGGGCGCTGCAGTTCTTGCATACGTGGTAAGCAGCACAAGGAATCCTTTCCGAAGCAGGCTTCCAGGCGGGCTTCGAAACCATTGGAGTTGATTCACACTGACTTGTGTGGACCTCAGCAGACACCATCTTTGGGAGGATCTCTCTACTTTATGCTGCTTGTTGATGATTGTACCAGATTCACGTGGGTCTACTTTCTTTCCCAGAAGGACCAGGCTTTTGCTCGGTTCAAGGATTGGCACGTGATGGTGGAGAAAGAGTCTGGATTTCAGGTCAAGACTCTCATGGCTGATAAAGGAGGTGAATTCTCCTCGACTGTATTTCTTAGATTTTGTGCAGATCATGGCATCAAAAGGGAATTGGCCAATACTGGATCGCCTTCGGAGAATGGAGTTGTTGAACGCAAGAACAGGACGGTGGTGGAGATGGCGAGGACCATGCTGGAGCATCGTGATCCTCCTCGTCCACTTTGGGGAGAGGCTGTGGCAACGGCTGTCCATACCCTCAACCGATCTCTGATGACTTTAGTACCCCATATGACTCCGTTTGAGTCATACTTTGGTAGGAAACCTGATATCTCGCACTTCCGTGTCTCTGGGAGTGACGCGTATGTACATATTCCGAAGAAGCAGAGGGGGAAGCTTGACTCCAAGTCCCGCGAGCTTATATTTGTGGGGTATAACTCTCTTTCCAAGGGATACATGTTGTATGATCCAGACAGGAATGAGATTGTTGTCAGCCGGGATGTGGTCTTTGACGAGCATGTTCCAGTCTCCACTGTCGAGGAGCTGCCACTTCTTGGAGATCCAGACGAGTCTGATGATGATTCCCAGACCATCATTCCAGTTGATCAACCTCAGTCTTCACAGGAGGTTGAGCCCGCAGCTGGAGTAGAGCCCCCGCGACCACAGGAGGCTCCACGATCTGTTCGAGTACCTAGGTGGTTGTTAGACACTCTTCGGGAGTCAGGTGTCATGGAGCTACCCTCCGAGTGGACCACAGAGGACGGCTCTCGAAGATCACATAGAGTCCGAGATAAAAGTAACACAGCGGAGCTTCTTTAGGTGAATTATGCTTTGATATCTCGTATCATGTGGGACAAAGAGCCCACTTCCGTAAAGGAAGCCCTTTCACAGGATACTTGGAGGAAAGCCATGCAGGTGGAACTTGATGTTAGAAGTCATCTCTTGTCTAGTTTCATACACCAGGGTCTTTGTTGTGGGTGTGCCCGCCCTTATGAGGTGTTTTATCATTTTTCCTCACTCCCCGTATTTTTTCCCATTTTCCAGTGGTGTGGAGAGATGCCAGAGGTTGGCAGGAGCACTGAGTGGCTGGCCGACTGACCCATCAGCAGACATGTGACTGGCCGACTACCCAACAGCATTTGTGGACCTCTGTACTGCTGGTCGAGTGGATGTATGCAGTCGTGGGCCTCATTTATTGCTGATGCAGTCATGGAGTGCCTTTTTCAACAGGCCGACTGCTCATATGGGGGCATATAAATAGGCCTCCAGCCCCCATACCATTTGTGTATCATACCGGGATCTTCTTGTGTATATCAGAGCAGAGTTACACGCCTACATCTCTCTCTCTCTTGTGCTGTTTTTATACTGCATGCGTTTTGCTCTTGTGTTCCCAGATCTGGTCATCATCTCCGCTGCGTATTCTGACATGGTATCAGAGCCGTGGGACAGCAGTTCATTCAGCATATCAGTACATTCAGCATATCAGTATATTCAGCATATAGGCAGCATATTCAGCATCATAGATCTATTCAGATCTCATTGTAACCCATTCATCTAATATAGCTGCATTGCATTGCATTGACACATATTTGTCTATCTCTTAAATATCATTAAGTGCAGTTTAGTTAGACTAAGGTTGTGATTACTACGGTCGAAGACCTCACATGTCACAATTGGGGACTGGATGGAACAGATGCATGGATATTATTCAGAGTCAGAGTGGTTTTGGAGACCGGGCCGGGTTTTCAAAGAAAAGGGTTGCCAAGGATGGATGGATGACAGAGGGACTTCGGGAAAAGCATGGGATGATGATAGTCATCCAAGAACAGGTTGGAATCCTGTCATCAAGTTTAGCAGAGGGGGATGTCATGTGCAAGATATGCCATGTACATTCTCTGGAGCTAGTCCAGAAGGGGCAGCCAAGGAAAAGATGAATAGAACCAGAATTTAGGAGCATGTTATGCAGATTTGGCAAGTGTGGACTTGGAGAAGGACTAGGATGCGCTGTCGGCTGCATGAAGAGCTGTCGGCTGAACCACATAAGAACACAGGAGCTGTTGGCTGAGGCGGCTGCAGAGGCGCATCTGCATTTATGGATTTTATGACCAGTCGGCTGGCCGACCATCAGTCGGCCAGCACTCTGTTGGTCCAAGAGGCCTATATAAAGGCAGTTTGCTCATTGTTGTAATCATTCAACTCCCTATGAGGTGGGTCCTTAGAGTAGGACAGATTTTGGTGTGTTACATCTTTTTTGCAAAGCAGCCTAGGGTTGTAGACTGAGTACCTTTTTGTACTATATGAATATACTGAATTTCCAGCATATATCTCTCTCTCTCTACACTCCCTTCTGTCTGCGTTTTTGCATCAGCATGTTCTCAGAGGTGTTTAGGACTGAAAGAAGACCCCCAGAGCTTCCGCGTGTTACATCGGTATCAGAGCATCAGGCTCAGCAAAGCTAAACACTGATTCAGTCCCATATGATGGTGTACAAGTCCAAGGTACATGAAAGTACACGGATACGAAGCCCAAGGCAAGGAACACAGGAACGGGAAGAGCTTCTAGGAGGTTTGTTGGTGGTGTTCCACAAAGCCAGAGGGGATGGCAGTCCTGTGAGCTAGATAGGTTCTCGGGCAACGGTCCCAAGGGAGGATTATCCTCCAAGGGGTGATGTGAGAGTGCTAGACTCATTTCTCAGGAATGAAGAGCAAGATAGTGTTCAGAGCCAGGGCAGGAATGGATTGGGGACTGGATGGAACAGATGCATAGATATTATTAAGAGTCAAAGTGGTTTTGGAGACCAGGACGGGTTTTGAGAGAAAAGCGTTGCCAGGGATGGATGGATGACAGAGGGACTTCGGAAAAAGCATGGGATGATGACCGTCATCCAAGAACAGGTTGGAATCCCGTCATCAAGTTTAGCAGAGGGGGATGTCATGTGCAAGATAAGAATTTAGGAGCATGTTGTGCAGATTTGGCAAGTTGTGGACTTGGAGAAGGACTAGGATGCATTGTCCGCTGAACCAGATAAGAACACAGGAGCTGTCGGCTAGGCGGCTGCAGCGCATCTGCATTTATGGATTTTATGACCAGTCGGCTGGCCGACCATCAGTCGGCCACTACTCTGTTGGTCCAAGAGGCCTATATAAAGGCAGTTTGCTCATTGATTGTAATCTTTCAACTCCCTATGCGGTGGGTCCTTAGAGTAGGACAGATTTTGGTGTGTTACACCTTTTTTGCAAGGCAGCCTAGGGCTGTAGACTGAGTACCTTTTTGTACCATATGAATATACTGAATTTCTAGCATATATATCTCTCTCTCTCTCTACTCTCCCTTCTGTCTGCTTTTTTGCATTAGTATGTTCTCAGAGGTTTTTAGGGCTGAAAGAAGACCCCCAGAGCTTCCGCGTGTTACATCGGTATCAGAGCATCAGGCTCAGCAAAGCTAAACACTGATTCAGTCCCATATGATGGTGTATAGCTCCAAGGTACATGAAAGTACACGGATACAAAGCCCAAGGCAAGGAACACAGGAACGGGAAGAGCTCCTAGGAGGTTTGTTGGTGGTGTTCCACAAAGCCAGAGGGGATGGCAGTCCTGTGAGCCAGATAGGTTCTCGGGCAACGGTCCCAAGGGAGGATTATCCTCCAAGGGGTGATGTGAGAGTGCTAGACTCATTTCTTAGGAATGAAGACCAAGATAGTGTTCAGAGCCAGGGTAGGAATGGATTGGGGACTGGATGGAACAGATGCATAGATATTATTCAGAGTCAGAGTGGTTTTGGAGACCGCGACGGGTTTTCAAAGAAAAGGGTTGCCAGGGATGGATGGATGACAGACGGACTTCGGGAAAAGCATGGGATGATGACGGTCAGCCAAGAACAGGTTGGAATCCCGTCATCAAGTTTCGCAGAGGGGGATGTCATGTGCAAGATAAGAATTTAGGAGCATGTTGTGCACATTTGGCAAGTTGTGGACTTGGAGAAGGACTAGGATGCACTGTCGGCTGCATGAAGAGCTGTCGGCTGAACCAGATAAGAACATACGAGGTGTCGGCTGAGGCGGCTGTAGTGCATCTGCATTTATGGATTTTATGACTAGTCGGCTGGCCGACCATCAGGCGGCCAGCACTCTGTTGGTCCAAGAGGCCTATATAAAGGTAGTTTGCTCATTGTTGTAATCTTTCAACTCCCTATGAGGTGGGCCTTAGAGCAGGACAGATTTTGGTGTGTTACACCTTTTTTGCAAGCCAGCCTAGGGCTGTAGACTGAATACCTTTTTGTACCATATGAGTATACTGAATTTCGAGCATATCTCTATTTCTCTCTCTCTACTCTCCTTTCTGTCTGCGCTTTTGCATCAGCATGTTCTCAGAGGTTTTTAGGGCTGAAAGAAGACCCCCAGAGCTTTCGCGTGTTACATCGGTATTAGAGCATCAGGCTCAGCAAAGCTAAACACTGATTCAGTGCCATATGATGGTGTACAGGTCCAAGGTACATGAAAGTACACGGATACGAAGCCCAAGGCAAGGAACACAAGAACGGGAAGAGCTCCTAGGAGGTTTGTTGGTGGTGTTCCACAAGCCAGAGGGGATGGTAGTCCTGTGAGCCAGATAGGTTCTCGGGCAACGGTCCCAAGGGAGGATTATCCTCCAAGGGGTGATGTGAGAGTGCCAGACTCATTTCTCAGGAATGAAGACCAAGATAGTGTTCAGAGCCAGGGCAGGAATGGATTGTGGACTGGATGGAACAGATGCATAGATATTATTCAGAGTCACAGTGGTTTTGGAGACCGGGACGGGTTTTCAGAGAAAAGGGTTGCCAGGGATGGATGGATGACAGAGGGACTTTGGGAAAAGCATGGGATGATGACAGTCATCCAAGAACATGTTGGAATCCCGTCATCAAGTTTAGCAGAGGGGGATGTCATGTGCAAGATAAGAATTTAGGAGCATGTTGTGCAGATTTGGCAAGTGTGGACTTGGAGAAGGACTAAGATGCATTGTTGGTTACATGAAGAGCTGTCGGCTGAACCAGATAAGAACACAGGAGCTGTCGGGAGGCGGTTGTAGGTGCATCTGCATTTATGGATTTTATGACCAGTCGGCTGGCCGACCATGAGTCGGCCAGCACTTTGTTGGTCCAAGAGGCCTATATAAAGGCAGTTTGCTCATTGTTGTAATCATTCAACTCCCTATGAGGTGGGTCCTTAGAGTAGGACAGATTTTGGTGTGTTACACCTTTTTTGCAAGGCAGCCTAGGGCTGTAGACTACCTTTTTGTACTATATGAATATACTGAATTTCCAGCATATCTCTCTCTCTCTCCTCTCCCTTCTGTCTGCGTTTTCGCATCAGCATTTTCTCAGAGGTGTTTAGGGCTGAAAGAAGACCCCAAGAGCTTCCGCGTGTTACATCGGTATCAGAGCATCAGGCTCAGCAAAGCTAAACACTGATTCAGTCCCATATATGGTGTACAGGTCCAAGGTACATGAAAGTACACGGATACAAAGCCCAAGGCAAAGAACACAGGAACAGGAAGAGCTCCTAGGAGGTTTGTTGGTGGTGTTCCACAAACTCAGAGGGGATGGCAGTCTTGTGAGCCAGATAGGTTCTTGGGCAACGGTCCCGAGGGAGGATTATCCTCCAAGGGGTGATGTGAGAGTGCTAGAGTCATTTCTCAAGAATGAAGACCAAGATAGTGTTCAGAGCCAGGGTAGGTATGGATTGGGGACTGGATGGAACATATGCATAGATTTTATTTAGAGTCAGAGTGGTTTTGGAGACTAGGCCGGGTTTTCAAAGAAAAGGGTTGCGAGGGATGGATGGATGACAGAGGGACTTCGGGAAAAGCATGGGATGATGACAATCATCCAAG
This sequence comes from Cibotium barometz, assembly GCF_041138505.1. Lineage (NCBI taxonomy): Eukaryota > Viridiplantae > Streptophyta > Polypodiopsida > Cyatheales > Cibotiaceae > Cibotium > Cibotium barometz. The sequence continues at coordinate 32,095,267 of NC_141085.1, read as the reverse complement.
AACAGGTTGGAATCCCGTCATCAAGTTTAGTAGAGGGGGATGTCATGTGCAAGATAAGAATTTAGGAGCATGTTGTGCAGATTTGGCAAGTTGTGGACTTGGAGAAGGACTAGGATGCACTGTCGGCTTCATGAAGAGCTGGCGGCTGAACCACATAAGAACACAGGAGCTGTCGGTTGAGGCGGCTGCAGGCGCATCTGCATTTATGGATTTTATGACCAGTCGGCTGGCTGACCATCAGTCGGCCAGCACTCTGTTGGTCCAAGAGGCCTATATAAAGGCAGTTTGCTCATTGTTGTAATCATTCAACTCCCTATGAGGTGGGTCCTTAGAGTAGGATAGATTTTGGTGTGTTACACCTTTTTTGCAAGGCAGCCTAGGGCTGTAGACTGAGTACCTTTTTGTACTATATGAATATACTGAATTTCCAGCATATCTCTCTCTCTCTCTACACTCCCTTCTGTTTGCGTTTTTGCATCAACATGTTCTTAGAGGTGTTTAGGGCTGAAAGAAGACCCCCAGAGCTTCCGCGTGTTACATTAAGAGCCTATATAAAGGCATAGATGCTCATTATGTTGGTCATTCACTGCACTAGGGAGTGGGTCAAGTACTAGGAGTATTTTGGGTGTTTCACCTTTTATGAAAAGGCAGCCTATGGCTGTAGATGTAGTCCTTCTTGCAGCCGACAGGTCATCCCTGTCCCCTTCTCCTAGTCCACACTAGCCAAAACAGCACTTTATGCTCCAACTTCTGGTTCTTATCATCTTTTTTTGGCTGCCCGTTTTGGACTAGCGTCAGGATATGTCCATGGGCAAACATGCACATGATAGGTGGAGAGGAATGTGGAGAGGTGGAGTGATTGTAGGAGAGGTGGAGAGAATGTAGGTGGGCACTGCCCTCATATTTCTCCTTGATTCTCTACAGAGGAGGGTGCCTACTTCTCACCCCTTTGAGTGGATTCTTGTGCCTTTTACAATGCTGAAGTTATATGGACAATAACCTTTGAACCTTAGGCTTTAATATTGGGTTTATGTTTGGATTATTTCCAATAGCGGGCACACCCACAACAAAGGCCCTCACCGAGCAATATGTACAGACAGGAGATGATTGCTAACAGATTGCAAGCATGTGCAATGCTTGTTGAGACAGGTGCTAGGCTTAGCCCTCGAGGATTGAGGTGAGCCATTTGATGTCATGATCTACAGCCAGGCTATTGGGTGCTTGATTTATCTATGCAATACGAGACCAAACATTCAGTATGGGGTCTCACAGTCGAGTAGATTTATGCACAGCTGAGGAAGGTCTCTTGGATTGCTTTATGCCAAGGGGGGGTAATATTTAGTATACTTTTAGTGATTCAATTGGGATGACACCAGGGTGTCTACTAGTGGGAATTGCTCTCTTTTGGGCAATTCGTGCATTTCTTGGTTGAGCCAACAGCTGCCATTTCAAGTTGTGAAGTTGAGTATAGGGCAACATTCACAGCTACAGTTGAGTGTGAATGGCTTAGGAGACTTTTGGCAGATCTTTGTGTGGGACAAAAATTAGCGAAGGGCTATTTTGGGTGTGCATCTTGCTATCCATGAAGCTTTGATATTTCTGCTGCAATCTTTCCCTGATTAAAGCTAGTGTAGATGAAGCGCGGGGTTTGTGGGAGGAGGACCAGCAGCTGTGGTCTACCGCATTGTGCAAAGTAACAGCCGACAAGCCAGGGAAAGGTGGGCAGTACTCCAATACATCAACTTTTTGCAAATACTAGCAAGAAGTGGTAAAGCTGCTGCACAGCTGAGTACATGCAGGACATTCACTGCCAATACCTAACTGTGGTGTGAAACATCCACAAAAGATCCAGCTCCTTGGAGGGGTGCTTACCCTTGATCCACATTTTCAAGGGAAGACAGGACATCGGTAAAGTGACACAGGTTTCTCTCCCTGCCATCAAGAGAGTTAAACAGGGTGGTCAACTCTCTCTTCACTCTGGCCTTTTCATACATGAACTCATCTAATTTTGTGAGTGCTTTGGAGGGTTAAATCTCTCCACTCTAGCCTCTACATATGCTCAGACTCTACACCAGGGTAGAGATGGTGGTCTTCATCCTATTTTATGCAGATGTACTTCTATTGAACTCTCTGAAGAGGCTGCAGCACCAAAACAACGGCTAATTATTCTCTGTTCCTTTTCCAAGGATTGGCTAGTGTGGACTGTCCTTTGAAATCTAGTTGCCTTGAGAAAGTTAGTGTGCAAAAACCACCCAGCCATGTACTTTTTGAATATCTGCTCATCCATCTGATTATTTTGATTTCATTTTTTGTTGCAGCAACTCTTATGGGATATGATAGGCATCTGCTACAACAATAACACATGCACACGCATGCATGGACGTCTGCACATATTCATATGGCTTGCCCTCTTTTCTTTTTTTGGGGGAGGGGGGGGGGGTGAGGATACTCATTTTATTTTGGCTAGTGCTTTTTAGATTTTTAATTTGGTTTTAGGAAGGAATTCGACAACATATCAATTGTGAACCTTTTAGCATGGGTGCTGAGATTAAAGCTGGATATTGACCTTCTGCAGGCACATCCAACAATCTCTGACATGGAAAGGCGGAAAATCTGCAAGTTGATGGACTGCCAGAAGCTTTCCCAGGAAGCCTGTTCCCATGCAGCCCAAAACGAGCGACTTCCAGTGCATATTATGGTTCAAGTGCTTTACTTTGAACAGCTACGGCTGCGTACTGCTTTGTCGGGCTCATTTGCTAATGGTGAATCTTTGCATCCATTGTACACATCAAAAAGAATGGGGAGTGGTTCCATGAGTCACACTGTGTCGCCAAGGGAAAACTATGCTTCCCTTAGACAGGAGAATGAAGACCTTAGGCTTGAGGTTACACGTATGACAACAAGACTGAATAATCTTGAGAAACACCACATTAATAATAAGTGTGTCATAGAGAAGACATCTTCAGCAAAGAAATTTCTCAGCTCCGTTTCTAGGACCTTTAGCCGAATCAATCCTTTTGCGAGGAACAGCACAAAAGATGGCTCAAAGCAGCAGGAACATCAGGTTAAGGCTTCCCGAAAAAGACGGAATTCAGTCTCCTGAAAGAATCACATGGCTACTTTGGTCTCTCTCTCTCTGTGTGTGTGCGTGTCTCTCTCTCTCTTTCTCCCCACACACACACTCATTATTGTATACATGTGCTCATATGTCTTAATTTTCATGGATCATTGCCTTAAGGATATAATAGACAGGAACCATTTAGATTGAATGTATGTAAGGAAAGACTGACTTCTTGCCTGAAATCAAAAGCACAACTTATGAGACTTCAGAAAGTTGTCATGGACTTGTTTTCGGTGGTTCTAGCATTGATCTACAATATTTGTAAGGTTGATCCAGCTTGGAATATGCCCGTCCTGTCATGGTCTGCAGTCAAGGGAAGATCAATCTGAGCTGTTTCTTGGAAGCATTATTCAATGGAATGTACACAAGATGCTATCACCTCATCGCTCCAGAGAATTCTTTCCACTAGATGTTGACTTGGGAGTTTTTGATGTCACATTTCCAAAACTTGGATTTCCAGAACCAGTTAACTTATTATATTTCTTGGAGCTCGTGTGTTACACGAGGCCATTCCTGAATCCATCATGGATGCCCTCTCTTATTCCAGTAAGGAGTCTCAGCCTGTGACAATGGAGATTGTTGGGGGACATTGTGAGTGTGTCAAGGACAAAATAACAAAGTAGGAGCAAGTTGCTGGCATGACAATGGATAGAACAGAGAAAGGCAAACAATGCATGATGAGTTCATTTTACTAGTTATCTTGGGTTCCAATGCAGCTGCACGAGGGAAAATAAAACACTTTTTTAATCAATGGTTCATCTTCAAAAAGCAAGTCCTAAGCTTGAAACGGAGCTATGAGTGTCGGAAAGTAGCATGGACCATGTAGAATCACACGTTAGCACTGAGTTTTAGCTATGTATCAATTAGGAAGAACCTCCACATGCTTGATTAGTTTAGTTTCAGGTAGATAACTGTAGGTTGATTGTATGTTTTGATTTCATACTGTGTAGGGCTGATGGTATGGTTTGATTTCATACATTGACATTGGGATGATGATTGTTGATAAAGAGGAGCTCCAAGCATTGCAATTTGGCACAATGTCTTCTAGTCGTCATCATGGGCTACACCATTGTATCCTTAATGATGTTTTCCTTAATACCAAAGGAGTGTGCATAGGTTTACATAGCTCTTAATCCAAAATTGAACTAAGTGTCAACAAATTTTTAGATCTAAATGCATCACTCAAGATTGGAATTTACTTACCAAAACAAGCAAGGCAAAAAATTTACCTAATCAACCTAGTGACGAGATCTAATTCTATATTAATCCAAAGGGGTTAGGCTTATTGGCACTGGATTAGACAATCAACTATTATTATGAATTGGAAAAATTGAGTTTAGTATAGGATAGGAGCATATTTGACGCCATCAAAGCAAGTTATGCACATTATCTTGGACTTCAAATTGTAAGGTCTCGCAACCTAAAAAGGGGAATCCTTAATATAGTCTACTAAGTCTAACAAAAGAAAAATTTTAACTCGTTGACATCTCGACTGTATAACGATGCGAGGATACGACTAATAGATAAGACCTAGTTCTATCTCGCAAGGGGAGCATGACTCTTAAAATCGAATCATCCATAGAGTGATCAACCTTAACTTGGGCAACTTCTATTCTTGACTTCTAGAAACAACGCTTTTTTTCCTATCTATGCGAGGCACAATAGTTGGCTTAATTCTCTAGAGTAGGGTTACTTAGGGACCTACTTACCTAGGGTATAACTTTCAATTAATTTTGTTGGAAAGCTATTCGACTATTGGCTCTATCCCTTTATAGGATGGTGTCGTTTTGGGACATTCTATCCTCCCACCTTCCACTCAACTCACGCATCAATTTTGTTTTCTAATTAGTTCTACCACGCTGTGCGACATATATAAACAAGTTCCTTAATTAGAGATCTTACACAGTGTTCGTTAAAATAGTCACTTAATAATGATACAACAATACTAGAAAACAAGAGACTTAATTAAAAATAGATACAAGGTTTAAATCTATCCATAGCCAGATCAATGCTTATTTATTTTCGTCGATAATTTAGAACTCGGCCTTCCAGTCTTCATAGACTAGGCTACTATGGGACCATACATCTCGTTATTGGCAGCTGTGGAGGACTCTAGCTGGCCTGTCGTCCTCTCAGGCTCCGACGTTTGATCCTCCCACTTCTTGGAGAGATGTCTACGCGTTAGGGTGGGCTTATTTACCACACTAGCCTGGGCCCAAAAAACTAGGAAGCATTCATAACACTTGCTCAAATCAACGAGTTTCAATTTCCCAATGGTAGAAAGGATACCTTGGCCGACTTTGGACCTCGCTAACATTGTCGCTCGGCTACACAAGCACAAGAACGAGATTACCATCAAGGCAGGGAGAAGATGTACATGTACTTTAACTTAATTAAGATAGCAATACAGTTGTTTAACTAAATCATAGGATATGACAAAAATCACATTATCTTCTCGAGAAAGTGATAATTTTACAAGAAATTTGGTAATTTAGAAACAAGGAAAAGTAGCACCCTCTTTCTTACTTAATTAATGCTAACATTAAAGATCAACCAAAAAACCTCTTTTTAAACGATTATGAAGCTAACCTGGCCATTGGTCACATGTGGAACTCCCAAAGGAAGAGCTGGGACCGTGTCTGGGGCATTCTCTCTAGGGTCGTTGTTATGCATGCTTCTAGTGGCAGCATTTTGGTATCTTCGAGGAGGAGTCATACTATCCACCTTCTCGTAGCTCGCGTCATCATGAACTCAATGCTTCAGTCGGATTACCATTTGGAGTTCGTTTGCTCACTTTATGAGCATAAAACTCATTTGTGGGAACCACCTCTAAGAGCCAAAGTATCCTTGCTTAAGTCTCCTTATATTGAGAGAGAGAGAGAGAGAGAGAGAGAGAGAGAGAGAGAGGGGAAGTGAAGTGTATCCAGTTTAGATCATCTTCAAGCTCAATAGCTTGTTTTTTTAGCATGTTTGTAGATTGGGTTCTTCCATTAGAGGCTGGAAGCTGAACTAGAGGGGAAGAAGGAGAGTTTCCCCTTAAGTAACACGGGGGGAGAGTAGTGTAGAACACCCCTTCCACAAGATAAGGGCTAGTTGTTGGAAGCAAATCTCCAGAGCCTACTTGGAGATGGATTGAAAAGGACTTGCTGGGAGAGATGGGCTGTAGAGGGCTGTCGGGTACAACCTTCACTCAGAGTGTCGGGTGGTGTCGGCCATGGGAGGGTACTGAGGGTCTATATAGGGGTTGGTATGGGTACAGAGAGAAAAGTGCGTGGGCTACAAAGAATAATGTACGGTGAAAGTACACCGGTCTGTGATTGCATGAGTCTGGGGAAAGGGGTGGTGCTTGTACGCGGGCCAAAGGTGGGGTACGCATGTACCTTCCGGGCTAGTGGTCGCATGGGTGTCCACGTGGCGCCTAGTGCGGACCATATGCTAAGGTGATCGGCCTTTGGTCCGTACGCACCCATTTGTATGGGCGCCCTAGTATGTGTATGGGTCTTTTTTTGGGAGACGGGGATCCCTTTTTTAGGATGCCGACCTTGATATGCACGCTCACACGTCTGATAGCTATGAAATTTTTTTCGGTGAAATTGTCCGGGTTGTTTCCTTGGTCACGAGGGTGCAGTCCATTCGTTAATTCGACACCAGGACATGCATTTATTAAGGCCAGAAGTTTATCGTACTTTGACTAAAAATTTACGTAGAGGCTTATTTCGGTGTCCGTTTTGAGTGCTGTTAAATCATATATTAGGATAAAATCACGCACAGATTCTAAATTTGGGCTAATAATTTTAAGATTATAAGTATAAATAGCTTAAAAATGATAATTTTTCATTACAAAAAGAACCATAATTTTATTTATTACATGGTCATAAATTATTATTGAAGATGGACATGTTACAACCTTCCTTAAAGAAATCGAGATGTCCTCACCTTGTCATGAATCTCAGGTAATCTTTTAAGAGTGTAACTTTATCTTCCCAAGTTGCATCCTCTTCAGGGTAGTCTTTTCATTGCACTAGAGGTTCTATAAGAGTTTGATTATGGAGTTGCCTACAAGCTTATATGATCGAGATTGTGGGAGCTGGAGCTTATAGGCACTTTTTCCCAAACACTTGATAATTGTATAGGGTCCACAATATCTTGGGCTAAGCTTCTTATATTTCCCAAGTGATAGAGAGCTACGCTTTGTCACACTCGCAGAAGAACTTTGTCTGCTTCCTTGAAGATTCTTTCAGACCTTCTTGTGTCAGCATAATGCTTTTGCCGATCTTGAGCAACTTTAATATCTTTCTGGATAGCCTTGGTATGCTCTTCCATATCCTCGAGCATTTTTTTGGAGGCTTCGACTCTTAAGGTCAGATCAGAGAAATTTAGAGGAGATAAGCATTCCTGTCCCCATAGAGTGCTTTAAATGGTGACATCCCTATGCTCTGGTGTGTTAAGATGTATTATAGGAAAATTCTACTAGAGAAAGGTAATGAATCCATCTTCTTGAGTACCACCCACAATATGCTTTGAGAATGTCTTCAATTACTTGGTTGACTCTCTCAATCTGGCCATTGGTCTCTGGATGATAAGCTGTACTAAAGCAAAGTTGAGTACCCAAAGCTTGAAATAAGGACTTCTAGTCAAAGTCCCAATCACTGACTATCCTTTTTGGTTAACCATGAAGCTTGAAGACCTCCTTGATGAATAATTAAGCAACATCAGAAGCTTTGAAGGTTTTCTTTACTGGTAGAAGGTGCGCTACTTTGGTGAGCAAGTCCACCACTACAAAAATGGAATCATATCCTCCTTGTACGGTGGAGAGACTTGTGACAAAATCCATACTACTTATGATTCCCACTTCATTTGAGGAAAATCCAAGGGTTGAAGCTTTCTAGGCATCTTGACTCATTCAGCTTTGATCCTCTGACATGATATACATTTCTTCAAGTATCAAAGGACATCATTTTTCAAGCCTGCCCAATGATGAGATAGCTCCTCCTTAGAGCATTCAAGGTCTTTGCATAGCCTGGGTGCCCTATGGTGGGGCTATCATGAGCTTCTTGGAGGATTAGCTTCTTTAGGGGGAAGGGTCCTTAGGGATACATAGCCTATGATTGAAGTAGAGGCACCCATCATGGGTGAAGTAACCCTTGATTAGATTTTTCTCTTTCTCTGAAGTTCCCCCTTCTTCTACTAAGTTCACTATCCTTTGGTAATTAGGATCATGAAATGATACTTCTTTCACCTTGACCATTATGAGATTATTTGGCATAGAAATTGCACTCAAGAAAGATTTGCGGCTCAGTGCATTTGCTATCATATTATTCTTCTCAGGGCATAATTTGACGTCGAAGTCACATTCTAGTAGGATTTCAACCCATCTTCTTTGCCTCATATTGAGGTTAGGTTGGGTGAAGATTCACTTTAGACTTGTGGTTACAAGCTGGAACTTGTGCCCCAAGAGATAATGTCTCCATAACTTGAGGCAATGAAGAACTGCTAAGAGTTCCAAATCATGGGTGGCATAGTTGGACTCATATTGCTTCAGCTTGCGAGAAGTATAAGCCACCGGTCTTCCTTCTTGGGCTAAGACACCACCAAGTGCTAGATTACTGGCATCAGTAAAACCACCTCAAATTCCCTATGGTGAAATTAGGAAGTTTGAGGACTGGTGTTGAGGTAATGATGGCTTTGAGTCGATCAAAGCTGATTTGCTGGATTGGCAACCACACTATTTTGCAATTCTTCTTAAGAAGATTGGTAAAGGGTATAGCTACCAGGGAGTAATCTTTGATGAAAATCCTATAGCATCCTGTGATTCCCAAAAATCCATGAACTTTACGAACTGAATTAGGGGGTGGCCATTCTAGTATATCCTTGACCTTTACAGGATCTACTGAGATACCATCTTGGAAGAAAATGAATCCAAGATACTCAATCTGGTGAGTAAAGAAGGTACATTTATTTTTTTTAGCATAGAGTTTATGTCTACGTAGTAATTGCAGAACTCTACGCATATGCTCCTCATGCTCTTCCACTGACTTGGAGTACACTAGAATGTCATCAAAAAAGACAAGCACAAATTCATCCAAGTAGGGACGAAATATATCTTGCATTAGGTGGTTGAAAGTTTCAGGAGCATTGGTTAACCTAAATGACATTATAGTAAACTCATAGTGGCCATAACGGGTATTGAAAGCTATCTTGGGTATATATGCTTCCTTGACTCTAATTTGGTAGTAGCCAGACCTCAAGTCTATTTTTGAAAAAACCTTGCCCCATGAAGCTTGTGAACAAGAAGTTCATCGATGCGAGGGATTGGGTACTTGTTCTTGACACTAACTTGATTTAGCCCCCGATAATCTATGTAGAGATAAAGAGTGGTGTCCTTCTTTTGGAAAGGAACGGGTGCTCCCCAAGGAGAGCTGATGGGGTGTACAAATCCTTTCTCAATGAGTTGGGGAAAGTTTCTCCTTGAGCTTAATGGCTTCAGGAAGAGAAATCATCTTTTAGGGTGTTTTTGAGACATGTTGAGTACTAGGCATTAGCTCAATTTCATGATTGACTTCTCCAGGAGGTGGTAGCCCTGTAAGCTCATGAGGTAAGATGTAAGAGAATTCTTGGAGCCAAGAGGGTTTTGATTCTTTACTAGGTTCAGCAACTTTGTTGAGCTTAACAAGGAAAACTTGTGGTAGGACCCTAAAATGGCCATGAGTTTGTTCACTACCCAAATTAAAATCAAGTAGAGTGGTGAGATACTACTTCCTTCCCACTAGATAGCTCTACAACCATTTTCCTAGCTGGTGTTGGGACAAGGGTAGGACTAGGGGGAGTCAGGCGGCGGTTCAGGGGAGTCCGGACTAGTGTGGACGGCAAGGGAAGGGCTATAGTTAGCCAGCTAGGGTCCAGTGCTTGGTCGGAGCGTTTCCCTATTCTCTTCTAGGAGGTCTCATGGAGATCTTACACTGGTATCAAAGCTAGTCCTTTCTCTATCCTCTGCTTTCCTTTGCATAGGAAGCTCTCCTAACCAACAGCAGGCAGTGCCATAGTCCGCATCAGCCGTGATACAACAGCTGGGCACTAACCGTCAACAGTATCATATCCTCTCTCTGTGTGTTTTCTCAAGCCATGGATGAGAGTAACTACTCTCTCTCTCTCTCTCTCTCTCTCTCTCTCACTCTCTCTCGTTACCTATCCACACGGGAAGGAGGAGATCAATTGCGCAGCACCATGGGGAGAGAGTAACAACAGTGTAGCACTGTGGGGAGAGAGAAAGCTCTTAATCTATCTCTTTTACTCGTAGTCAACACATAGCAGCCGACCACAAGAGCAACCACAACAGCGCAACACCGTGGGCTATATCAACACAGGTGCAAGCACGTGCTCACCAGCTTGCCCACGTGGCTTTTTGAGACAAGGAGGGAGCACCACATCTCACCACGTTGCAACCACATAGCCACTAAAGGACACCAGGAATGACTGGTAGGTAGACCATCAACTACGGCGGTGTGGGAAAGAAACCACCAAGCGTGGAACAACTAGCCGCCTAGGCCATATTAGCGAAAGAGGAAGCTTTTTCTCTCTGTTTCTCTACAGCCACGTGAAAGGATGGATTTTTCTCTCTATTTCTCTACAGGTGCATACAACAACGGGATGAGAGTGGCCAAGCCCCACACCACATAGAGCGGCACTGCAAAAGCATCACCAGAAGGTTGCGCTAGACAACAACAAGGAGCATGTGTAGACGAGCCACATCACTTCAGAGATAATGATGCTAATGGTGGTGATTTTAATTCCAATTTGAGTATTAAATCTCTCAATTCTGTCATATGTGAACATGTTAGTGCTATGCATAATAAAACTCAAATTTTTCCCAAGCTCACTCAACAAGTTTCTAATTCTTTGCAAAGTCTTTTGCTTGAATTTTTTGATGTGTTTCCAAGTGACTTGCTTTCTGGTATGCCCCTTGAGCGCAATCTTTATCATGCCATTGAAGTGCTCAAGGATGCTAATCCAGTCTGTAAGCCTCCATATCGGCTTAGCCCTAGTGAAGCTAATGAATTAGAGCGTCAGCTTTGCTGACTACCTCGCCAAGGGCTTCCTTAGGCCTAGCAATTTGTCATGGCATCACCAATTTTATTGGTGAAGAAAAAAGATGGGTCTATGCATTTATGAGTGGACTGTTAAATTTGCAGCAATGTGATGAGCTATGGTGGATCAAATGCTAGAATCAATATCATTAAAAAAGAGATTAGATGATAATTAAGACGTGATTAGTGAGCAATTAACTGATAGCTTAATGTAGACATGGATAATCAAAAACCAGCCAATTCTCATCAGGCCAATGCCTCAATTTATAGGGTTTACATCTAAGCATCTAATCCCACTGATTTCTCCTTGATTCACTCCACCTCTTTTGCTTGATTCTTTCCAACTCTTCCTAGAATATCTAAAAACCTCCTAAATCTCCTCATGCTACCCTTTATTCTCTCCCAGTAGATACTTCTCACCTTTTCACAGCTTCTATCACATTTACCGATTCTCTTTTACAGCCTCTTGCTAAGGGCTTGTTCCCGCACACACCCTATTCACTTGTATATTTCAACACCTCCCCTCAAGTGAATACTCCTAGCACACCTGGATCCTATACCAAGTTTTCGTCTTACTTGGTAGTCCGCGACCAGTGCCTAAAGTCCCTAAACTCATAGTCCTTGACACTCTCCCTCTCTATGTGTCCAAGGCTACTACAAGTGCCCGTGACTTTGACTAAAGTGCTCACACATACATCTACCACATGGCCTACATCATCAGTGGCTCAGAGGTGGTTTTACTCTGTTGGAGCAGGTTACATTGGGTTGTGGGGTTTCTCTCTCTCTCTCTCTCTCTCTCTCTCTCTCTCTCTCTCTCTCTCTCTCTCTCAGAAAAGATGATCTGACTCTACTTCCTTTAGGAGCCTCCATGAAGTTTGCCGATGTCGTTTCTTCTCCACTGGGTTTTGTTGAAAATACAAGTGAATAGTGTTAAAACCCTAAGATCTCTCTAGATAATTGTTATGCATAAACATGCATAAATCAGGCATAAACTCAACCACCCAACCATCCCCGAGCCCAAGGGATGCACACATGAATTATAAATGAAATACATCATACCTCTACCTTGATGTCCCATACCATCAAGAGGTATAACTCCAATCCAATAGCATGTAGCCGACTTTCCATTCCCCATGTGTGACCCTTGGATGCCTGACCCTAACCTTAACCCTTAAGGTTAGTCCTAACCCATGCTCCACTAGATCTTGTTCCCATGCTCCCATGCTCACAAGCCTAATGTGGGTTAGTCTTCTAGTATATGCACACATAATGTGTATATAACATAGCACACATAATGTACATATAACATACTTTCCCTCTCTCAAAACATTGCACTCTTGCAATGAAAAGAAGGAGAACTGTGCTGAACAATCTCAACCGACTCCCAAGTCGAATCCTCTATTTCCCTATCTTTCCACCTAATTTTAACCTCAGGGATTAGTCAACTACAAAGTTTCCTTTCCCTGAATTCAAGTACCTTATCAGGTTCATGTGGAACATAGGATAAATCTTCGACTTCAACGAGTTCTTGAGGAGTAACTGTGTTATCCTCACCTCCCAATTTCCCTTTCAATCTATTGATATGAAAGACTGGATGAACTCTAACATGTGGAGGTAGTTTTAACTTCAAACGCAACCGTGCCAATCCGATGTATAACTCGAAAATGAACCACAATATCTAGGAGATAAATTCGAGCATTTTTCTATTGACAAAGTCTGAGAATATTTAGGAACATTAAAATAAACCAACACTCCTAGTTCAAAAGACCGAGATGAGCATCCCCTATCAGTATAAAATCGTACTCTATCCTGAGCACTCCTGATAGAATCCCGAGCTTCGGTTAGCATTTCCTGCATATCACACAAGAAATCTCTCGATGCATCAAGCTCGATGTCCTTAAGACCGACATCAATAGGTGCCGTGGGTTAATACCCATACATAAGCATGAACAGACTGAAACCAATAGCTTTATGTTTAAAACTGTTATAGGCAAATTCCATCATTGGAAGATATTTTCCCAATTTGATGCTTTTCCAGAGACATATGCACGAAGCATATACTCTACAATCTAATTCATACGCTCTGTTTGCCCATCAGACTGTAGATGATCAGAGCAATTCACATTTAAAGTAACTTCCTCGTTGTAAACCATTCGGAATAAAGTAGGAAAAACATGGCATTATAACAGCAGAAACCAGGGATTCATCGGGGCCCCAACATACCCACATCTGCATATGGAATAATCGACGTCCCGAGTTACCCATATCAACATAGAGAGTCATCAGCGTCTCGATGAGTCACATATGTCCATCCGTAAACAATCAGGTTGACTATATAAATCACCTAAAGTACGGAACTAGAGAAAGAAATACCAACAAAGGAAGAATCCAAATTTCCTTGTCCGAACACAACAAGATAAACTTGTTTGAACTCTAAAGAGATTTCAAGAAGTGAAAATGCCGATGAGATTACCCTCATCACAACATGCAGGCTATAGATAAAAGAAGTTTATCTAGAAGAATGCCCACATTATAACTTCTAGTGAATTTAGAAAATGAGATTGTCTTTGAATGTTGAGGACAACATGCTAAGTGATGTAGATTAGAGTTCTATAATTCTAAATTGGGTTAATTAAGGTAAGTGAAGAAAGATAAAAATGAGTAATGGTCAGCCATACAAAGGAGGTTATGGCAAAATTTTTCAGAATTTTGTAAAAAAGAAAGTTTGTTTTTATGTTATTTCAAAAGAGTAATTCCCACCATTTTTGCATCTAAAAGAAATATTCTAATTACTCCATGTACATATTCACTTATGAATATGCATGGATATCACTGATATTAATTATTAAATTTGATTTCTATGCATAGAAAGATGCATAAAGGAAATTTTTTATTACAAAAGTGTTATTCTTATTAAAATTGATTTCTATGCATAGAAAGATGCATAAAGGAATTTTTTTAATTATAAAAGTGTTATTCTTACTAAAATTGATCTCTATGCATAGAAAGATGCATAAAGGAATTTTTTTATTATAAAAGTGTTATTCTTATTAAAATTGATTTCTATGCATAGAAAGATGCATAAAGGAATTTCTTTATTATAAAAGTGTTATTCTTATTAAAATTGATTTCTATGCATAGAAAGATGCTTAAAGGATTTTTTTTAATTTTAAAAGTGTTATTCTTATTAAAATTGATTTCTATGCATAGAAAGATGCATGAAGGAATTTTTTTAATTATAAAAAGTGTTATTCTTATTAAATTTGATTTTTATGCATAGAAAGATGCATAAAGGAAATTTTTTATTATAAAAGCATTATTCTTATAAAAATTTATTTTTATGCATAAATAGATGCATAAAGAAATTCTTTTTATTTTAAAAGTGTTATTCCTATTAAATTTGATTGTATGCATGAATAGATGCATAAAAGAATTTTTTTAAATAAACGTATTATTCCCATTGAAGTTGATTTTTATGCATAAATAGATGCATAAAGAATTTTTATATAAAAATTAAACTTCTCTTAAATTCTATGTCTAAATTCTATGAGTATTTGATAAATGAATAATTAAATACTCTCAGAGAGAAATTTCTATCGTTTTATATTCACACGGATCGTTTTATATTCACACGGATTGTAAAAAGAAAATTCAAGAAATCTATCAAGATCAAAATATTCAGATAAATAATTAATTTATTCCTCATTGGAGTTCATAACTAATTTAGAAATCAGTTAAGTGAATATTCAAAGAAAGAAATTCAGTAAAATAGTAACTGAATTATCAAACCCTTTCGAGAAAGATAGTTCAGGAAAAATCTTATCCGACTCGAACCTTGAATCAGACTATGACTAAGACCAAACTCTTTCGTTAGTTTCGAGGAAAGAAAGTGTGACCAGTTTAGAAAAATACACTCAAAACTCCCGCCAAATCTGAAACTAAGTTTGAGGCCCTTCGAATGGATATGTGGATCAAGATTATAGAATTCGAGGAATTCTGGTATGAAATTCTAAATTTCGATCAAGAAGTTTTGGGGATACTGATTCAAGAAATACTCCTTGTATTCAAAAGAAAATCAAACTAAAAATTTGCTTAGAAACCCTGTTTTCTTAAAGGACAATCTTACGCTAGAATACTAGAGGGAGCATTTGGTATATGTTTTTCTAAGGGAAGTTCGGTTGCAACAGCTGGCGGGGAGTGTTCAAAGGACGGCTCACGCGGGCAAAGCCTGACCAGCCTCGGTATGGTTGAAAAATGGTGCGATTCCGGTACGATGGGCGAGGGCTGACAAAGCGGTCCCTAAGTGAAGTGCCAGGACACCTAAGGAGGATCCTGGAGGGTTCTGACCACGAGATGCACGGGCTCGCGGTGCCTATGACACCCATCGTATGTCGTGGAAGATATGTATGATGGACGAAATGATTATTGTAATCTGTTATTGGATCTAATTTTGCTGACAAGTTGGTCTCAATGGAGAGTCCATAGTGATAATTGTTTTTTGAGAAACAAGGGACTGGATGGAATTTTTGAGTTATGACATCTGTAACCAATAACTGTTTGCTAATGGATTATTTTATATGTTAAAGTTTTAAAGAGGAGTGTGTGCGTATCTGTATTCGAAAGCAAAAGTTAAGAAAGGTATTCAATTATGGGTGGGTGAGTAATTGTCTGGTTCTACCGATTCCAGTGGTTGGGTGGTGGCTAACCCATGGGCCAGATGGGGTGGCTAGAATCAGTGGAGTTTTAATAATTAAATTGAAATAATAGGAATACGCTTAGAATTTGAGTAGTAAAAAAAAACCTGAAGAATTTCTCAAATGAGTAGATCAATGGTTGTGCCTGACTTCAGTTAGGGAAAAAGCGTCGATTTTCTCAAATGATTAGATCAACGAGGCTGTGCCTGATTTTGGTTAGGAAAAAAGCATTGATTTTTTCAAACTAAGTCAGTGATAGTTTTCCTTCTATCTGGTTTAATCAAGTGAAGGATAGTTTAGTCTCTTGACCCCGTTAGAAAATTCGTTAAGAAAATCAAAAAGGTGGAATCGTCCCCGTTTTTCGAGCAAGGGAAATTTTTTGGGTTTTGGTTTCGGAATGACCACCAAATTAGTCTCGTGTCCGGACATTCAAGGGCGAGGCCCCGAGTGGGAAACCCTGTCCCGCGCAAGAGGAAGCTACTTCTAGCAACCAGGAATCTGGTGCGCGGAGGGGGCAGATGGGTCTCAGAGGAGCTGGTATCAGAGCACTGTTGTAAACTTACGAAATAGCAGCAAAAATTGCCTAAAATTTTAAAGTAAATCTGGGAAATAATGTTTTCACTTGTTGAGATTATGTTTGAAATGAACTTCATAAATTGAAAACTCATAAATTGAACTAGATTTTTAGATGGATACCCCAAATCTGTCTAGCATTCTTGGACTCTCCCAAAGTCAGGATATGATCGCCTTTGCCTTCAAAAATCTCATCAACTCCGCTACAACCCGAGGAAGCAGAGTGAGACTCGCTCGTCACTTTGAGGATCTATAATTTCCTGATCTAGTAGAGCGACGTCAGCATATGTGGTTCTGGAGGGCAAAGTATTCGCATCAATACCAATCAACAACAGAGACTCAAACAGAATATCTCGCTAGCCATGATCTTGATAAGGCTAGGAGTTATTCATTATGTACAACTCTATAATCCCTCACCCTGGAATTTTCAAATTTTTTGTTGTATTTTTAGACTTCTTAGCCGCTTTATTCCTAGAAGAAGAATTATAGCACCATTTTCAGTGATGAATCGTGTATATCATAGTATGTCTCCATCATAGTATCGCCTTTTTATGCGTATGCAATTGAGGCGGTGACTTTTGGAGCCGAGACGCTCTATGTATATATCAAAAACTTTTGATAATAAATGATGTTTTGCAAAAGATTCCAAATTGTTTTCGTGGTTGTGAATATTGGTTAATAAAATTATCAGAGTGAATCTTGTTTTCAAGAATTATGATGGAATATTTATTTGTTTAAGAAATAAATCTCAAAAATTAAATAGTCATAAATCTGATGACAAAGTTAAGTTGACAAAAATATTGTTTTGTCAGAATCATGAGGCGCGCAGGCCATGGTAGGCAGCTGGATGATGAAGAGTTAGATCCAGACGTTCGTAAAGCCTTGCACCGATCCCAACCTGGTCCCTTCAAGGGTGAACAATTAGGAGAAGTAGTGGAAAAATGTATCCCAACCTGTTCCCCTTCAAGGGTGAAGGGGAATAGTTAGGACTAGTGGAAAAATGGATTGAGGCAATGGAAGAGTATTTTGATGTAACCGGTTATAACGAGAAGAGCAAGATGGCTCTCGCCAGATTGAAAATTGTGGAAACGGCCAGGGTCACATGGAGGAACCATTGCGAGACAAACCGTCTCGATCGAAATACCCAGACCTGGTCAGATCTTAAAGCTTACCTTAGGAAAAGGTTCTGTCCCTCCGGGCTTCTTGGAAACCAAAATGAATGAGTTCTTGGAACTGAAGCAGGATAGCCAGATGATTGAAGAATACCATCAGGCATTTTTCCTTGTCCTCAAATATTCTCCACTTTTGGATGAAGAGCAGCTAATGGTGGGGGCCAGATTCATCCGAGGGATGAACGAGCCATTGGACACTTTAGTAAAAAATGCCAAACCAGTCTCAATGGAAGAAGCTATTAGAATGGCAAAGGACTTTGCCAAAGCATTTGTTGTTAAGATCCCGCCGAAGCCTGTACCCTCAAACTTTAAAAGGTTCCACCAAACCCCGGGAAGTGCTTCAAACTTTCCACCCCCTAAGAGGCAGCAAGGCCCTAATCAGAATCAAGATGCTGGGAAATTCAGAAGTGAAGGAAGACCCTTCCCTCAGAACACTTTCTCAGGAGCCCCACCTCTTTCAAGGATTCAGAGGGATGAGCTTAGATGTGAGAATAGGTGTTTTGGGTGTTAGGGTTTTGGTCACCAACTTAGAGACTACCCGCGACTCCTGCCATGTGAAGAGGACAGGGAAGTCAAGGACCTAGAGTGCAGAGACCAGCCCCTTCGTATCAGTTAAATCCGGGTCCGTCTCACCAAAATCAGGGCAATCCTAGGAGGACTCCAGCTCAACCATCTGCATCTGTTCAGAGTAATCTCAGAACTCCCTCCTAGAACTGGGGTAACCAAAGAGAAAGAGTTTCGCCCCAATCTGTAGCAACAGAGTCAGAGCAGTTACGATAGTAGAAGTAGTGGAGGAGGAAAGAGGTCAGATTTATGTCGCGATTGAAAACCAAGGGCCAAATCGTCAATTCTCTATCATCCATGCTCCAACTGAGTATAAGGGTAAGCCATTTAAGCTTTTGATTGATTGAGGCAGTACTCATTCGTTTATTTCCCCAGGATACTTGCGTAAGCTAGTCTTAGAGTAGAAATCAGGGAAACCTATGCAAGTTGAATTGGCCAGTGGGAAGATTCTTTTCACTCGTCATGAGACAGATCGTGTTCAGTTTAATCTAGATGGGAATGTAACTGACTGTCAGTTCAGAGTCTTACCTTTGGGAGTTTTTGACGTAATCCTTGGAATGGATTGGCTCCACAAAAATCAAGTTGACATTCATTGTCGCAATGGAACCATTTCCTTCCGTGACCTTCACAGGAACAAAGTTCAAGGAATTTTTGTATCCCCAAATCTGCAATTAGTAAAAGATTCTAGGTTACTGAAAGGACTTAGAAAGAAGCAGCTCATTTATGTTGTCAAAATGAATCCGGTAGACCAAAGTTAAAGGCTAAAGAACCAGAATGGTTAAGTGAGTATGATGATTTATTCCCAGCAGAGCTAACTGAGATGCCTTCGATTCGGGAAGTAGATCATGAGATAGATTTGACCCCCGCAGCTCAGCCAAGTAGCCTAGCGTACGTACAAAATGCAAGTCCTTGAAGCCATTGAACTCAAGAAACAACTTAGGTAGCTGTTAGAACAAGGGTTTGTAGGACCCAATGTTTCACCTTGGGGCGCGCCAGTTCTCTTTCAGAAAAAGAAGGATGGAACGTTAAGACTCTGTGTGGATTATAGAGGTCTCAATCAGCTGACAGTTAAGAATAAGTATCCTATCCCCAGAATTGATGAGCTTCTAGATAGGCTAAATGGAGCCCAGATCTTCACAAAGATAGATCTCAAATCAGGGTATTACCAGATCATGATTAATGATCAAGATATCCCAAAGATAGATCTCAAATCAAGGTATTACCAGATCAGGATTAATGATCAAGACAGCCATCAATACTCGCTATGGGCACTATGAATTTACTATCATGCCATTTGGATTGACAAATGCCCCAGCTACATTCAATCGCCTAATGCAGGACATTCTCAGAGAATACTTGGATGATTTTGTTCTTGTTTTCTTTGATGATATTCTGATTTACTCAAAGAATGCAGCTAACCATGAAGCTCACGTTCGTAAAGTTCTTGAGATTCTAAGGAAGCACCAACTCTTTGCAAAAAAGAGCAAATGCACTTTCTTTGTCAACCATGTTGAATACTTGGGCTTTCTGGTATCCAAAGACGGAATTTCTTTAGATTCAGCATAAGTCCAAGCAGTCATAGATTGGCTTGAACCAAAGACAATGAAAGACATCAGGGGATTCTTGGGATTAACTGGTTGGTATAGAATTTTTATACCTAAGTATGCTCTCATAGCTTCCCCCCTGACTAATCTTCTCTAGAAGAATACCCCGTTTCAATGGTCTGCCAGGTGTCAGAGCGCTTTTGATAAGCTGAAGACCGCCTTGGTAAAACCAATCCCGTTCTCTGAAGTTGCCAAATTTCTCTCTACCCTTTGAGGTAGTAAATTGATGCCAGTGGTTTTGCCCTGGGAGGTGCGCTCATGCAGGAAGGTCATGCAGTGGCCTATGAATCCCGAAAACTCAGAACGCATGAGAGAAATTATGCTGTCCATGACCTGGAGCTACTTTCAGTAGTCTATGCCCTGAAGTTGTGGAGACATTACCTACTGGGTCAAAGATTCACTTTGATGAGACAGATCATCAGAGCTTAAAGTGGATCTTCACTCAGAAGGATCTCAACATGCACCAAAGAAGGTGGATGCAAACCCTGCAGGAATTTGATTTTGAAATCAAGTACCGCCCAGGCAAAGAAAATGTGGTAGCAGATGCCCTTAGCAGAAAAGCCTCTTTGCTTGCAATCACAATGGTGTCAAATCCATTGATTAATGAAGCAAGAGAGAAGATCATGTAGGATAGATTCTTTGGCCCTATTGCTACCCTACTTATGCAGGAAAGCAAAACTCCTTAGGAGTTGAACCGAGTTCAAGAGTACAGCCTGGATGAAGGAATTATGTATTATAATAGCAGGCTATGCATTCCCAATGATGAGGGAACTAAGGGTCAAATTTTGAATGAAGCCCATGATAGCCTTATAGCAGGACATCCAGGTTTCATCAATGACCTACATGTTTGTAAAGAAAAGCCTCTTTTGGCCTGGACTAAAAAAGGATGTACTTAATCATGTACGTGAATGCTTGATATGTCAGAAAGTCAAAGCCGAGAGAGTAAAAATGCCTAGGAAGTTACATCCATTAGACATCCCCCAGGTGAAGTGGGAATGTATAAGTATGGATTTTATTAATGGACTACCTTCAGTGCAATCAGGTTACAACTCCATCTTCGTGGGTAGTTTGATAGACTAACCAAAGTTGCCCATCTGATTCTAGTAAAAGAAACCTACACTGCAGTGGATGTGGCCAGAGTGTTCCTCAAAGAAATCTTCAGATTGCATGGCCTGCCTAGGAGAATAGTAAGTGATCGGATCCCAAATTCACGTCAAGGTTCTGGACTGCATTCTTCGAAGCAATAGGAACTTTCTTGGATCTCAGCACAGCTTAACCACCTCGAGGCTGATGGTTAAACAGAAAGGGTGAACCAAGTAATCAAATATATACGGTCATGCTGTGGTAAGGAACCCAAGAAGTGGCTAAGCTATCAACACCTAGTCGAATTCGCCTACAATGCTTCTTATCACCGAAGTTTTCGGATGAGCCCTTTCAAAGCTCTGTATGAACAAGACTGCATAACACCATTAACTTGGTCCGACCCATTGATTAGGGTCGAGATGTCTAGACAGATTCTTGATGTCATGGAGCAGTAATAGATGCTGTCAATCCGCAAGGATATAAAAGTTGCCCAGGATAGACAGAAGCAGTATGGAGATAAGAAGAGGTCAGGCAAGTTCTCTATCTCTTGGGAAGTTCTGCCTCCTCATCTCAAAGCACATAATGTATTTCATGTCAGCCTACTTAAGAAGTATGTATCGAGCCCGAATCATGTGCTTAATGAGATGCACTCTTAACTTCTTCAACCCAAGGGCAGATGGAACTCCAACCTGAAGAAATCCTCGATGTTCAAGATAAGGTTCTTAGGAACAGAATTCTGAGAGAATTATTTAGTCAAATGGAAGTTCTATCCTTTTGAAGACGCCACCTGAGAGAAAGAAGCCAAACTAATGCAGGATTACCTCTAGCTTGCGAGATGAGGACATCTCACGTTTTTCAAGTGGGAGAGGATGTAAGATTCCTCCACAGCCCCTCAAGATGTCCAGTTTCTTCCCCTGTAATCAATCCCCTTTTCAGAATAATAAAAGATCTTGTTTCTACCTGTTTTGGCCTAGAGAGAGAAAATATTCTAGAGAGAGATAATTCAGTTTTTAGATATCTTTGGATGGAAAAATATCCCTTCTTATGAAAATAAATTCCCCCGAAACAGAAGTTTAAAAAGAAATTCCTAAGGTGCATTAGAAATAAATTATAATGTACACAAAAGACCTTAGCCTAAGGGTCCCTGTTTTCTGAAAATTTTCGATTAAGGTCCAAACAAAGGTTTGACAGGCCAATGAGATTAATCCAAATGTAGGGAGGAGATAAATTTAAGAATAAAAGAAAGACCCCCCAAAAATGAGTAAATACTCACATAAGATGAAGAGTGGACTAAGGACCAAAGAAAAGAATTTAAAAATTGAATTTTGACACCTTAGTGTGGGGATCTCCCCTCATGAAGTAGGTGCCTTTTTCTCATCATTACCCCCAAATTTTAATCAATAAAACGAGATATGTTCATCTCTTCTCTCTCCTGTTTCAAATCTAGATCCAAAAAGTAAGTTGAACTGACCCAAAAAAGGTCAAAAATTGACCAAACTAATCTGGAAAATTCTAGAATCAATTTGCTTGGTTAGAGGCTCACTTTTCCTATTAAAAAAAGCCTTCCCCTTTTGTAAAAGCTTAATGGTGTTTATGCACTGTTACTCTACTCGTGTCCTGAGCCATCTACATTGAATTTTTTAATAATTCAATTGTTTTTGGCGGCCTAATCCTCTCCAAAGTGAATTGGTGGCCACTATTGCTTCAAACAAGAGTAGAACCCTCAATCCCTCAAGCCAGAGGAGAGCTTACAAGCTCCATGTAAATTAATTTTCTTACGTTGTTTATGAATTTTAATAAAAAATCTATGGTTTTCTTGATTTTTATGTTTTGCAAATGATTAAATTAAATTCAAATGCTATGCCTTTGATGAAAAGGCCACCCCCTTCTCTTCTTTACTTCCAACCTTTCTTAATCCTAGAAAGATTAACTAAGTGATTAATTAAACTTTTCTTATTGTTTACTCTCTTGAATTTAGAAAATTATGTAGATTAGAGTTCTATAATTCTAAATTGGGTTAATTAAGTTAAGTGAAGAAAGATAAGAATGAGAAATGGTCAGCCATACAAAGGAGGTTATGGCAAAATTTTCCAGAATTTTGTGAAAAAGAAAGTTTATTTTTATGTTATTCCAAAAGAGTAATTCCCACCATTTTTGCATCTAAAAGAAATATTCTAATTACTCCGTGTACATATTCACCTATGAATATGCATGGATATCACAGATATTAATTATTAAATTTGATTTCTATGCATAGAAAGATGCATAAAGGAAAATTTTTTATTACAAAAGTGTTATTCTTATTATAAGATTCCTCCCTCCAACTTTTGAGGTGTGCAGGTATAAGAACCTCCCCTTCTGATCTTATAATTATTTCCCTTTCTAAAATAAAAGAAAGATCCTATTTTACCCTGTTTTGGCCTGGAGAGAGAAAATGTCTAGAGGGAGGTAATTCAAAATTGAGATATTTTTGGATATAAAAATCCTCCAAGTGTCTAAAATGGTTTTTCCTGAAATAGAAATTCAAAAAGAACTTTCCAATGTGCAATTGGAATTAATTGAAAATAGGTATAAAGAACCTTAGCCTAAGGGTCGAGATTTTCAAAAAAATTTAGATTATGGTCCAATTAAGGTTCCTATGGACCAATAATATTATTCCAAATGCAGGGAGGAGATAAATTGAAGAATAAAAGAAACCCCCCCCAAAAAAAATGAGTAAATTCTCACATAAGATGAAGAGTGGACTAAGGACCAAGGAAAATAATAAAAAAAATAAATTTTGATACCTCAGTGTGGGGATCTCCCCTCATGAAGTAGGTGCATTTTTCTCATCATTACCCCCAATTTTTAATCAATAAAATGAGATATTTTCATCTCTCCTCTCTCTTATTTCAAAACTAGATCCAAAAAGTAAGCTAAACTGACCCAAAAATGGTCAAAAATTGACCAAACTGATCTGGAAAATTCTAGAATTAGTTTTCTTGGTTAGAGGCTCACTTATTCCTATAAATAGAAGCCTCCTCCTTTGTAAAAGCTTAATGGTGTTTATACACTCTTTCTCTGCTCCTGTCCCGAGCCACCTACATTGAATTTTTTAATAATTCAATTGTTTTTGTCCTAATCCTCTCCAAAGTGAATTGGTGGCCAAAGGAGAGCTTACAAGCTCCATGTAAGCTAATTTTCTTACTTGTTTTCTCCTCTTTACATTCCAATCTTTCTCAATCCTAGAAAGATTAACTAAAGGATTAATTAAACTCTTCTTATTGTTTACTCTCTTGAATTTAGAAAATTGTGTAGATTAGAGTTCTATAAATCTAATTTGGGTTAATTTAAGTTAAATAAAGAATGATAAAAATGAGAAATGGTCAGCCATTCAAAGGAGGTTATGGCAAAATTTTCCAGAGTTTTGTGGAAAAGAAAGTTTGTTTTTATGTTATTCCAAAAGAGTAATTCCCACCATTTTTGCATCTAAAAGAAATATTCTAATTACTCCATGTACATATTCACCTATGAATATGCATGGGTATCACTGATATTAATTATTAATTTTTTTAATACATAGAAAGATGCATAAAGAAATTTTTTTAATTACAAAAGTGTTATTCTCATTAAATTTTATTTTTATGCATAGAAAGATGCATAAAGAAATTTTTTTAATGACAAAAGTGTTATTCTCATTAAATTTGATTTTTATGCATAGAAAGATGCATAAAGGAATTTTTTTAATTACAAAAGTGTTATTCTCATTAAATTTGATTTTTATGCATAGAAAGATGCATAAAGGAAATTTTTTATTACAAAAGTGTTATTCTCATTAAATTTAATTTTTATGCATATAGAAAGATGCATAAAGGATTTTTTTTATTACAAAAGTGTTATTCTCATTAAATTTGATTTTTATGCATAGAAAGATGCATAAAGGAATTTTTTTAATTAGAAAAGTATTTTTCTCATTAAATTTGATTTTTATGCATAGAAAGATGCATAAAGGAAATTTTTTATTACAAAAGTGTTATGCTCATTAAATTTGATTTTTATGCATATAGAAAGATGCATAAAGGAATTTTTTTTATTACAAAAGTGTTATTCTCATTAAATTTGATTTTTATGCATAGAAAGATGCATAAAGAATTTTTTTTATTACAAAAGTGTTATTCTCATTAAATTTTATTTTCATGCATAGAAAGATGCATAAAGGAGATTTTTCTTATTAAAAAAGTGTTATTCTGATTAAATTTGATTTTTATGCATAGAAAGATGCATAAAGGAATTTTTTTTATTATAAAAGCGTTATTCTTATAAAAATTGATTTTTTTGCATACATAGATGCATAAAGAAACTCTTTTTATTTTAAAAGTGTTATTCCTATTAAATTAGATTTTATGCATAAAAGGATTTTTTTAATATAAAAGTGTTATTCCCACTGAAGTTGATTTTTATGCATAAAGAATTTTTATATCAAAATTAGAATTCTCTTAAATTCTATGTTTAAATTCTATGAGTATTTGATAAATGAATAATTAAATACTCTAAGAGAGAAATTTCTATCGTTTTATATTAACACGGATTGTAAAAAGAGAATTCAGGAAATCTATCGAGATCAAAATATTCAGATAAATGATTAATCTATTCCTCATCGAAATTCGTAGCTAATTTAGAAATCAGTTAAGTGAATATTCAAAGAAAGAAATTTACTAAAATAGTAACTGAATTATCAAACCTTTTTGAGAAAGATAGATTAGGAAAAATCTTATCCGACTCGAACCTTGAATCAGACTATGAGACCAAGACCAAACTCTTTCATCAGTTTTGAGGAAAGAAGGTGTGACCAGTTTAGAAAAATACACTCAAAATTCCCACCAAATCTGAAACTAAGTTTGAGACCCTTCGAATTGATCTGTGGATCAAGGTTATAAAATTCGAGGAATTCTGGTATGAAATTCAGAACTCTGATCAAGAAGCTTTGGGGATACTGATTCAAGAAATACTCCTTATATTCAAAAGAAAATCAAACTGAAAACTTGCTTAGAATAGATGTAATAAGATGCGATGTGAATCAGATAGATGTGAATGAATGGATGGATGTAATGTGATGTGAATAGATGTGAAGTGAATCAGATAGATGTGAATGAATGGATGGATGTGGATGTGTATGTGATGAAAATGGATGGATGTAATGTGATGTGAATAGATGTGAAGTGAATCAGATAGATGTGAATGAATGGATGGATGTGGATGTGTATGTGATGAAAATGGATGTGGATGTGTATGTGAAGAATGTATATGGATGTGTATGTGAAGAATGGATGTGGATGTGTATGTGATGAAAATGGATGTGGATGTGTATGTGATGAAAATGGATGTGGATGTGTATGTGAAGAATGGATGTGAATGTGTATGTGAAGAATGGATATGGATGTGTATGTAAAGAATGGATGTGAATGTGTATGTGAAGAATGGATATGGATGAGTATGTGAAGAATGGATGTGAATGTGTATGTGAAGAATGGATGTGGATGAGTATGTGATGAAAATGGATGTGGATGTGTATGTGAAGAATGGATGTGAATGTGTATGTGAAGAATGGATATGGATGTGTATGTAAAGAATGGATGTGAATGTGTATGTGAAGAATGGATATGGATGAGTATGTGAAGAATGGATGTGAATGTGTATGTGAAGAATGGATGTGGATGAGTATGTGAAGAATGGATGTATGTATGTGAAAGAATGGATGTGGATATGTATGTGAAGAATGGATGTGAATGTGTATGTGAAGAATGGATATGGATGAGTATGTGAAGAATGGATGTGAATGTGTATGTGAAGAATGGATGTGGATGAGTATGTGAAGAATGGATGTATGTATGTGAAAGAATGGATGTGGATATGTAGGTGAAAGAATGTGATGTGACATGGATATATGTGGATGTGAAGTGATAGATATGAATGTATGGATAGATGTGAGTAGTCGTACATGTGAACGATTGGATGGATGTGGATGAATGAGATGAGATGTGTATGAATGAGATATGATGTGGATAGAAGTGATGTGATATAATGTGGATAGAATGCATGTGATGGGATGGTTATGTGAGAATGAATGTGGTGGATATGAATGAATGAATGTGATGGATATGAATGAATGTGATGTGATGGATGTAAATGAATGTGATGGATGTGAATAGATGTGATGTGATGTGAATCAGGATGTGAATGAATGAGATGTGATGTCATGTGAATCGGTATGTGAGTGAATGAGATGTGATGTAAATTGGGATAGATGTGATATGTGATGTGAATGAATATGATATGAGATGTGGATATGGGTAGATGCGAGTGATGAGATCTGATGCGGATAAATGAGAAAAGATGTGATATGTGATGTGAATGAATATGATATGAGATGTGGATATAGGTAGATGCGAGTGATGAGATCTGATGCGGATAAATGAGAAAAGATGTGATGAGATGGAAAATGATGTGATGAGAATGGGAATACATATGAAATAAATGACGATTGATGTGGAACAATGTGGAAAGACGAGAGTTCGTTATAGAAACTGTATTTATGACCTGTTTTTAAATGACTATTTTATGTCAAAAATGATGGGAAAGCATTTTGACTGTCTTGTGAATGAGGTTATGGAGACCTATCTGATAAAGTTGTAACAGCTGACAGAGAGTCAACGGAGGACGTCTCACGTAGCAAGGTCGGCCGAGGTCTTGACCAGCCTCGGTTTGATTTAAATGATGAGCTTCCGGTACGGTGGATGAGGGACCAAGGAAGTGGCCTATGAGTGAAGCGCTAGGTGACCTACGAAGGATCCTAGAGGGTGCTGACCATACGGTGCTCGGGCTCTGGGTCGCAGAAGATACCCACACGTACGTCGTGGAAGATATTGGAACACGGAGTAAGAGTTGTTTTCTGAATTCGGGCATGGATCTGTTTTCCCTTGCTGGTCCTCAACGGATGAGTCCATGGCTCTTTTATATGGATCTGTGGTTGATCTTGCTGATCTTTGGAGATTCTGTTTTGATTTTTATAAGTGAATATATTGCCGGGTACTATGAGCTAGGAACTATTGAAAAGGCCCATGAGAGTGGACAGGTGGTGAGTGTTCTGGTTGCCAATGATGCCATAAGTACACAGATGAAGGAAAAATTGGAAATTAGGATTCAACTGGATATTTTGGAAGATTATGATCAATGATACTATAGTTTCATTAAAAGATTGTTTTAAAGACAGCTAAATCTGTGTGAAAGGCAATTTCATATTGGGTGTGTAAGTGGTGTGACTAGTTTTAAGTTTGCATGAATATCCGACAGCTAGGGGGCCTGAGAACTCTTTTCCTGGTACCCGAGACAAAACCTAACCAAATTCTTAAATGGATCCCATCACTACAATGGTTGGGCGGTTGGCTAACCTACCACCCACGGGACTGGATGGGGTTAGCTGGATGGGGTTAGGCTGGACTGATGGATTCCTAAAATGAGACTCAATTCTGTTATGATATGATAGATGAAGTAAATCCCGGATAAAAATTGTTCTATGGAAAAGAATCAACGGCTGTGCTCTCAATGAGGAAAAAAGCGTTGGTCTCTATGATCCAAGTGTAAGTCTTTTCCTTAATCTGACTATGATACTTACGAGTTCGGTCAGATCAGTTCAGTTTAGTTAAGGCTCTTGACTACGTTAGAGTAAAAATTATCTTGGAGGAATCGCCCATGCTTTCGAGGCAAGGAAAGTTTTTTCGAGTTCCATTTTGGAAGAACCAAGGGATTAGTCTCTTGTCCGGATATTGATGGGGGGCGAGGCTCTGAGTGAAGGACCCTGCCCCATGTAAGAAGTGCTACTTCCGCTGCTAGCACCCCAGGATTCGTTGCGCGGTGGGGACAGGGATCTTTCACTTATTAAAATTGATTTCT
Organism: Cibotium barometz; assembly: GCF_041138505.1. NCBI lineage: Eukaryota > Viridiplantae > Streptophyta > Polypodiopsida > Cyatheales > Cibotiaceae > Cibotium > Cibotium barometz. The sequence goes on along the minus strand of NC_141085.1, from coordinate 32,066,443 downwards.
ATGCATAGAAAGATGCATAAAGGTATTTTTTAATTATAAAAGTGTTATTCTTATTAAAATTGATTTCTATGCATAGAAAGATGCATAAAGGAAAAGTGTTATTCTTATTAAAATTGATTTCTATGCATAAAAAGATGCATAATGGAATTTTTTTATTATAAAAGTGTTATTCTTATTAAAATTGATTTCTATGCATAGAATGATGCATAAAGGATTTTTTTAATTATAACAGTGTTATTCTTATTAAAATTGATTTCTATGCATAGAAAGATGCATAAAGGAATTTTTTTAATTATAAAAGTATTATTCTTATTCAAATCGATTTTATACATAGAAAGATGCATAAAGGAATTTTTTTATTATAAAAGCGTTATTCTTATAAAAATTAATTTTTATGCATAAAGAAATTCTTTTTATTTTAAAAGTGTTATTTCTATTAAATTTGATTTTATGCATAAAAGAATTTTTTTAAATAAAAGTATTATTCTCATTGAAGTTGATTTTTATGCATAAATAGATGCATAAAGAATTTTTATTTCAAAATTAGAGTTCTCTTAAATTCTATGTTTAAATTCTATGAGTATTTGATAAATGAATAATTAAATACTCTAAGAGAGAAATTTCTATCGTTTTATATTCACACGGATTGTAAAAAGAGAATTCAAAAAATCTATCGAGATCGAAATATTCAGATAAATGATTAATTTATTCCTCATTGGAATTTGTAACTAATTTAGAAATCAATTAAGTGAATATTCAAAGAAAGAAATTTAGTAAAATAGTAACTGAATTACCAAACCTTTTCGAGAAAGATAGTTCAGGAAAAATCTTATCCGACTCGAACCTTAAATAAGACTATGACCAAGACCAAACTCTTTCGTCAGTTTCGAGGAAAGAAAGTGTGACCAGTTTAGAAAAATACACTCAAAACTCTCGCCAAATCTGAAACTAAGTTTGAGGCCCTTCGAATTGATCTGTGGATCAAGGTTATAGAATTCGAAAAAATCTGGTATGAAATTCTGAATTTCGATCAAGAAGTTTTGGGGATACTAATTCAAGAAATACTCCTTGTATTCAAAAGAAAATCAAACTGAAAACTTGCTTAGAAAAACCCTGTTTTCTTTAAGGACTGTCTTACGCCAGAATATTTGAGGGAGCATTTGATATATGTTTTTCTAAGGGAAGTTCCGTTGCAACAGCTGGCGGGGAGTGTTCAAAGGACGGCTCACGCGGCAAAGCCTGCCCAGGTCTTGACCAGTCTCGGTATGGTTGAAAAATGGTGCGCTTCCAATACGATGGGCGAGGCCTGACAAAGCTGTCCCTGAGTGAAGTACCAGGACACCTAAGGAGGATCCTGGAGGGTTCTGACCAGGAGATGCACGGGCTCGCGGTGCCTATGACACCCATGCATATGTCGTGGAAGATATGTATGATGGACGAAATGATTATTGTAATCTGTTATACTGGATCTCATTGGTGCTGACCAGTTGGTCTCAACAGAGAGTCCAGAGTAATACAGTTTTTTGAGAAACAAGGGACTGGATGAAATTTTTGAGTTATGACATCTGTAACCAAAAAGTGTTTGCCAATGGATTATTTTATATGTTAAAGTTTTAAAGAGGAGTGTGTGCGTATCCGTATTCGAAAGCAAAAGTTAAGAAAGGCATTCAATTATGGGTGGGTGAGTAATTGTCTAGTTCTACCGATTCCAGTGGTTGGGTGGTGGCTAATAACCCATGGGGCGGATGGGGTTAGGCTGGAATCAGCGGAGTTTTAATAATTAAATTGAAATAATAGGAATACGCTTAGAATTCAAGTAGTTAAATAAAAACCTGAAGAATTTCTCAAATGAGTAGATCAATGGCTGTGCCTGACTTCGGTTAGGAAAAAAGCGTTGATTTCCTCAAATGATTAGGTTAACGGCTACGCCTAATTTCAGTTAGGAAAAAAGCGTTGATTTCTTCAAACTAAGTTAGTGATAGTTTTCCTTCTATCTGGTTTAATCAGGTGAAGGATAGTTTAGTCTCTTGACCCCTTTAGAAAATTCGTTAAGAAAATAAAAAAGGTAGAATCGTGCCCATTTTCTGGGCAAGGAAAATTTTCCCAGTTTCGGTTTCAGAATGACCACCAGATTAGTCTCATGTCCGGACATTCGAGGATGAGGCCCTGAGTGGGAAACCCTGCCCCATGCAAGAGGAAGCTACTTTTGCTGTGCTAGCAAAACCGAAAATTCGGTGCGCGGAGGGGGCAGAGGGGTCTCATAGCTGGTATCAGAGTGCTGTTGTAAACTTACGAAACACCAGCAAAAATTGCCTAAAATTTTAGAGTAAATCTGGGAAATAATGTTTTCTCTTGTTAAGATTATGTTTGAAATGAACTTCATAAATTGAAAACTCATAAATTGAACTGGATTTTTAGATGGATACCCCAAATCTGTCTAGCATTCCTGGACTCTCCCAGAGTCAGGATATGATCGCTTTTGCCTTCGAAAATCTCATCAACTTCGCTACAACATGAGGAAGTAGAGTAAGACTCGCTCATCACTTTGAGGATCTATACTTTCCTGATCCAGTAGAGCGACGTCAGCATATGTGGTTCTCCAGAGGGCAAAGTATTCGCGTCAATACCAATCAACGATAGAGACTCAGACAGAATATCGCGCTAGCCATGATCTTGATAAGGCTAGGAGTTATTCATTATGTACAATATAATCACTCACCCCAAAATTTTTGTCGTATTTTTAGACTTCTTAGCCACTTTATTCCTAGGAGAAGAATTATAGCACGATTATCAATGATGAATCGTACATATATCAAAGCATGTCTCCATCGCAATATCGCCTTTTTATGCGTACGCGATTGAGGGCGGTGACTTTTGGAGCCGAGACGCTCTATGTATATATCAAAAACCTTTGATAATAAAAGATGTTTTGCAAAAGATTCCAAATTGTTTTCATGGTTGTGAATATTGGTTAATGAAATTATCAGAGTGAATCTTGTTTTCAAGAATTATGATGGAATATTTATTTGTTTAAGAAATAAATCTCAAAAATTAAATAGTCATCAATCTGATAGAAAAAGTTAAGTTAACAAAAATATCATTATGTGAGAATCATGAGGCGCGCGGGCCGTGGTAGGCAACCGGATCCTCTTGTCGATGATGAAGAGTTAGATCCGGACATTCGTAAAGCCCTGCACCGATCCCAACCTGGTCCCTTCAAGGGTGAAGGGAAACAGTTAGGAGAAGTAGAGGAAAAATGGATCGAGGCAATGGAAGAGTATTTTGATGTAACCGATTATAACGAGAAGAGCAAGATGGCTCTCGCCAGATTGAAAATTGTGGAAATGGCTAGGGTCACATGGAGGAACCATTGCGAGACAAACCGTCTCGACTAAAATACCTAGACCTGGTCAGATCTTAAAGCTTACCTTGGGAAGGGGTTATGTCCTCCCGGCTTCCTGGAAACCAAAATGAATGAGTTCTTGGAACTGAAGCAGGATAGCCGGATGATTGAAGAATACCATCAGGCATTTGCCCTTCTCCTCAAATATTCTCCACTTTTGGATGAAGAGCAGCTGATGGTGGCCAGATTCATTCGAGGGATGAACGAGCCATTAGACACTTTAGTGAAAAATGCCAAACCAGTCTCAATGGAAAAAGCTGTCAGAATGGCAAAGGACTTTGCCAAAGCATTTGTTGTTAAGATCCCGCCGAAGCCTGCACCCTCAAACTTTAAAAGGTTCCAAACCTCGGGAAGTGCTTCAAACTTTCCACCCCCAAAGAGGCAGCAAGGCCCTAATCAGAATAAAGATGCTGGGAAATTCAGAAGTGAAGGAAGACCCTTCTCTCAGAACACTTTCTCAGGAGCCCCACCTCTTTCACGGATTCAGAGAGATGAGCTTAGAAGTGAGAACAGGTGTCAGGGTTTCGATCACTAGCTTAAAGACTGCCCGACTCCTGCCATGTCAAGAGGACAGGGAAGTCAAGGACCTAGAGTGCAGAGACCAGCCCCTTCGTATCAGTCAAATATCAGGGTCCGTCTTCTCGCCAAAATCAGGGTAATCCCAAGAGGACTCCAGCTCAACCATCTACCTCTGTTGTTCAGAGTAATCTCAGAACTCCCTCTCAGAACTGGGGTAACCAGAGAGAAAGAGTTCCGCCCCAATCTGCAAGCAGCCAGAGCAGTTACGATAGCAGAAGTCACTGGAAGAGGAAAGAGGTCAGATTTATGCCGCAATTGAAAACCAAGGGCCAAATCATCAATTCTCTATCATCCATGCTCCAGCTGTTGATTCAGGTAGTACTAATTCATTTATTTCCCTAGGATGCTTGCGTAAGCTAGTCTTAGAACAAAAATCAGGGAAACCTATGCAAGTTGAATTGGCCAATGGGAAGATTCTTTTCACTCACCATGAGACAGATCGTATTCAGTTTAATCTAGATGAGAATGTAACTGACTTGCCAATTTAGAGTCTTACCTTTGGGAGTTTTTGACGAAATCCTTGGAATGGATTGGCTCCATAAAAATCAAGCTGACATTCACTGTCACAATGGAACCATTTCCTTCCGTGACCTTTCATAGGAACAAAGTTCAAGGAACTGGAATTTTTGGATCCCCAGATCTACAATTAGTAAAAGCTTCTAGGTTACCGAAATGACTTAAAAAGAAGCAGCTCATTTATGTTGTCAAAATGAATCCGGTAGACACAAAGTTAAAGGCTAAAGGACCAGAATGGTTAAGTGAATATGATGATTTATTCCCAGCAGAGCTAACTGAGATGCCTCCGATTCGGGAAGTAGATCGTGAGATATAATTGACCCTCGGAGCTCAGTCACCAGTAGCCCAGTGCACGTACAAAATGCTAGTCCACCAGTAGCCCACTAGTAGCAGCGCACATACAAAATGCTAGTCCCTGAAGCCATTGAACTCAAGGAACAGCTTAGGCAGCTGTTAGAACAAGGTTTTGTAAGACCCAGTGTTTCACCTTGGGGAGCGCCAGTTCTCTTTCAGAAAAAGAAGGATGGAATGTTAAGACTCTATGTGGACTACAGAGGTCTCAATCAGCTGACAGTTAAAAAAGAAGGATGGAATGTTAAGACTCTATGTGGACTACAGAGGTCTCAATCAGCTGACAGTTAAAAATAAGTATCCTATCCCAAGAATTGATGAGCTTCTGGACGGGTTAAATGGAGCCAAGATCTTCACAAAGATAGATCTCAAATCAGGGTATTACCAGATCAGGATTAATGATCAAGATATCTCGAAAATAGCCACCATCAATACTCGCTATGGGCACTATGAATTTACTGTCATGCCGTTTGGATTGACAAATGCCCCAGCTACATTCAATCGTCTAATGCAAGACATTCTCAGAGAATACTTGGATGATTTTGTTCTTGTTTTCTTTGATGATATTTTGATTTACTCAAAGAATGCAGCTGACCATGAAGCTCACATCCGTAACGTTCTTGAGATTCTAAGGAAGCACCAACTCTTTGTAAAAAAGAGCAAATGCACTTTCTCCATCAACCATGTTAAATACTTGGGATTTCTGGTATCCAAAGACGGAATTTCTCCAGATTTCGCAAAAGTCTAAGTAGTCATAGATTGGCCTGAACCAAAGACAGTGAAAGAAGTCAGGGATTCTTGGGATTAACTGGTTGGTATAGAATTTTTATACCTAAGTATGCTCTCATAGCTTCCCCCTGACTAATCTTCTCAAGAAGAATACCTCATTTCAATGGTCTGCCACAGCAGGTGTCAGAGCGCTTTTGATAAGCTGAAGACCGCCTTGGTAACCAATCCCGTTCTGAAGTTGCCAAATTTCTCTCTATCCTTTGAGGTAGTAACTGATGCCAGTGGTTTTGCCCTGGGAGGTGCGCTCCTGCAGGAAGGTCATGCAGTGGCCTATGAATCCCGAAAACTCAGAACGCATGAGAGAAATTATGCTGTCCCATGACCTGGAGCTACTTTCAGTAGTCTATGCCCTGAAGCTGTGGAGACATTACCTCCTGGGTCAAAGATTCACTTTGATGAATGGATCATCAGAGCTTAAAATGGATCTTCACTCAGAAGGATCTCAACATGCGCCAAAGAAGGTGAATGCAGACCTTGCAGGAATTTGATTTTGAAATCAAGTACCGCCTAGGCAAAGAAAATGTGGTAGCAGATGCCCTCTGCAGAAAAGCCCCTTGCTTGCAGTCACAATGGTGTCAAATACATTGATTAATGAAGCAAGAGAGAAGGTCATGCAGGATAGATTCTTTGGCCCTATTGCTACTCTGCTTATGCAGAAAAGCAAAACTCCTCAGGAGTTGAACCGAGTTCAAGAGTACAACCTGGATAAAGGAATTATGTATTATAATAGCAGGCTATGCATTCCCAATGATGAGGGAACTAAGGGTCAAATTCTGAATGAAGCCCATGATAGCCTTATAGCAGGACATCCAGGTTTCATCAAGACCTACATGTTTGTAAAGAAAAGCTTCTTTTGGCCTGGACTAAAAAAGGATGTACTTAATCATGTACGTCAATGCCTGATATGTCAAAAAGTCAAAGCCGAGAGAGTAAAAATGCCTAGGAAGTTACATCCATTAGACATCCCCCAGATGAAGTGGGAATGCATCAGTATGGATTTTATTACTGGACTACCTTCAGTGCAATCAGGTTACAACTCCATCTTTGTGGTAGTTGACAGACTAACCAAAGTTGCCCATCTGATTCCAATAAAAGAAACCTACACTGCAGTGGATGTGGCCAGAGTGTTCCTCAAGGAAATCTTCAGATTGCATGGCCTACCCACCAAGAGAATAGTAAGTGATCGAGATCCCAAATTCACATCAAGATTCTGGATTGCATTCTTCGAAGCAGTAGAAATTTTCTTGGCTCTCAACACAGCTTACCACCCCGAGACCGATGGTCAAATTGAAAGGGTGAACCAAGTAATCGAAGATATACTTCGGTCATGCTGTGTGGCAGGGAACCCAAGAAGTGGCTAAGCTATCTGCACCTAGTCGAATTCGCCTACAATGCTTCTTATCACCGAAGTATCGAGATGAGCCCTTTCAAAGCTCTGTATGGACAAGACTGCCTAGCACCATTAACTTTGTTCGACCCATTGATTAGGGTCAAGATAAATTCAATGAATAAAAGAAAATACCCAAAAATTAGTAAATGCTCACATAAGATGAAGAGTTGACTGAGTACAAGGTTTATTAGTTATGATAAAAGAGGAATTCCCATGACATTCGGAATTCAATCATTTAAATACAAAAAGAGGAATTTTAAGCATATTCAAAAAAATGGATATTTGTATTTAATTAAAAGGAGAATTTTTATTTAAGTAGATAAAGGTTTGAATTAAATTTTGGTGAGACAAAAGAGAAATTTTTACCATAATTCCACCTAGAGAATTAGGGTTGATAAATTAAATTGGTAGAAAGAATATCCTTAGATATTTTATGTGGATAAATCACCAAATTGATATTTACCCAAAATTAGATTAAATGGAAGAAGAGTATTTTTAGAAAAATCTGATATTCTCATATAAAACCATTTCTTAATCTATTATGGTTAGGAAGGAATAAAATTCATAAAGTTGGAATTTTTAGAAAAATCTGATATTCCCATATAAAACCATTTCTTAATCTATTATGGTTAGGAAGGAATGAAATTCATAAAGTTGGAATTTTCTTACGGTTAGAAGTTCTGAAGAAAATCCTTGGAATCAAAGTTAGAAGTAAACCGAATAATTTTGGCTAGACCACGACGGTGAGAGGGACGGCCAGTAAACTACTTGCCCATCTCTCGATCTGAATCAATCAAAAACTTTGTGACCAATTCCAGTTCTTAATACAAAGAATAGACTACCGTTGAATTAACATAGTTTTCCCTTGACCGAAATCACCAAGAATCTAGTTGAAAATTCAGTCAAATGATGGGTAGATTACCCTGATGAGAGATCAATGATTCTCATTAAGAAAATATGGATTAAGGAAAAAGGGTTTTGTGGAACCAATCTCAAACTGGGAATTTTACTTGCATAGAACCTCTGTTTTCTTTTAAAGGACTCTTTTACGCCAAAATGCTGGAGGAAGCATTTGGTATGTGTTTAACTAAGAAGAGACTCGTTTTGCAACAGCTGGCTGGCGGGGAGTCATCGAGGGATGTCGCTCGCGGCAAAGCCTGCCGAGGTCTTGACCAGCCTCCATATGGTCTTGACCAGCCTCCATATGGTTAAAATGGTGCGCTTCTGACGATGGGCGAGGACCGACGAAGCGGTCCCTGAGTGAAGTGCTATGACACCTAAGTAAGATCCTAGAGGGTTCTGACCAGGTGATACACGGGCTCGCGGTTGCTAGGACACCCATGCATACGTCGAGGAAGATTTGGATGAACTGAAAAGAATGACTTTTGTGAACTAAAAGTTGATATTGGATCTGGTTGGTCGACCAACTGGTCTTCAATGAAGAGTCCAGATGATATATTTTGTAATACAATGGACTCAACATTTTGGAGGATTATGATTTTGTAATACAATGGACTCAATATTTTGGAGGATTATGATCAGTAATACTATGATTTTCATTGAAAGATTGTTTTAAAGACAGCCAAATCTGTTATAATGGCAATTTCATTGAAAGATTGTTTAAAGACAACCGAATCAATAATACTATGATTTTCATTGAAAGATTGTTTAAAGATAGCCGAATCAGTAATACTATGATTTTCATTGAAAGATTGTTTTAAAGACAACAAATCTGTTATAATGGCAATTTCATATTGGGTGTGTAAGTGGTATGCCTACCTTAAATTTTGCTTGAAGCGCTGGCTAGGGGGCTTGAAAACTCTTTTCCTCGGTACCCGGGCAAAACATAACCAAAATCTTTATAAAGGAATCCCACCATTATAGTGGTTGGGCGGTTGGCTAACAACCCATGGGCCGGTTGGGGATTCCTGCGATACAAATAAGTTACGAGATTAGTTACGTTAGTTAGATTAAGTCCTAGGAAGACCCTTGTTCTGTGAGAGGGAATCAGCGGCTATGCCTCGTTAAAGGAGGAAAAAAGCGGTGATTCTATGGACCAAGTGCAAGTCTCTTCTTTGATCTGACCATGTGACTTTTAGGTTTGGTTGGATCAGTTTGGATAGTTAAGACTTTGACTTGTTAGATCAATTCTCCTGTTAGATGATTTTCCTGGCGGAATTTCCCGTGCCTTCCAGGCGAGGGAAGTTTTTTCGGATTTGGTTTTGGAGGAACCGCCGGGCTAGTCTCTTGTCCGGATATCCATAGGTAAGGCCCCGAGTGTGGATCCCTGCCCCACGCGAGAGGCTGACGCTGCTTTCACTGCCAGCACCCTCAGAGGGGGGATCGCAAAGGGGGCGGGGGTCTCATAAGTAAACCTATGTTTTATATTTAATTTCTTTGCAAGATATTTTACTACATCTATCCTAAACTCTCTTCCTTGATCACTAACAACCTCCAAAGGAGCACCAAAACAATAACAAATCATCTTATAAATAAATTTACACACTTGTGCTACTGTGGCATTGCTTATCACTCTGGCTTATGTCCACCTAGTTAGGTAGTCTACTGTAGTGATAATGTAATGCTTCTTGTTTTGAGTCCCTCAAAGACTCGAAGAGGTCCAATAACATCTGTACCCCACTTCTCAAAACCTCCATAGCTCAAAATATGGTGCATAGACTCTGGAACTAGTATTCTTTTTTGAAAGGTCTAGCACTCATGTGACAAGTCCTCCACCAATGATTAATGTCCTTGTTCATGCTAGGCCACATAAGCTTGGATGTCAAGATTTTCCTCTTTGTGATGTTAGTTCCATAATGACCTCCAAATCCCTCTTCATGGGGCAAGCTTTTAAGCAATCCTAGATCTTATCTTAACATAAAAATCTCCTCATAATACCATCAGTTCCTTTGTGATAAAGATGATTACCAATTAACACATACCTCATGGATTTCTTGACAATTTCTTTCCTCTTTTTTGAAGAATCCAAACTTTTTCTTGAAAAACATGTAAAAGAAGAACATTCTCTTCCTCATAAAGAGACTCTTTACCTTGATATAAAGGCTTCTCGACGATCACCATTGCATGCACATCTTTGGTAAAAACTTGCTCTGCCAATTCATGAGCCCTTTTATTGTCATTCCTGGACATATGCCATGTTTTAAAAGCATGAAAACAGTTAAGAAGCTTCCTTACTTTAAAAAAACAGCCCTTCATTTCATCCTTATTGACTTTCCAAGTGCCCTAGGTACCTGTCTTGATAAGCATGGCATCACCTTTTATAATCAGCCTCAACCTTTCATTTTTTGCATTCTTCAAGACCCAAATAGAGGCTAAAATATTTAGCCTCATTGTTTCTTTTCACCTGTATTTCTTGACTATCAAACCACAACTCTTATCCCTATCTATTAACAAAAAAAAACTCAGCACCTCCTTTGCCAACACTTTTCCTAAAATCTCCATTAAAAAGCAAAATTCCATCTATATCTTGTAACTCCTCATGCATGCTAGGATTAGGGACAATTTGTTTTTCAATGTCTTTAATGAGTTTGGGTTTAACCTAGACCTCCTTATAGGTGAACATATTTGCCATGTTATCTCTTACAATATCCTCTTTGATGAAGTCATATCAAACTCTTGCAGAGTCATAATCCATTTATGCACCTTTGGGTTGTCACCTGGATATCTCATTACATGAGGTAGCAAGTTACAAGAGGTAAGTACCACAAAAGATCTATAAATCAAATAAGAATTCAACCTCTTATTGGCATACACAAGTGTCCATATTAGTAACTCAACCTCATGCCATGACTTCTCCATCTCGCCCATTGTCTTTCTAATATAGAAGACGTGCCTCATGTATGATTTCTTCGTGCCTTTCTGCATAAGCAATGCACCCACTGCATGCTTTCCAACACTAAGGCTCAAATAGAATAGCTAGCTCCAGTCTGGGGAGATAACATTATTAGAAGATTAAAAAGCATATCTTTGAGATTCTAAAAGGCATCCTCTTCCACGTGACTCCACTTAATTGGATCCCATTGACTGGTCTTTTGCAAGGGGTAGACATATTCTGTAAGCATATAAAAGGATCTAGACAAATACCTGAGTTTTTGAACAAAACTCATAAGCTCCTTGGTTGACCTTGGACTCTCCATTTGTAGTAAGCTCTCCCATTTTTCATGATCTGGGGCTATGCCATTTTCACTCACTTCATGACCCCCAAGAGTACAACTTCATCTCTTACTAACTTATATTTAGCTAGATTGAGTTGAGATCCAGCTTCATCAAGTCGTTTAAACACTGAGTCAAGCCTTTCCACATCTATCGTTGTAAACACAATGAGTCATCCATAAAAATTCTAATAAAAGATCCAAGCTAAACTGGCACATGGATCTTGTCTACCGAGCTTTGAAAACTGGCATATTCATTGAGAAGCCCAAAAGGCATAACCCTATAAAAAAATACCCCCCATGGAGTGATAAAATTGGTCTTCTTTTGATCTTCTAGGGCTATCCTAATTTGAAAATAGCGAGTAAACCCATCACAGGCTGAGTATCTCTCATGTCGTCCAATATCTCACCCTGGAAAGAAAGGGGATAATGATGTCTCTTCGTAGCTACATTGAGAGGTTTATAATCCACACACAAACTCTCCACTTGTTACCCTTTTTAGGCACAAAGACTACAAGGGAAAACCATTTTGCATCATCACAACAGGGTATATGAAACCAGCCTGCAACAACTTAGTGAATTCTACCTCTAAAACCAGTTTTTGAATAGTCCCCAATCTTCTCAACTTCTGAGCTATTGGATTTTCTCCCTCTTTCAACTTAATCTCATGAACCACACTAGACGTTGTCAGGCATTTTTCTGTAAAGGTGTTTTGAGTCCGTGTACATATGGTGTGGATGGTGTGCAATAAAACTTTGCCCTGAATGCCCTGGCAAGTGTACAGGCCGAGTGGTTTTACAGTGAGTCGGTATATGCACGTGTCTTTTTTTGGGAGCAAATGCTGGGATTTAGAAGTTTATTGCAATAATATGGTGTGTAGATGGTTGCTAAAAGCAGGGCACCGACTGGGAATTGATGTGTTTGGTAGGTTGATGCTGATGATGATGAGCGGTGGGCAGCTCTCATATGGTTTTGGAAAGTGGTGGATCGTCGTGTGAGAGGAGGAGTCTTGTTGCTAGTGTGGCCATCACTTTAGAGCTTTAAAAAAATAATAATAAATATACTATACAAGGTGGCCAATGTGAATAGGGGCTACGTGGAAGCTTGGGTGGCTGCCAGCATGTTATCTAGAAGGCTGCAAAGATACGAGAAGAGAGGTTGGCTGCTTCGAAGAAAAAGGGGAGACTAAAAAAACGAGGGGAGGAGAAGGTCGCCCGGGAAGAGGCACTGGTGCAGTACAGGTGAAGCGGGTGAGGAACCGCCTTGCTGAGGAGCCAGAGAAGGGGCGCTGAGGGGCAGTTGTGCAGAAGGCTCCGGGTTCTGCAGACAAGCGAAGAGCTCCTTAAGGTTGCCACCTTGTGGGTTCTAGGTCGCTGGCGGGTGATCCTGGGAGGCAGCTACAGACAGGTGAAGAGAGAAGGGGTCGAGCTGGTTGCTCTTGGCGGTGAGTGTGCAAAAAGAGTAGGGGGATTCTGTAGGCGCAGAGGAGGTGGAGGAGCCTGAGAAGAAAGGAAAAGAGGGGGTGTGTGGCCATCACGTAGAGGAGGAGGGCTCTTGGGCGCAGACAGCGCAGGTGACTGGGAGCTGCGAAGTTCGTCGCCGTGAAGAGAGTGGTAACGTGCGAAGGAAGCTGAACCGCCGTGTGTAATGACGAGCGGGCTGGCGGACAGCGTGAGTGGGGGCCCCCCCTTGTCAAGTGCAGACAGCGCAAGTGACTGGGAGCAGCTGCGCGATTGGCGTCAAAGTTGTGAAGTGAAGGCTTGGCTGGAGTGGGCGAAGCTGTTGCAAGCTGCTAAGAGAAGGCCAGGTGGTCGGCTGCTGTGTAGCGACGGGGGGCTTCTCAGGTGAGAGCGCACATCAAGGGCAACGGGCAGGAGACAGTGAAGAAGGAAGCAAGAGAATTGAAGGCCGGCGTTTGTTGAGGTGGTGGCCGCCTTGTAAAAGGATAGGAGAGGCTTCTCCAAAGGAGGTAGGAGAGCAAAGGTGTGGGCAGAGCCTGGCTGGAGTGCAGTGTACAGGTGAAGTGAGGAGCCGCCTTGTACATGAGGAGTGGGCTAGTGATAGCGAAGGAGAGGCAGTGATTGGTGAGAGTGGAAGGAACATTGCGAAGGGTGGTGAGGCTGGTTTTTTCACAGAATTTGGCAACTGCTGGAGAGTGGCTGCCTTGTGAAAAAGGCGGGTCGAGCGATCGAGCAAAGGCAGAGAAGCTACCAGAGGGTTAACAGTCGCGAGGAAAGCTGCATGGGTGCTGCCTCAGAGGTGACTAGGGTTGGTGCAGCTGCTGGCTTTCTACTGGGAGGTGGCCGTCTTGTTTCGAGGCCTCTGGTGTGAGACCAAGAGAAGCTTTGGGCAGTGTGTGTGTGAGTTGTTTGCTGTGAGTGTGTGATAAAAGGAGAGTGCGAGGAAGAGTGGGTTGAAGTTTGTCAATTAATAAAATCTATGGTGATGGATCACCCCTTGTAAATGGACAAACAGGGTTTGTGTTGATGATATGTGAGTGGCTTAGCCTTGCTTGACAGATAAAAGGCTTTTATAATGAGATATGTGAGCTGTTGAAACTGCCTTTCTTTGGGTATCTCTGTGTGGTATTTAGAGAGATTTCTTTCCAGCTAGAGAAGCTGGTGGTGCCCCTTGTGCTTGTGAGTGTTCTGAAGGTGGTGAGTCGGCGAGCTATAGTGGTCTTCTTGTGTTCCTGAGCTGCCTCACATCTTTCTGGTGCCCCCACTGAGGAGTTGCTCTAGCATTGTTTGACTGAGGATTGCTCTGCTATTTTCTTCAGTTTATCAGGGTGTGTGCCCTATGAATTGAGAGTTTCAGGGAAGGTGTTTTCCTTGGGTTTCGAGGTGAAATTTGGGGGTGAAAATGATGTCTTATCCAGAATTTTATGGTGGTCCTAATGAGGATGTGGCAGACTTCTTGGAAAGAATGGAGGTTGCATGCATAAGCAACCATATTAATGAGTCGGTACAGGTGTTGCGGCTACTGAGCATCTGTTGAAAGGGGATGCAAGGACCTGGTACAGGACTTATGAGGAGTCATTGAGGGTTACTGTTCCACATCTTGATATGACTGAAAATGGATTAAAGACAGCACTTAGCAACAGGTTCAAGAAGGTAGAAGACCCCGACAAGGTTTGGCATGAGGTGCAAGCTCTGACACAAGGTGAGTTTGAATCATTAGATGATTATATGAAGAAATTTTCTTTGCTATGGGAAACTTTATGCAGGGCTTTAGGGGAAGATCAGGTACCCCCTGACATGATGAAGAAAGACAAGCTTGTAGCCGGGCTTAAGAGGAGTATTCGCTGGAAAGTGGAATTGAAGAAGCCCAGGTCTTTTGAGGATGCGGTGGAAATTGCTAAATCAAAAGATTGGAAGTTGCAGCGGATGAATCAGCTGGGGATGATTCCAGTTGTAGCACAGCCGAAAATTCGTAGAGTGGAGGCTACACCCATGAATGCAGTGATTGAGAGGATGAAGCCCACTGAAGCCCAAGCTATGCAGATGGTGCCACAAGCTAGTCAAGGAGTACCTATGGTTCCTGCAGGTTTTGATGAGGGATTGCGACAGGATATGAAGCAGATGGTTGATCTTATGAAGAATTTGAGCTTAAATTTAATGGGAAGTACAGGTGGTGGACGTGGTAGAGGCAGGGGCAATAATCCTGAAGGGGGAGATGGACAAGCAGGGTATGGACGTGGTCACGGTAGGGGCTGTCGTTTCATCCCTACATGCTAGAACTGTGGTGAGCTTGGTCATCTGAGTACAGATTGTGATAAGCCTCAGCGTATGGGTGGTGATATATACCCACTACCTTCACAGTTACCTGACAGGTCAAATGATTATGGTATTGATATCAGGGATCAAGCAGGCCCCAGTGGAATCACAGCTGAGGAGAAAGGGAAGGCAAAGGTCATGAATGTTGTTACTCTAGAGAATGTTCAGGTGAGAGAAGAAGGGAATGTGATGCCTGTTGGCAAGCGCACAACAGATGAAAGAGAAGGAAAAGGGGTGGCTGGACCCAGTCGTAAGAAGGGGAAACAGCAGGAAGGAGAAGATGTGAAAGCCAAAAGGAAACGGAAGCCTCGTAGAAGGTTCCAGGTGTCAGACTTCCCACTGGTGGGGGATGGGCAAACCAGCTATGACTTGAAATTTGATTTGGTGAACAGGAAGGCAAACATCACCTTTGGGCAGTTGGTGGAGATGGTGCCAAAATTGAGAAGGCAATGGAAGAGACTTGTGAATCCAATGGAAAAGGAGTCAGGGAAGAAGTTAGTGAAAGTACTATCTTTAGAAGAGCTTCCAGATATTTGCCCTATTGTGGAGGTGTGGAGTAAAGGTAGGAACCTTGGTCAGGCCTATATAGATGGAGGAGCTCAAATCTGTGTGATTACCCAATCATGTGTGGAGCAGTCAGGCTTGAGGGTGTCTGGGGTTTCTGGTTTTCGAATCAGGATCGCTAATCATCAAAAGGTAAAATGTCTTGGTATGATAAAGGAATTGGAAATTGAAGCTTTTAATGTCAAAGCTACTGTAGATTTTCATGTGATGCCTGCGGGTCTTGGTGCTTTTCCAATTATTCTTGGACGACCCTGGTTGCGAGTGGTGGGTGCAGTACAGGACTGGAGGTATGGGACCATTTCTTTGCATAATAAGCAGGGTAATAAAAAATCTTTTGAGATGCATAGTAGGAGATCTTTGAATGATGTGTGGGAGAGACCACAGGATTCAAGTGAAGAGGAAACTACCACTAGTACTTCTGAATCAGAGATGGATTCATCGACCACTGCTTCTAGTGGAGAAGAGGCAGATGTGGCTTTCCTAATATCAGAGCAACAAGGCAATGAAGATAAAGAAATGCAAGAAGTGGGTGCTGAGGGAGAAGATACTATGGGGTCATATGAAGTGATCGAGGAATTACTGCAGCCAAAGATAGAAGTGAAGAAGAAGCAGGAGCTGATTGAAGGAATGCTGAGTCCGGATCTCTCGAGTGGAGAAAAGGTTAGATATGTTAATATGCTGTCTCATTTTCCAGAATTATTCATCACCTCTTATAGGGAGATTCGAGGATTTAAAGGGCCAGACTTGAGGATTGAATTGAAAGAAGGTGTAAAAACAATTAGGCAGCAGAAGCTTCGTAGGATGGGACGAGAACAAATGCCCTGAGAGAGGAAGTTGATAAGCTGTTGAGTGCAGGTTTCATTACACTAGTGGATATAGCTGAGTGGGTAAGTCCTACGGTGGTGAGTCCAAAGAAGGATGGCAGGTGGCGTATATGTGTGGATTTCAAGCCTTTGAATGCTGCTACAAAGAAGGATTCCTACCCCCTACCTTTTTTGGATGAGATCTTAGATACTGTAGCTGGATATGAAAGGTATAGTGTTTGTGATGGGTTTTCAGGTTATTTCCAGTTAAAGATTGCAGAAGAAGATCAGCGCAAGACGACTTTCATTACACCGTGGGGGTGTTTCTGCTACAAAGTTCTTCCTTTTGGATTGATGAATGGACCAGCCTACTATCAGAGAAGGATAAATTGGGTATTATCTCCTTTTTTGAACAAGTTTGTGAAGGATTTTATTGATGATTTTTGTATATACAGCTCCAGGCAAGAGCATTGTGATAAGCTGGCTACAGTTTTTCAACGTTATGATGAGTGTGGTGGTCAACTAAATCCAAAAAAGTGTTTTTTGGCTCAACCGAGGGTGAAGCTCTTGGGCCATGTTGTTTCAGAGAATGGTATTGATCCAGATCCTGATAAAGTCAAGTCTCTTCTTCTTCTTCCTACACCAAAGAATACAAGGCAACTGGCTACTTTTGTGCAAAAGGTGAAGTATATGGCTCGATTCATCTCTCTATCTTCACAGTTGTTATATCTTTTGCAGCAAGCAGCAAAGCATGATCCTTTGCATTGGATGGAGGAATGTGAGGTAGTTTTCCAAAAAGTGAAAGAGGTGTTGGGAGCTATTCCTACAATGCAGGCACCTAATTGGGAACAGGTATTTTATGTCAACCCTTCAGTGGGTGAAGATGCAATTGGAGCCATGTTGTTATAGAAGGGGAAAGAATCACATTATATGCAACCAGTCTACTGTGCTAGCAGAGTAAAACTTGCCAGAGAAAGGTTGTTATCAGAGGTGGAACTTGTTATGGTTAGTGTACTATATGCATGTAGGCGGTTTCGCCATTACTTGTTGCCCCGCCCCTTTGTGTTTTTGACGAGCTACACTTTTTTGCCTCAGTTGATAAATGGCACAAATTTATCTAAGGCTATGATGAAGTGGGTGATTGAGTTGCAGGAATTTACCTTCTCATTCTTGGTGGAAGAGAGTACTAGGGCTACCTTAGCTGATCTACTGACATATAAGGAGAGTCCTCTTCTTGTTAAGGAGAGTCCTCTTCTTGTTAAGGAGGAGACTATCAAGAAGCCAGTTGAGGATGCGGCCGAATTGGTGAATGCACACTTATTATATTTTGATGGTTCTTACAGGAAAAGCCATGATGCAGCCTCAGGAGGTTTGGTGCTTTATGATCCACAGGGTTGCCTTGTTTTTAAAAAGGGTGTTAAGGTGGATGCACATAGCAACAATGAAGCAGAATATCTGACTTTGGAAGTTGGATTGCAAATATGTTTGAAGCATGGTGTACACAGGATTCGCATTCGAGGAGATGCATTGCTTGTGGTAAAACAGGTATTGGGAGTTTGGAAGTCAAAGAATATGTTACTCAAAGAAATGTGTTTCAAGATTAAAGGTCTGTTGAAGGAATTTGAAGCTTGGAGTCTTAAGCATGTGGATCGAGGCCATAATGAGGAGGCTCATGAAGCAGCCCAGGGAATGATTGGTGAAGTTTTTGTTCTTAAAGCTCATGCATCATTTTATTGTGGCAGGGAGAACTTACAGGATGTTGAGGAGTTTTTGTTAACAGGGATGATTCCTAATGGTATTGAAAAATCAAAAAAATATGGTTTCATCAGGAAAGCTGCAAGGTATGTGATGGTTGGTGATGCTTTGTATTTGAAGGGAATTGATTTGATAATGCGACGGGTACCTTGGAAGGAAGAAATCTACAAAATTCTTAAGGAAAATCATGAAGGAGCATGCGGTGGACATTTTGCCTCAAAGATTACCTTGCATAAGGTATTGCAGGAAGGTTATGTTGACCAAGTGTACATAAGGATGTTAATCATTGGTGCAGGTCATGCAAACAATGCCAAGCTCACAGTAGATGGATATTAAAGCCTGAAATGAGGAAGACAATTCTTGCTTATGATGTTTTTGAAAAATGGGGAATTGATGCTGTGGGACCATTGCCTATTACTAGCCGAGGGAAGTGCTACATCTTGACTGCAGTTGATTACCTTTCTAGATGGGCGGAAGCAAAGGCAGTGAAACAAATTACTGCTAAGGAGGTGGCAAAGTTTGTATATCAGGATATCTGTTGTAATTTTGGTGTGCCATTGGAATTGCTTTCTGATCAGGGTCTAGGTTTTAGAGCAGAGCTTATGGACTATTTGTGTACAAAGATGAAGATCAGTCGCAATTTTACCACACCTTACTATCCACAGTGTAATGGCTTGAATGAGCGTTTCAATGGTGAATTGATCAAGATTTTATCTAAGGTGACAGAACAACAAGGCAAGAATTGGGATCTGGAATTGCCTGCTGCCTTGTGGGCATACAGGATAGCAATTAAGACTGGTACCGGTTTCACTCCATTTCATCTTGTTTATGGGAAGGAAGCCTTATTGCCTATTGAGGTGGAGATACCAGCTGTGAAAATGTTGGAAAAGATTTTGGAAGAGCCTAAAGATGCCCTTAAAGAGCGGCTGTTATATTTACAAGAAGCACAGCTGAACAGAGATAATGCTTTGAAGAATTATGAAGATATGCAGGCAAGGATGTTGGAGAAGTTCAACAAGAAGATTAAAAGCAAAGAAATTATGAAGGATGATTTGGTATTACGTTATAATAGCAGGCTGGATAATGCCTTTCATAAGAATTTCCAAATTAAGTGGGAAGGACCCTTCTTGGTGATGCAAGGATTTGCAAATGGTACCTATCAATTGGCAGATTTAGATGGGACTTTACATGCTTCCAGGGTAAATGGATACAGGCTGAAGAAGTATTATGCACGTTTGATGGTGATTGTGCAAGATGCAGTGTCTGAAGATGTAATTTCAGATGAAGGGCAGTTTTTGGATATGGATTTAGGTCTTGAAATGTTTTTTACTGCTGATCATGAATGATTCAGCAGGCTGGGGGTTGGGCAAAGTATGTCAGGCATTTTTCTGTAAAGGTGTTTTGAGTCCGTGTACATATGGTGTGGATGGTGTGCAATAAAACTTTGCCCTGAATGCCCTGGCAAGTGTACAGGCCGAGTGGTTTTACAGTGAGTCGGTATATGCACGTGTCTTTTTTTGGGAGCAAATGCTGGGATTTAAAAGTTTATTGCAATAGTATGGTGTGCAGATGGTTGCTAAAAGCAGGGCACCGACTGGGAATTGATGTGTTTGGTAGGTTGATGCTGATGATGATGAGCGGTGGGCAGCTCTCATATGGTTTTGGAAAGTGGTGGATCGTCGTGTGAGAGGAGGAGCCTTGTTGCTAGTGTGGCCGTCACTTTAGAGCTTTAAAATAATAATAATAAATATACTATACAAGGTGGCCAATGTGAATAGGGGCTACGTGGAAGCTTGGGTGGCTGCCAGCATGTTATCTAGAAGGCTGCGAAGATACGAGAAGAGAGGTTGGCTGCTTCGAAGAAAAAGGGGAGACTGAAAAAACGAGGGGAGGAGAAGGTCGCCCGAGAAGAGGCGCTGGTGCAGTACAGGCGAAGAGGGTGAGGAACCGCCTTGCTGAGGAGCCAGAGAAGGGGCGCTGAGGGCAGTTGTGCAGAAGGCTCCGGGTTCTGCAGACAAGTGAAGAGCTCCTTAAGGTTGCCACCTTGTGGGTTCTAGGTCGCTGGCGGGTGATCCTGGGAGGCAGCTTACAGACAGGTGAAGAGAGAAGGGGTCGAGCTGGTTGCTCTTGGCGGTGAGTGTGCAAAAAGAGTAGGGGGATTCTGCAGGCGCAGAGGAGGTGGAGGAGCCTAAGAAGAAAGGAAAAGAGGGGGTGTGTGGCCATCGCGTAGAGGAGGAGGGCTCTTGGGCGCAGACAACGCAGGTGACTGGGAGCTGCGAAGTTCGTCGCCGTGAAGAGAGTGGTAACGTGCAAAGGAAGCTGAACCGCCGTGTGTAATGAGGAGCGGGCTGACGGACAGCGTGAGTGGGGCCCCCCCTTGTCAAGTGCAGACAGCGCAAGTGACTGGGAGCAGCTGCGGCGATTGGCGTCAAAGGGACGCTTGTGAAGTGAAGGCTTGGCTGGAGTGGGCGAAGCTGTTGCAAGCTGCTAAGAGAAGGCCAGGTGGTTGGCTGCTGTGTAGCGACGGGGGGCTTCTCAGGTGAGAGCGCACATCAAGGGCAACGGGCAGGAGACAGTGAAAAAGGAAGCAAGAGAATTGAAGGCCGGCGTTTGTTGAGGTGGTGGCCGCCTTGTAAAAGGATAGGAGAGGCTTCTCCAAAGGAGGTAGGAGAGCAGAGGTGTGGGCAGAGCCTGGCTCAAGTGCAGCGTACAGGTGAAGTGAGGAGCCGCCTTGTACATGAGGAGTGGGCTGGTGATAGCGAAGGAGAGGCAGTGATTGGTGAGAGTGGAAGGAACATTGCGAAGGGTGGTGAGGCTGGTTTTTTTACAGAATTTGGCAACTGCTGGAGAGTGGCTGCCTTGTGAAAAAGGCAGGTCGAGTGATCGAGCAAAGGCAGAGAAGCTGCCAGAGGGTTGACAGTCGCGAGGAAAGCTGCATGGGTGCTGCCTCAGAGGTGACTAGGGTTGGTGCAGTTGCTGGCTTTCTACTGGGAGGTGGCCGTCTTGTTTCGAGGCCTCTGGTGTGAGACCAAGAGAAGCTTTGGGCAGTGTGTGTGTGACTTGTTTGCTGTGAGTGTGTGATAAAAGGAGAGTGCGAGGAAGAGTGGGTTGAATTTTGTCAATTAATAAAATCTATGGTGATGGATCACCCCTTGTAAATGGACAAACAGGGTTTGTGTTGATGATATGTGAGTGGCTTAGCCTTGCTGACAGATAAAAGGCTTTTATAATGAGATATGTGAGCTGTTGAAACTGCCTTTCTTTGGGTATCTCTGTGTGGTATTTAGAGAGATTTCTTTCCAGCTAGAGAAGCTGGTGGTGCCCCTTGTGCTTGTGAGTGTTCTGAAGGTGGTGAGTCGGCGAGCTATAGTGGTCTTCTTGTGTTCCTGAGCTGCCTCACAACGTACCTCTCATTTGACCATAATCCTTGGGAAAAATCTTGGGATACTTGTCAAGCAATACTCCATACTGCTCTCTTTCCTCACTAGTTAGACCACTAGCAAGCATCTCCACTAGTTTAGATTTTGGAATGTTGGCCTTCTCACCTTGCGCACAAGCTTGTTCAGTCGTATGATTAGCTATTTGCATTTCACGCATGTCTACCTTCAAGCTACAAAAGACTTTAATCCAATCCTTAAATCATCATCAATTTCATCTGAGGACCCTGGAGAATAAGCATCATAATTATCAAGGGAGGTTGAATCAACTCCTACATCTGACTCCAGCTTCTCTCCAACTTCTAGAATCTTATCAGTCTTCAAATCATATCTTTATCCTTTTCTCCTTAGGCCTGTCACCAACAAACAAATGCAACCTCTATACCAATAGTTTCTAGACTTCATAGTAATTAGCCAAGGCCTCCCCAAAATTATGGGGTTTGCCCCAACCCCTATTGGCATGACATGCGTATCAATGACCACTGTATCCAAGAACATTTAATTCCATTCCCTCAATCACACCAATACATGTCACCTTTGAACTATTGGCCATCTTTACACTGAAGATAGACTTGCTTATCACTCCCAATCCAAGATCATGCACAGTTTATTTAGTCATGACACACATACCTGGGCTCCACCATCTATATAAACTTTACTTAGCTTCCTACCATGAACCCAAACATCAACAATAGGCAAAATGTCAAAAACCCTACTCAATTGAACCACATTAGCCTCTCGCACCTTAAACTTAACTTGTCTAACTTTTGCAAGCTTGTGCCATTGTCTTCTTATACTGGAGTCCAATTGTAAAAGCTAAACATAGGTGATATCAGCCTTTTTGTGCTTCACATCAGCCAAGAGAATATAAGGGGACCCCCTCACCCAACTGGAAATCATCCAACCAAGAGAATATAAGGGGACCCCCCTCACCCAACTGGAAATCATCCATGCCAATCTTTCTTCTTCTAGCTCTAGCCTTTCCCTACTTGCTAGATTTTGGTTGCTCCATGGTTGCCTTACTCTTCTCTCTCTTCTTCTTGGTTCTTTTCTCTTTACATGTATCTTTATATTCGGACCTCTACATCCTTTTCGTCTTCTTGGCCAACAAATCATCCTCATCTTCTTCTTCCTCAATGGCTTCAAGTACATTCACATTACCCAAAGGACCTTGAGGCTCTGCTTATCCTTGCATTGACACAACTGATTCCAATTACCTGCATCCCTATTGCTACCTTCTGTCCTTTGAATGATGATAGGATACACACCTCTCGGCTCTTTCCTCAATTGAGGACATTGAGGAGCTATATAGGCTCTCTCTCCACCATAGTTGTAGCATTGGAAGTGTTCCATTCGATTCCTCAGTGGCCTTTCTCCTTGTGGGATTCTCACTTGGTTTCGAATGATCTACATAGCAAGATTAAGATTTCCAATTTGCTCACTTTGAATCTCTTGATGTAGACCATCTTGTCCTCTATTTGGCTCCACAATCCTTGGAGACTCTCCATGAAGCTCCCTTTCTACATGCATGTCCAGAGGAAAAGGTTCCACTATGTGCCCACATGTTCCATGGTCGTATTTAACCTTCATGCATGTTTCTATTTCCTTTTGAACTAGCTCTTGTTTTCTCACTGTCTTCTTCCACTGCTTCGTGGTGGACAACTTGACTACATCTGCATAAGTTTCAGGATCCTTAAGCTCCACCTTTTCCTTAATAACTCCATGTAATAATCCTATAAATCTATCTTTTTTCAAGAAGTCTGGTGGCACTTGATTTTCTCCCAAAACCCTTAAAATCTTCTCTAGACCCCTTCAAATCTACTTACAAAGGCCTTAAAATCTTCTCTAGACCCCTTCAAATCTACTTACGAAGGCTAATATCTCTTCCTCTTCCCCTTAATACAACATACTAAGCTCTCTCCAAAGGTCTTCTAGGTTATCAACTTTCCCATACTTCCTTCTCAAAGCATTTGTTGGTTGCTCCAATCACCCTTGTCCTCTTCTGCTGCACATCCTCATACCATTCCCTAGGTGCTCCTTTCAAGAGTGACCCTACCATTCATAACTTGTAGGCATCATCATCCCTATTGTTGCTAAGAGTTGCTAACTCTATCCTTCATAGAAATTTGTCCACATCCTCACCCTTCTCTCCGTTGAACAACTCATACCCTACACCAGCCACCATAGGTCTTGAGGTGACCTGCAAAGTGGTTTCCAACAACCTGATGATCAAACCTCTAACACAAAGCTTCTCTATCCTCAGTAGGGCACCAAAACATGTGAGACTTTCCCTTTAAACTTAAATGCCTCTATATCTAGCCAAGATTCATCATAGCCACAAGTGGAACAAGACTAGACAACCATAAAGACCATCACAATTCTTTCTCTCCTCAATCTGAAAGCAACTTCCTTTGACATTCAATGATATCTATACAAGTGAAAACTTGTGTTGGTGGGAGAAAGAGAGTTTTTAATTGCACCTGGTACAACACTGAAAGAAAACTATTTAATTTGAAGTTGACATTATATATATTTTAAAGTTACAATGTCTACCAAGCCACACCTTGTGTGATTACAGTTGGATGAAATGAGATCTTCTTATTCACAAACTTAGCATGCAAGATCTCCTCAGGTAGATGTGGGGATAGGTGAAGGTTTCCCTTCCATTCGGGAAGCTTTAGCATTACAAACCATTCACATTCAATCCTCAAGGAACCAATCACCTCCACGGTGAATTCAATGCAAACAATATTTCAGACACGTGGTTCAAGAACCAAACATAAAATAATGGTAGTCATCTTGATCTCCAAACAAACCAACATCAGGAACAAAATGATTTATGTAATGTTTGTGTTGTCTTATGACCGATCTCAAACCCACCCAAACCATACAATCAAAGTAGAACTATTTTTAAACTCACTCAAAATTGGGGTAACATAGGACCAACTCTCCAACAAAACCAACTCACACTTTCCATGACTCACTCACTTATAAGGGTACAATGATCTTACAAAGTGATAAAAATGTTATACAATGATTGTGGCATGGGGATGTTAAATCTCACAAACTCTCTAAAAAGAACTAATGCTGGACAAAACAACACCACATAATGTCCACAACAACACAGGAAAAAGTGACACAAAGCTTGGGATCAGACTTGTTGACTTGCCATTATTCTGGCAAGGTTTAGCATATTACTCCTCTTCACAAGTATGATGGGTTCTCCAAAGTGGAAGAATATAGACAAGAAAAGAAGTATTTCCTATCTTAAAACAACACACAACTATAGATAGCTATAAAAACCTTGAGATAGCTTCACCTTCTTTTAACTTCTAAGCTTTCATTTATTACCATCTTGGAAAATCCTCAAAAAAACCTTACATTGCAACTCCACCTTTCTTTTAATCCTCCTTCTATAAGCTTTATAAAGATCACCTAGAAGTCCAAAGACGATTGGGCAGGCCACCTACAACAAAGGAGCTTGCCTTGTGCGAAGAAAACGGATTGAGAGCAAGGCCTTCAAATACCTGGCCAAATTTTTCTTCTAATTTCTCTTCTTGATGCACATTGGTGTTCACGGTTGTGTTCTCACCCTTTCTCACACACTCCTCTTTCAGCGCAGTCTCAATAGAATGATGGAATCAAGGTTTACAGAAGCGTGAGGTTTAAAGACTATGATGGGAAGGATGATAACCGCCACAGACTCAAGCTAGCTAGGTGAAAACTCTTAAACTCAGGCTCTTTATCTCCTTACAGAGTAGCATTACCTCCTTGTAGATGGCCAAACCCACTCCCACAAAGACCCCCATCTTCTTTTATAGGCCTCCAAGCTAGCTTCTACATAGCGCTGATTCTGTTTTTTTCGTACTTGCCTTTCTATCCTCACTTCTTGATTCTTCTAGTGATGATTATGCACCATGACCCTGTTGCCAGCTCAAGCAATCATCTTGCTTCTATTCTCCCAGCCGGGGTTGCCTACAACTGCAACAACTCTCAAAGGATCGTAGGTTGACGCCCATCACCACCATAATTCTCCAGGCGAAAAGGCCTTTAACTTTTTTTTTCCTGATTTTCTTTGAATATTGGCTCCCACGCTTAAATTCAAATCAACCTTTGTCCCTTACAGGTTAAATGCCTATATATTGATCCACTACTTGTCCACACAAACATTAGTTTCTAGCATCAATGAGCATTGGTCTTTGAAGCTCATAGCAATACTTTTGCAAGAGGAGGAAGAGGCGTCACAAGCACTACAAAACCTTGTACTTGAACTTGACCTTAATCTTCCTAGAGTTTAGAGGTCGGGATTAAAGTGTCCATTTCAATCAAAATGATACAAGCTCAACTTTACTCATGGTGTGAACACAATCTCATGACCTTTGATCTGTTAGGCCAACCTCCACTATAATATTATCCTTTCAGTGGATTCCTTTTACAAAGACCATGAGCATGCCATGTTTAGGGCACTTAAAACAATCTATATGCAAACAAACCCCTTGAATTACAAGTTCTTTGTGCTTGATTATGTGTTGGAGGCATATTTAATTCTAGGATATAAATGGATTGGTTTGCCATCCTTGAAGCGAGAGATCGACAATGGGAGGGAGAACCCCGTAGAAAGAAAAGCCTTGGTGGAGGTAGGGCCTGAGAGCTAGCCCTGAGGGTAGGAGTTGCCTCCTTAAGTTTTTTTCGATTTCGGGAGAGCGCCTCCCTTACATTGGGATATTACCTCAGTGAAATTGAAGTTTTTTTGGTAGAGTTTGTGAATGTACGACATGTCTTTAGGGTTTTCTATGTCACATGTCTCTAGGGTTTTCTATGTCACTCCTTCTACTGCTCATCTGGTTCTTCTACCCTTGTTTTACAAGCTGATAAGCGGGGAAGGGTTTCCCTTGGCCGCTCAGCCATAGGGACCCGAATCAAGTTTAGTGGGAGCCCCGAAAATGAATGCTATTTTCAACTAGCTTTTGGGAAAGCCGTACAGACTCAAAGTAATACAGTGCAGCACACCAGTCCTACCATCACAACGGAAGGTCACGATCTGACCCATGACTCAGACTACGACGCCCCACTCCTCGCCCATCATAAGGGAGAAAGGCTCATGCGTCAGACCTCAGATTGCTCTTCCCGCATGTGAACCACATGGTTAACATATGCAATCAACCCCCCCCCTTGTGGTAACTCTGCTCCCACACACTTCGTGCATTATATCTCACTGCATGAGAATAGCGTCTTCTCTCCCTTGTCTCTTCTTGCAATTCTTTCAATTTCTCCTTCTGCACTATACTCTCCTTAAAAGGTGTAGCTACTTCATTGAGGGTGGAATCAATAGACTTTTTAAATGGAAATTTCTCAATGCTTTTGGATGCAAAAAGGTTAGTATGGTGGGTCACACATTGAATAGATGTTATAAAAGGACCCAAGAGATTCACTCATAATAAAGGGGGACACCACCTGCATGCATTGGCCTCAAGAAAACCCCCTATACATGATGCTCATAAGATGATAACACCCCCCTATTTAAGCCTATAAGGATACCTTTAAAAATGGCTATGTCACTCCCCTTCCTTATAAGGATAACACCCCTTCCTATTTAAGCCTATAAGGATACCTTTAAAAATGGCTATGTCACTCCCCTTCCTTATATCTATGCGTTACTTTGAATCTTATTGAGCGAATATAAATACTTCATACATGCTACGAAGAAATAGATGTTAAGTACTAGTAGGGAATCATCACTGTAAATCACCACAACCTACTTGAATCATTATTGAAGCATGTTGTGATCATTTCTTGATATTATTAGATTATTACCATACATGTCTCAACTAGTCTCAACAGGGTACCTAACCCTCGTAGACCTACGCACACCTGGATCACTGCCATGTGTCCTCAAATCAGCCCTCATTCTTCTTACACTAGGAGTAACCATAGACGAAATGCTAAGCTTCTCATCAAGGATCTGCTCAGAGCCGCTAGAGTCACCATCCACATATGAGTGACCTGCTGAAAAATCAAGCACAAAAGGTTGATCTACCTTTTCCTTCCCTTTGCATGATACATGTGTACCTACATCTTTCCTCAATGTGCTTGACCATGGGCTAACATTGGATTCACTATTAGAGGACTCTCCTAGTCTACTAAGCACTTGTGATTGCTGCTCTACATGTGGTGTAGCATCATCATTCTTACATCTGCATCTTTTGTTACCTTCACTCCTAGTGCATACTAGCTACTCATCTCGTTAAAGACAACATCTCTGCTTACTTGCATCTCATGAGTGGTAGGGTTATAACATCTATAACCTTTCTTCTCTATAGCATAACCAATAAAGATGCATTTCTCTGACTTTGGATCCAACTTTGCTCTTACTTCATCAGGAACATGTACATATGCAACACAACCAAACACTTTCAAGTGAGACACATTCAGTCTTGTGCCTGTAAACTTCTATTCAGGCGTCATACCATGAACATCTGCAGTGGGTGTCTTGTTCATAATGTACACAACAGTTGCTATTGCTTGTGTCCAAAATAAATCTAGCATATTCTTTTCAGCCACCATCAATGCATGTGCCACTTTTGTAGTGTGCCTTTTTTTCTTTCTACAACACCATTCTGTTCTTGGTTGTTGCGGAGTGCACCTACATGTAAACTGTCTCTTAATTTCCTGCTTTCTCAAGAAATTGCTGAACTAGTTTAAGAAATATTCTTTCCCACCATCTGATTTATTTGCATGCCTTTTTCCTTCTCAACCAAGGCTTTAAATCTCTGGGAGTGAGCAAACACCTCACTTTTCTCCTTCATGAAGTAAACCCACACTTTCCTAGTGTGGTCATCAATGAATGTAACATAATACCTATAATCTATAATTGTTGCAGTCTTGGTTGGTCCCCATATATCCAAATGTATGACATCTAATGGCCTTGCACTAACATGATTTTCATGTGGGAAAGCATGTTTGGCTTGCTTACCAAGCTTGCATGCCTCACATACTTTATGTATACCATCAACCTTAAACTTTGGCAAACCTGCAATAATATTTTAGGCCTCCATAGACTTCAGTTCACTGTATATTCACATGACCAATGTGCTTATGCCATATGTTTATATCAATTAGCTGTATATTCACATGACCAATGTGCTTATGCCATATGTCTATATTTGTAATGACACATATTCCATGCGCAAACATGGCTACCTTTACTTCAGGCATGTTCACATCCAAAGTAAATATCCTACCATTTCTGTTACCCTTTGCAACCAAGTGACACTGATTTTTGAAGTCTTCCATAAAACATCCTTGAGGATTAAACCTCACTTACAGACCCTACTCAATCATCTGTTGTCCAACAGAAACCAAGTTATTTGTAATATTTGAAACATGAAGTACATTTGTCAAGTACTTCATTTTGATTTTTGAAGTCTTCCACAAAACATCCTTGAGGATTAAACCTCACTTACAGACCCTACTCAATCATCTGTCGATAGAAACCAAGTTATTTGTAATATTTGAAACATGAAGTACATCTGCCAAGTACTTCATTTTGCTATCCTACATAGACAATGGCACTTTGCCAACATGCACAATGGGATGCGCAGTATCATCATCTGTTTCTAAATAACTTGGTTTTTTTATTTTCTGTATGATTGGTCATATGGTTAGAGCTGCCAGAATCCATATACCATGTATCTTGAGATCCTGACACATCTCCGGTTGTGGAACTGAGCATGTGATGCATCACAAATAACTGTTCACTTTTGTCATCACAAACAGCTCCTCACTTCAGTCATCACCTCTCTATTTTCTAGATGATGCAACTTTCCACTTTTAATGTCATTCTGCTTTTTATATCAGTCCTTTGCCATGTGCCCTCGTTTACCACAATAATATCACTCTATGCTATTTGCATTCTGATTTCTTTTCCAACCATCTCGACCTCTTTGGCTTCCCTACCTCTAGACTAGCCTCTTCCACCTGTGTATGATTGCTACTATTGCGAACCATTGGACTATTGCTACTATTGCGAACCATTGGACTATTGTTGTCTAGAATTCTAATTTCCTTGTCGGCCACCTTGGCCTCAACACCACGACCTCTACCTGAATTAGAGTAGAAGGCCTGTTCTGATGTGTTCTTACTTTATGAAGAAGAGTCCTCACCTAGAGACTTTTCTTCTATGATCAGCATAGATACCAAGTCCCAAAAGTTTGGAATATTCTCTTTGACTACAATGGAGGTCTTGAATGGCTTGTACTCTTTGCCAATCCCATTCAAACAAACACTCACCAAATCATCATCTTCCACCGATACATTGATAGACCCAAGGGATTCAACAATTCCTTTGATCTTTAAATCATACTCATTGATAAACATGATTTTCTTTTCCACAGTATGTAGCACTTGATTTAGCTACAGTTTCCTTGCCTTTGTATTAGTTTGGAACATCTGCCACCATATCCTGCCACGCAACTGCTAGAGTGTTGGCATCTTATATGTGTTCTATTATCATGGTTGTGACACTGATTGAAAGCCAATACATGACTTTCCTTGCATCCTGGTTCCAATCCTTGAACACCTTTATGCTAGAGTGGCATTCTCTTCAAAAAACTCAAGAGGCTCCTTATTGTCTCCTTCCACATAGTCCCATAATCCTTTACCCATAAGCAAATTGGTCATTCTAAACTTCCAAGCATGGAAGTTGTTCTTGTCCATCTTCTCATTTGGCAATCTAATTGATTTTTGTATGCAACTTGTAACATAGAAGTATCTTGCCTGCAGTGGTACTTCAGCCTAACTTGTAGGCTATCAGATTTAACCAAAGTACATGTACATACACCCAATATCAACAATACATGTGCAACGACCATCTGTACTTCCAAAACACGCTGTTGCACTGTAATAACGAGATTTCGACCACAGACAATTCTCAACCAGAACTTCTCGAAACTGTCAAAAATATGTTGCAGCGACAGAGTGGATACCGAAACACGCCCGAAACGGGATTCTGGCTGCAAAACCTTTAGTGCAAGGTACTCTGTACCATACAAGAACTTTCAAGCCTACGAAGACAGCTCCTCAATTGGAGATGTGTAGCTCTCGGAGCTACTAAGGGGTGTTGTACCTAAACCAAGGAGAAAAAGAGACGATGATGCTCTTACCTGTGTACCGCTTCCTTCCTTGCTTGTTCTTGCCTCTTGCTTGCCTCCTTAGCTCTCACACAAACTGGAGCTTTGATACCATAAAGAGAATGTGGGAGAGAGAGAGAGAGAGAGAGAGAGAGCTTGAGTTCCTTGCAAGCAAACACACACGAGAGTGCAAGACACAAGAGAGAGCTTGAGTTCCTTGGCAAGCAAACACACACACACACAAGAGAGTGCAAGACACAAGAGAGAGAGATGGATGGCTAAATTTTATTTTTTCTTCTTCTCTTCTCTATATCCGTAGAAATAAAACATAAGAGTCCACACATAAAGAGATTACTCTCCTACAATAACTTACAAAATGGTCGGTCCATAGTGTGAACCCGACTATATGAGCTAGCACTATAGCTATGCCATAACTCTAGTACTCCAAAGTGGCTCTGTCACACATCCTTTCATCCACTAGCAGCATATCAACCATAATTGCACCAACCATGCGAGTGGTATAAGTGCAGAAGCTATCACCCAGGTAGGTCATCGATGTTTGTCGTAGCACTAATTAAGCTAGATATCTTAATAGTTTGATGTGTATGTGATCTTGCACATCCGTGCTTTCTCTCTATCAAACTCCAAGTAATGAAATTCACTTTCACTCCATGACAACCTAGCCTTTTTCCTTCGATGTGTCTCTTTTCCAATGATCTCCTTTGTACTCATATTCATCTTAGTTTCATTCATTTCCTATTCTAAAAGTTATTGATTCTTTAATTTACTTGACTTTCTCTCTCTCCTTTTTATTAGTACGTCACTTAGTGAGGATGAAACAAGTTCTGATTCATCACTCAATGCACTTAATAGACCAATCAAGAAACTAGAACCCGCCCAACCACCCCAAATTGAAAATCATGATCATATGACATATGTGGAACGTAGAAAGCAAGCTCAGGAGAGCATGCTTAGCATGGTTGAGTGTCTTACAGGATCACCGATCGTGATTGAACCTCATAATGCCAATCCTAAAAAAGCAACCAAAATACAAAGCCCAGAGGAGTATTGCTTCCCCTTTAAGAGGAAAACATACTCTCTATAGAAGAGTCATTAGTGATAGATTTCATGAATTATGTGGTTGAGAAAGCATGTGAGGAATTTGATGAATTACTTACAAAACTAAAGCAATCTCTCAAAACCTCATTTAGAGGAATGCTCTTCTCTCATGGGTCAATGCTAGCATAACATCAGCACTTGCACGTTTTGAAAAGATGCAGGGGGGAAGAGAGCTTGAGCTCTTGCAGGCACACACACACACTCACAAAACCCTAATAGAGAACACACAAGGTGAGAGGCTGAAAATCTTCTTCTTCTTCACTCAACACTCAACACACCATATACAAGATAAGAGTACACACAATATGAAAGGTACTCAACCAATACATACACGGGTTCTTTATAGTGTGAACCCGACTAAATGAGCTGGCGCTATAACTATGCCAGTCTCTAGAATGGCTGTCACACAGCCTGTCATCCCACTGGCCGCATATCACCCAAGATCTCACCAACCATGCCAGTGGTGTAAGTGTGGGGCCTATCCCCCAGGCGGGTCATCAGTGTCCACCGCCTCACTAGACGAGCTCGATATCTCAACACTCCCCCTCGAGCTCAACTCCATCTCATGTACACCAAGCGAAGCCCTGAATCTGCGGAGCTTCTCTGTACCCAATGCTTTGGTGAAGATGTCAGCTACCTGATCCTCTGTGCTGACATAAACAAGGTCAAGGTCTCCTGCCAAGACCTTCTCTCTGACGAAGTGGTAGTGGACCTCTATGTGCTTCGTACGAGCATGAAATATTGGGTTCCTAGCCAACTGTATACTGCTAAGGTTGTCACAGAAAATGACAACTTGTCTATCCATTGATAGACCCAAATCTGCAAGTAGTTTTCTCAACCAAGCTACCTCATATGCTGCCATAGTAGCTCCTCTGTACTCGGCCTCTGTACTCGATAGAGCAACCGTAGGCTGCTTCTTGTTGCTCCAAGTCACAGCAGCACTCCCCAAAGAAAACATGAATCCACTAGTAGATCTTCTATCTGAGATACTACCAGCCCAATCAGCATCTGTGTACCCATGTACACATATCTCTGTCCCAGTC
Source organism: Cibotium barometz (assembly GCF_041138505.1). Taxonomy (NCBI): domain Eukaryota; kingdom Viridiplantae; phylum Streptophyta; class Polypodiopsida; order Cyatheales; family Cibotiaceae; genus Cibotium; species Cibotium barometz. Next base: position 32,033,618 of record NC_141085.1, on the reverse strand, counting down.
TCATAGAATAGTCCACAATGCAAAGTAGACTTCACATACCTCAGTATGCATCTCACTGCATCCAAATGCGGTTTCCGTGGAACCTGCATAAACTGACTCACCAACCCAACAGCATAGCTCAAATCTGGTCTGGTGATCGTCATGTAGATCAAGCTTCCTACTATGCGCCTATACATAGTAGGATCCTCTAAGGTCTCTCCTGAATCTGCACTCAACTTGCCATTCTGATCCAATGGCACAGAAATAGGCTTACAGCCTGTCATACCATACTTGGACAACATGTCCAAGCCATACTGTCTCTGCAGTAATCCAATACCATGTGGTGACCTAATCACCTCAATGCCCAAGAAATATCTGAGCTCCCCCAGATCCTTCATCTCAAACTTCTGTCTTAGCAAGATCTTTACATCAAAGATCTCTGCATCATGGTCCCCCGTAATGATCAAGTCATCTACATAGATGACAACAAGCACAACTCCTCTATCACCATGTCTCACATACAGCGAGAAATCTGCATTGGCTACATGAAAGCCAATAGTGATAAGATATTCAGAAATCTTGTCAAACCATGCTCTTGGTGCTTGCTTTAAGCCATACAAGGCTTTCTTCAACCTGCAAACATGCTCGGGGTGACCCATCCTCATAACCAGGTGGCTGCAACATATACACCTCTTCTTGTAAATCCCCATGCAAGAATGCATTCTTTACATCCATCTGATGTAAAGACCATTGCTTTGACGTAGCCACTGCTATCACAACTCTCACCGTTGCCATCTTGGCAACTGGGCTGAAAGTTTCCTCATAATCAATCCCATATGTCTGCGCATATCCTTTGGCTACCAATCTAGCCTTGTACCTGTTTATGCTTCCATCACTGTTATGTTTAACTTTGTACACCCACTTGCATCCAATGGCTTTCTTGCCTTCAGGCAATTGCACTAAATCCCAAGTTTCATTTCCATATAGTGCATCCATCTCCTCATCCATAGCTTTCTCCCAACACACATTTCCAATAGCCTCATCAATGCATGTGGGCTGTACAACCTGCACAACCTTTGCCATATATGCATAGTGATGTGCCACATAACCATCATATGTAAATCTCTGCACAGGGTTCTTCACTCTCCCTGATCTTTGCAGCTTTTCATTCATGGCTTCCATAGCCTTCTTTACACCAGGTGTTCTCATAGCTGGGATCCCAAGCTCCTCATCAAGGCTCATATCTGAGCCACTAGATTCTCCATCAACATGAGAATGCCCTGCAGAAATGTCAGGCATACCAAGGGGCTCAACCACTTTCTCTTTTCCTTTTCGTGATGTAGTAATCAAATTTGCAGGGCTGGTATTATGACACAGCCTGCCACTCCATGGTCTATCAACAGACCCACTAGATGAGGACTCTCCTGGTCCACTCAAAGACTGTGATTGCTGACCTGCATTCTGTGCGACCACACTTCCACTCACATCAGCCCCAACAGCTTCTTTTTCAGCAGCATACCAGCTGCTCATCTCATCAAAAACAACATCCCTGCTTACCCTCAACTCACGTGTAGCAGGGTTATAACACCTGTATCCCTTTTGCTCAAGGGAATATCCAATAAACACACATTTTTCAGCTTTTGGATCCAGCTTAGTTCTCAGCTCATCTGGCACATGCACATATGCAATGCATCCACCAAAGACTTTCAGATGAGACAAATCTGGTTTTCTGCCAGTAAACCTCTCCTCTGGAGTTACATCATGTATGGCTGCAGTTGGAGTCCTGTTCATGATGTATACTGCTGTAGAAACAGCCTCAGCCCAATAGCAATGCGACATATTTTTCTCTTCCATCAATGCTCGCGCAATCTCAGCAATGTGCCTATTTTTCCGCTCAGCAACTCCATTTTGCTGCGGAGTGTATCTGCATGTAAACTGTCTCCGAATACCATTCTTCTTCAAAAATTCAGAGAACTCATTGGAGAAGTACTCTCCCCCTCCATCTGACCTTAGGCACTTTACATATTTCCCTGTTTGCTTTTCAACCAAAACTCTGAAATTTTGAAAGTGAGTGAACATCTCACTCTTCTCCTTCATGAAATATACCCACACTTTTCTTGTGTGGTCATCAATGAAAGTCACATAATACCTGCAGCCTCCCATAGATATGGTCTTCGTAGGACCCCATACATCTGCTGAATGCACAACATCTAGTGCATTTCTGCTCACATATCTGTTACGTGGAAACACATGCTTTGTTTGCTTCCCAAATTGGCATGCTTCACATATTTTCTGCATACCTTCCACTTTAAATTTTGGCAGCCCTGTCACAATTCCTTTTGTCTGCATAGACTTCAATCTCTACACATTTACATGTCCAATTCTTTTATGCCATATGTCTGTGTCTGCAACAACTCCTGAACCATTTGCAAACATCGCAGCACTCATTTTAGGCATGTCTACATTCAATGTAAACATTCTGCCCACTCTGTTGCCTTTTGCAACCAACCTGCACTTGTCTTTAAAATCTTCAACATAACACCCATCAGGGTTAAACCGAACCTGCAAACCCTGCTCAATCATCTGGCCAACTGAAACCAGATTCTTTGTTATGTTCGGTACATGAAGTACATCTGCAAGGTACTTCACTTTGCCATCCTGCATAGACAATGGCACATCTCCAACGTGGGCAATTGGATGAGCAGTGTCATCCCCTGTTTCCACAAAACCTGGTCTTTCCGGGTTTTCATCTCCTTGAACCACTCCCCATGACTCGTCATGTGGTTCGAAGCGCCTGAATCCACATACCATACATTATCTTTTTGTGCTGCTTCAACATTTTCAGACATGGCATTTACGACATGCTGCATAACAAACAACCTTTCATTGTCCTCATTATTTCTGCTTGAGGATGCATAGTTGTTTTGCTGCACTTTCCCATTTTGCATGTCAGCCTGCTTTTTATAACATTCTGCCTGCACATGTCCAGGCTTACCACAGTAATAGCATTCATGTGCATCATTATACTACCTTTGCCAATTTCCACGGCCTCTTTGACTCCCCCTGCCTCTGAATTTGCCTCTTCCACCTGCGTGTTGTTGTTGTTGTTGATTCTGGGACTGTTGTTGTTGTTGCTGCTGCTGGCCATAATTCTGATTACCTGTTCGGCCACCTCCTTGACCGCGTCCACGGCCTCCTCTACCTCGTCCTCTTCCTGAACTTGTGTAGAAGGCCTGTTGCTCTGAACTGTTTTTGCTTTGTGAAGACTGTTGGTCTTCACCCAAGTTCTTCTCTTCAATAATCAGCATAGACACCAAATCTGTAAAGTTGGGAATGTTTTCCCGAGTCTGAATAGACGTCTTGAACGCCTTGTATTGTGGCCCGAGACCACGTAGACAGACTTCCACCTTGTCATCATCATCTACTGACACACCAATAGATGTAAGGGATTCTATAATACCCTTTATCTTCAGCGCATAGTCATTCACAGACATGCTCTTTTTCTCCACAGTATGAAGTTCATTCTTCAACTGTATCTTACGTGCCTTGGTATTTGTTTCATAGAGCTTTACCAAGGTGTCCCACGCCTCCTTGGGGGACTTGGCATCCTGAATGTGCCCAATCATGGTGTCTTGTATACTAATGGAAAGCCAATACATAACCTTCCTGGCTCCTTGGTTCCAGTCTTTAAACTCTTTCACATCTGTAGCAGTCGGATTTATATCCGGTATCTCCGGTGCCTCTTCATGCTCACCTTCTATGTAGTCCCAATAGCCTTTTCCCATCAGGAAATTCGTCAACCTGAACCTCCAAGCATGGAAGTTATTCTTATCCAGCTTCTCAGCCACAATCTGTGTTATGCCATCATTAGACATCTTGCCAAACACACAATTTTACCAGAAACTGCACTCTGGTTTTTCTGCACAAACTACTGTATTTTCTGCACAGCGGTACTATAGTACTCTCAAATGTCACAACCAGTGACTTCAATGTGCATACATACACCCAATGGCAATTGTAGACCTCTTTGAAGCACCCAAAGTGTCTGCACAGTCAATCTGTCTTCCTACAGTTCTTAAAACAGAGTTTTGCAGAGAATCGATGACTTACCCGCAGTGCTCGAAATCGCCTGTTTTCTGAAAAACGGAGGTCCAAACGCGCCCGAAACGCGTTTCCGGCCTGAAAATAGTAGTCCGACAGGACTGTATAGTTGCCCTATAGCTTTACTCCCGCGAAGAAAGCTCCTCAATCAGAGACCGTTTGCCGGTGCCTCCCGTAGAGCTCCCAACAAGGGTGTAGTCACCAACACAATAGGGAAGAGTAGTTGAAGCTCTTACCCTCGTACCGCTTCTTGTGGTTCTCTTGCTTGCAGCTCAGCCCTTAGCACGAACCAGGCTCTGATACCATGAAAAGATGCAGGGGGGAAGAGAGCTTGAGCTCTTGCAGGCACACACACACACTCACAAAACCCTAATAGAGAACACACAAGGTGAGAGGCTGAAAATCTTCTTCTTCTTCACTCAACACTCAACACACCATATACAAGATAAGAGTACACACAATATGAAAGGTACTCAACCAATACATACACGGGTTCTCTATAGTGTGAACCCGACTAAATGAGCTGGCGCTATAACTATGCCAGTCTCTAGAATGGCTGTCACACAGCCTGTCATCCCACTGGCCGCATATCACCCAAGATCTCACCAACCATGCCAGTGGTGTAAGTGTGGGGCCTATCCCCCAGGCGGGTCATCAGTGTCCACCGCCTCACTAGACGAGCTCGATATCTCAACACGTTTAAGGGCTCAACATGAGTTATACCAAGACATAAAGAGCTCCATAGAACAGGACTGTGAGGATTCACAAGTTTCCAAATAGAACTCAGTTAGAACTGTCAGAGAACCAAGTGTGCCATTATACAATACTCTTGAAAAATCTGAGAGCCAAAAAGAGGACAAAGGTGAATGGGAATATGAAACCGAAACGGGATCTGAAGCTGAAACAAAAACTAAACATCCATGGTTCCTCTTGAAGATTTTATTACGGTATGGTTAGATTTCCCTACAGGCAATGATGTTAAGCTCATTGATTAGCTAGTCATAACATCATGACAATAGACACTTGGGTGTCATTGGGACAACCTAAACTCATCCCTACAGACAATGGTCTTGCAAGAGCAGCCAATAGACAAAACATTGAAGTTCCCGGTTACATTAGCTATGCTACTCAAACAATCGGTGGAGATGTGGAATTTACATTCCATGTTACCCTAGATTTCCTTGAGTATAATGTCGTCCTTGGTGGAACTTGGATACATGACTCATTGTATTCAATTGATTAATCCATGCAAACGGTCACCTTGAACACTCTTGTAGGCATTGTACAATAGCTATTATTACGGGAGGAAGAGACCTTAGAGGAGTTGGAACTTTCAACAGATCTTACTGGAAAGATCCTTAGAATTTTGGTTGGATTGGAACTTTCCAATAAAATCACCACATCTCAAGCACAACTTTATCTAAGATGAGAACACAATCGCATGACCCTCGAGTTATGTGACTTGTTAGGTCAACCAAAACTCACAACTCATCCTGAAAGAATTCCCTTTACATAAGACTTGAACATGCCATGTTTGGGGTACTTTGAACATAAAATGTATATTGAAACTAACCCCCTTACTTGCAAGTTTTTTGTGGTTGAGTATGTGTTGGAAGTAGATTTGATCTTGGGGTATAAATGGACCATTGCTACCCAAGTACCATTGTGCTTTGCCAGCGATAGGGTTCATGATGGTCAATGGCACAAAGTTAACAGTACCATACTGCAAGGAAGAGGATCCAACCCTAATGGATTTCTATGATGCTAAACGCAAAAAATTACAAGACTCTTCCATGAAAGCCCCTCTACACAATGACCTACCATCTGTATATCAATGACCAACTCCGATAAAGCATCTAATCCTTCAACCCCATCCTCACCAACAAAGTTCGATGCCAAAACCTTGCAATCAACAGCTATTCCTGAAGAAGTTCCCACACAACCATTTATCTCTAAAAAGGAACTCAAAGGAAAAGCCCCGGTACCTATGCCTCTTCATCAACAAACGTCACAGAAGAAAATGGCTACATACTCAAAAGCATCAACATCGAATGCCACTCTGCAAGAGACTTGAACCTCATCGTCAACAATGCCCATGAGTCTCAAACCTACAGCCTCAACGCCAACTAATGTGAAGGAGGGCTCACAACCTTCCACTTCAACCAAAAAGAAAATTCCATGAATTTTTTTCCTGTTTCGTAGCTTGTTTTTGAAGGCGTTCCAAAAGGAATTTGGAAAAACTACATATGAGAGAGTTGTAGTATTTTTAGAATACTACAACTTTGTCTCTCTGAGTTGTTCATGATTTCGTCGTTTTAGACTCTCAAAAAGTACCCCAAATATGGTTCGAAGTCATTTTCGTGCTGTTTTTTTTTTACAATTTTTAGTGCTTTATGGACTGTTTTTTTCCTCGATTTTTTAGTCGAATTTTGAGGCTGCTGGTTGGAGGCCAAAACGATTGATTTCGACTTTGGACAGTCAAGACCAAATTGGAAGAGCTCGATGTCAGCTTTCCGATGAGCAGAGCCTCTAAACAAGGGTGAAATTTTTTTTTTGTCAACGGACCTTCTTTCACGTCATGAACTAGCAGGGTGTAGTACACGGTTCGAAGCAGACTTTACAGATTTTATCCAAAAAATAAATAAAATTTACACAGGACTGTTTCATGACGTGAAATACTTAAAGGTTCATGTCGTGAACCACTTAGGACGTGAACCGATTTTTTATTTTTGAAAAAAAAAATTTGGGCGCGGACCCCTAGGCCGTGAGACCTTAAGGCGTGAGTGCAAAAAATGGTTGAACCGATTTTTTGAATTTTTGCTTTTTTTTTGGGGCACGGATCCCTAGGCCATAAGTACAGAAACTGGTTCACGCGTGAACCATTTTTTCGATTTTATTTTTGTTTTTTCACACGAGGACTGTTTCACGACGTGAAACACTTAAGGGTTCATGTTGTGAATCGCTTAGGATGTGAATCGATTTTTGAAAAAAAAAATTGGTGCAGATCCCTAATGCGTGAGTCCTTAAGGTGTGAGTGCAAAAAATGGTTCACGCGTGAATCATTTTTTCAATTTTTTTTTGGGCGTGGACCCCTAGGCTGCGAGATCTTAAGGCGTGAGTGCAAAAAATGGTTCAAATGGTTCACGCGTGAACCATTTTTTTGAATTTTTTTAGGACACGGACCCCTAGGTCGTGAGTGTAGAAAATGGTTCATGCGGGAACCATTTTTTTGAAATTTTTATTTGCACGAGGACTGTTTCACAACGTGAAACACTTAAGGGTTCACGTCATGAATCAATTTTTGATTTTTTTTTCCTTTTTGGGCATGGATCCCTAGACCGTGAGACCTTAAGGCGTGAGAGTGCAGAAAACGGTTCACGTGTGAACCACTTTTTTACTTTTTTAGGGGGCACAGATCCCTAGGCTGTGAGACTGCAGAAAATGGTTCACGCATGAACCATTTTTTTTATTAAAAAAAAAATTGGGGCGGATCCCTAGGCCGTGAGACCTTAAGGCATGAGAGTGCAGAAAATGGTTCACACGCGTGAACCATTTTTTCAAAAAAAAAAATCGACGCAGATCCCGAGGCCATGAGACCTTAAGGCGTGAGTGCAAAAAATGGAACCATTTTTTGGATTTTTTTAATAAATTTTTTTTGAGTCTAGTGGGAAATTTGAATTTCCTTGTTTGGGGGGGAGCACGCCCAAAAAAATTTTGAAAAAATGGTTCACATGTGAACGAATTTTTTGATTTTTTTTTGGGTGCAGACCCCTAGGCCGTGAGACCTTAAGGCATGAGAGTGCAAAAAATGGTTTACGCGTGAACCATTTTTTTGATTATTTTTTTTGGGCACAGATCCTGAGGCCATGAGACCTTAAGGTGTGAAAGTGCAGAAAATGTAACCATTTTTTTATGTTTTTATAAAACAATTTGGAGTCTAATGGGAAATTTGAATTTCCTTGTTTGGGGAGGGGGGATATTTTTTGAATTTTAAATTAAGGAGATATGGGCATTATCCCAAAAAGGCAAGCGAAAATAAAAAAAGTCAACCTTTTTATGATACCTCCTTACACCCCTCATAGTAGACAATTTGACAAGTCATGAGCATCTACTCATTCAATGCTCATTAGCCTTAATGAATTATGTAAAAAAGTGATTAAAAACTAATTAAAAATTAATCCTTTCACTAATCTTTCCCTCTTTTACACTAATCAAGGTCTAGTTAACTCTTAGTCCCTAATTAATTCACACAATTGAGCACATCATTGGATAGAGTAAGGAATTTCTAAGCTATGTGCATCAACAAATGTGTAAATTAATGTATAATTAGAGATTAATCATACTCTTAATTTTAGTCTCTTCTTTTAAAGCAAAATTAAGCAAAAAAGAGTCAAATTCCTCCAATTGATGTAATTAGGTGTTTTGAAGAATGTAGATGCTCTCAAAACACTCAAAAACACTAATTTTGACTACTTACATGATCAATTTGGATCCCAAATAACCCATTTTCTAAAAAATTTATCTCTCAAAGTGGATTAATCACCTTTAATGACAAAAACCAGTCAATTAAGAGAAATTAGTCATTTTCAAGAGTTTTTGGCTCACCCTAATCTCCCTTGAAACACATCCAATAAGAGATTACTTGGTGAACTGCAATTGTCATGAGGATCTTTCCAATGGCCAAGCTCGTAACCCTTGAGGTCTCAAAGCTCTACAACTCCTTGAGAAGAAATTCCACTGTACCTCCCGTGGAGTGTTGTCACACCGCCGCATTGCATTACGTGTACTCGTCCCTCCTCTAACCTCACACCACTCACACGCACTCACTAGTATGCATTAGAGAGAGAGATTAGCAAGATCAAGACTCCATTGCACAATGGGAGAGTCTGTTGTATTATGCGAGAAATTCACTTATATACATGGCCATAAGTGTTCACACTCACTTAAACTGTGGCCGGCCAGGAACTTTAGGCTCATAACAGGCCTAATGCTATTACAATGACTACTCTCATAATATATCCATGAAGTACATCACTTGGGACTTCATCCTACATACTACCACATGCTCTTGAAGCGGGAATTGCCATAAATACTCCATCACACCATTACGGGTGCATGTCCAAAGGGTAGATTTGGACACCATTGCTTCATATCTTGAATGTATGACCCTTTGGTATATCTACCTTGACTCCTTGATGTAAGATAATGGCGGTAGTTCTTGTTAACCCTAGGAATGGGTTAACATTGTTTGAAAGCCCATATAATTCTTCTTCTGATAATCTTTTTCTCCTTGCCTCATAAGCAAGATGTTTACAAATGATGGATACATTATTTGCTACTTTATCCAGTCCTATCACCATGAACTTTTCAAGTAGTTGTGATGAAGAATGAATAAAGAAAGAGTTAACCCAAGAGTTTTCGTTTGAGATCCATTTCTTGGAAACCTCTTTGATTTTTTCCATAAATATGTGGGGGATTCAATATCTATGTAAAGCGTTCAATAAAGCATTTATAAGCTTAATATTAAGCCTTTAAATTATACATGGCTAGTAAGTATATGGTACCTGGCTCTATTCCTTTGAGTTTAATGAGCACATAACTGTAAGAAGGCAATTTATGCCAAAACCAAGTTCCTGGCTTGTTCACCAGGCCAAGAACATAGAAGTGAAAGATGGAAGACCACCGGCTTATCTAGAAATAAGTCCTCTAAGTGATTCAAAATAAACCATATGGCATGGTCAAACCATATGATACTTGAGTCATAGGGGGCATTAGAATCAAGAAATTTACATGCACATTTTAGATAAGGTCTGTAAATATTCCAAATAGTTTCTGAGTAATAATCTGCATTGGCTTTGGAAAAGGTCATGGTACCTTTTGTTCTGCCATAGATGCCAACTGGGCACGATGAGCATTTAGAAGGGTCCAAGAAGCTCATAGAGAAAGGTGATTTCAGTAGCTCTCCTCTTTTCATATATTGAACTCCTTTGATCACATGGTTTTGCATTCTTCGAGAGTGGACACCGGTAGATTAGCAAGGTAAATCCAAGTTTCTGCTAGGATAGGTGCAAGAAACTCCTTATTTGCTAGAGTCCAAAGACAATGTGAAACCCCAGACGCTTCTGCCTCTACCTGGTGAATAGATAAGAATGGGTAGCCTTTAGACACCTTCGGTACCAATTCTAGCAACCAAGAATTGGACATGGTGCACATGTCTATCTGGAATGACTTGATTGCCTCCAAGTAGCTAGATCCCTACTAAAAATATTACATGTTAAGGGAACATTTGGTGTGGAGGGATCTGCTAGAAAGGAAGGCTCCAACCCACACTGCTTTCTTAAAAATTAGAAATGTCAGCACCAGTCGCCGCCGCAGCAAAGGATGTGAGATCTGAGTGGTAGGCCTTTGTGAGCATAGGAATCTGCGATAGTAAGTCTTAAATGTTCTGATTGCCTTCTTCCTTATTCTTGTCAAGGGTTGCCAACACCCAAACCCAATCATTGAATGAAAAAAATTGCAAGATGGACCCTAAAGGGAAAGCCTTAGAATTGATATAGGACATAATTTTGTTTTGAGCGCCTTCATCCTTCATACAAGCTAGAACATGTTGGCATGCTTTTGAAGGAGTATGTTCTAGGGGTATTTCAACCCCTCTCAGAAGAGGTAGTATCTCTATAACAAAAAAATCCCATCACTATTTGAACTGTAAATGGAGTGAGATTAAGACTTCCTTCAACCAACAAGCAAAGCATTATTGCTATGAGCCATAATCTCAACCTAGGTGTCAAGCCACCTACTTAAAGACTATCGGTCCTAGAGCATTATGATAGTGAGAGAAGCTAAACTCCGAGGTCAAAGAATCTCAAGTGAGGGGTTCTTCATATCCTTTTTGTTTTTTAAAAAAAGTATACATTGCAACTAGATTATGTGTTTTTTATCTAAATTTAATAACATATCCACATCTAAACAAAAAGTTTGAGGACCCAAATAGTTTTGATAAATGAAGTGTTTAACATGATTACAGAACAACAATATTGTTTACAATAATCATGTCATGAGTTAAAGGAGACTATGTCTCCAACAATGCAACATGTGTCATAAAGCTTAAACTGCAAGACATTTGAGAGGGTAGATCATGTTACCTGGATCCATCCAAAACAGACAAACAAGTTATTAGCCTGTATGTGTACTACAGGTGTCCTAAGATCTACCACATGTTACAGCTGTCACCCAAAGATCCTCACAAACTATATTTGGGTCAAGTAAAAGGCAGATGGATTAGATCCATATATTCGGGTCAAGTAAAAGGCAGATGGATTGGATCCATATATTCAGATCAAGTAAAAGGCAGATGGATTGGATCCATATATTAGGCCATAAAGTTAAAACCTGGTATTTAGGAAAAAACTTGGGACCAAGAGAAACCCTTTGATAAGATGTCTTTATTACTAAACACATGATTAGCATGCAGCCAAGCATTCAGAAGATCACGTGGCTTATAATTAGCTAGGTGTAATTGAAGAGACATATATGCCAATTCGGTATCCTAGTGGTCTTTAGCCATGCCATATTTGTTCAAAGGTACCTCATAATTGTCTCTTCAAAGAGCTAATTGCAATATGCCCAATCTTGCAAAATCATAGAAAACAATTGTGTAAGTTTCTACAGGACACATCACGAGTGGGTTCATCTATTAGAGAGAAAATATCTCGGTGCTAGGTCTAAGATTAAGATAGCTATGCGAGATAGTCAACCATTTATCATAGATGAAAACGAAGCAACGCCCTCATAGAGAAGTTAGACTTAATCAAGGGTGCTAACTATTATTAGAGATACATTATATAGAACCCGAAGGGCATGCATGCATTGAACCTAGCCAACAAAATATATATATATATTTTTAGAGATTACTCACTATCACGCTTATCTGAGAAGCCGGCCTCATATACAGTTAATACATCGTTTAATCCTTAATTCAAGAGTACATAGCACCTGTATCCATTAAGATAGCATAAATCGAAACTTTTTTCTAGAATATATGTGTGGCATGCAAACAACAGGATGCACATGCCAGAGTATTAATACCCCAAGAAAAACCTTTTTAGATGGAATTCCTAAAATCATTCTCCCATAAGCACCCAACCTTCATGAGCAAAATACGTATGTATCAGAAATCGAAGGGTTCCATTAATCACACGTATTAAGAGCCCTTTGCATAACATGTCAATGCATTACTAGGGCAAATCGACACAGTATTCAGAGAAATACGACTAAAACCAGAGTCTATATCGGGCATGTAATAGCGAGATGTGTATATCAAAGAGCAAAATTTTAAAATACCATCAGGTACCGTAAATCATCGATTTTGATAATCCTTTGCATGACATGTGTATGCTAGGGCAAACAATAGAAATATTCAGAGATATAAGAACATAACCAAAATCTATATGGGTCATGCGGCAGCAAGATGCATGTGTCCAAAAATCACAGAGCCTTCGTGCTTGTGATCAGCAAAAAGGGATTCAAGTAATCATTATCCCATGCGATAAGACTGCCATCTGTAGCATAGATAATACATCAAACCCTTACAGAATAGTAAGTACCTGAGAGGATGAGTTCTGGCTAACTAAATCAAGAACGATGGACATGGCCAGAGAAAAACCAATAATGCACAATACACGCTAAGTGAGTTTGTGTAACTCACCCTATATGGTGTCCATTTTATAGTCGAGGCCAAGCAGAGGATGCCAGCTACCATTGCCATGAGATTTCGTCAAGAATCGATGTGTGTAGAGCGATTATGCGCATGCAACTAGAGTAGCCAATGTAATAGCTAGAGGCGCGCACCCCCATTATGGTAATAAAGCCAAAGATATTACAGCCAAGTTAAAAGCCCTTGATAATGGTTATTAAAAAAAAACTCTCGAGTCGGTTATGTTAACATAGCAACATGGGCGCGCGTATGCGCGCGCGTGCATGTGTGTGTGTGTGTGTGTGTGTATATATATATATATATGTATGTATGTATGTATATGTATATGTATATATACACATACATACATACATACATATATATGTATGTATGTATGTATATATATACATATATATATATATATGTATATGTATGTATACATATACATACATCATACATCATACATACATACATACATACATATATACATATATACTCTCTCTCTCTCTCTCTCAAAATGTTATATAATATATAACGATACACGTATGTAAAAACAAAACAAAACGAACATTTTAATTTAAATAAAAACAACACATATTTATCTTTATTTTTAAAAAATTAAAAAAAATCAATCTAATTCTTATCTTTCTCTCTCTCTCCCTCATCTCTCATTCCCCCCCCTCTCTCCCTCTTTTCTATTTATATATATATCCATATGTATATATATATATATATATATATATACACACACACACACACACACACACACATATACATACACATACATATGTATATATATATATATATATATATACACACACACACACATATACATATACATACATGTGTGTATGTATACATACATACATCCACACACACACATATGTATACATTCGCACACTCTCTCTTTCTCAAAATGTTATATAACATATAACAATACACATATGTAAAAATAAAATGAAATAAACATTTTAATTTAAATAAAAACAAAACATCAAGACAAAGTGTGAGGCTGCAAGTATTAAAGAAAAATAAATTAAAAACTGTATTAAAGAAAAAAAAAACCTATGAAGGTTGAGCGAAGTTCTGGAACTTGCAACAACAAAGCCGAGGTTGTGCGAGAGCGTGCGGCAACAACGTCTGGTGGGCTGAGGGCACGCGAGGAGCTAATGAAAAAGCTGCACGCTTGGGCGATGAGCTGGGAAGTTGCATGACAGTTGAATTGATGCTTCCAACTTCCAAGAGCCTCAGCACTATTCAACGTAGCCATCTTGGGCATGGAGCTTGCTGAGCGTGCAGCGTGACATTCGTGCTCCACTTAGCGTAGAGCATGGGGAGCCGCCACGTGGTTGTGGCAGGTGCCTACTGTATGGCATGGCAGGCTCCCAATAAGGTATTAAAGACTCTCAATAAGGTATTAAAGATATACTAGTATTGCACCCGCGCCTTGCTGTGCGGCCGACCAAGGTTTCAGAAAAGAACTATTCCCTCTCTACAACCATCTTTCTCTCTCTCTCTCTCTCTCTCACACACACACACACACACATGCCCTCTCCCTCCCTCTATCACGTACACACACTCTCAAATGTTGAAACTCTCTCTCTCTCTCTCACACATGCACACACGTATACACACCTGCTCTCTCCCTCTCTCTCTCTCTCTCTCTCACACACACACACACATGCACACACTCCCTCTCTCTTCTTACACTCTCCCACACATAGAAGCGCTCTCTCTCTCTCTCTCTCTCTCTCTCTCTCTCTCTCACGCACACATACACATATGTAAATATATAGTATATACAATATTATGTTTTAGATACATAACCCTATACATAGACACATATACTTATACATATATACATGTATTTAAAAATATAAATACAAACATCGACATAATTTAATTAATTTTGATTAAATTTTAATGTGTGGAGATGGGTAATAAGTTGTGGTCACTTTTAAATATATAGATAGATATATCATACACACATCTAAACACACACACACACACACACAAACATATATATATATATATTTACATATATATATATATATACATATACATATATATACATACATACATATATATATATACATACATACATACATACATACATACATATATATATATATATATATATATATATATATATATATACATATGTATGTATGTATATATAAATGTAAATAAAAACACACAAACACACACACACATGTATACACACATATACATATATATTTTCTATTTA